>NC_136272.1:4916119-4927595 GCF_964187855.1 Myxine glutinosa | reverse complement strand
ATTTACACTACGATCCAGGACCTGTTTTTGGAGGAACACATGCAGATGTATGCATAGAGAGAGCACGCATGCAGCATCGATACACCAACCCACGAGTGCTCTGTGGCCTACGGCCTTTAATAATGTGCAGAGCACCCCTTCCAAGCATCAAGCACCACCCCATCACACAGTGAGCACCATCCGGTGCACCAATAAAGTGTTTATGAATCATTGTGTGGTGTCGCAGCCGGCTGATGTTCTGCCGCTGGTCTTGCCTTCGTGTGGTGCACTTGGCCTTCTTGCCTCTTTCAAAAAATAAAGAAAGGCGCCAACCGCGTCCATTTCTATATTGTGGCCTTCAGTGGTGTCAACTAAAAGTGGTTCACCTGCATGGCATAGGTGCCACGTTGACCCATAGGTCCATCCACGGGTGGTGCTTGGCCGCAAAAGAGCTGCGGTCCATGGTGGGTGGCCACAAACATTGCGGTCCCATATGATGTATCGATCCAGGCAGCAACAGCGAAAGTGCAGGCCCACAACTGCGAAGCCAGCACCTCTCTCTCCTCTCTCTCTACCCCAAAGCCAGATCCTCGGAGGTGGGAGACAAAGAAAAGACAAGTGAGTAAGGTGGTAAGGGGCGCAAAAGTGCACGCAATGCAAGGTAATGCACACTGGGGGCACATGGGAACCAGGTGAGACAGGTACGTTCTACCGTACACCCCCCCCCCCCACCAGGTAACCTACATGGCCCCTCCCTTACCCCTTACTGTATCCACAAAACACAACACTACCCATAAACATCTACTTTACAAATCAACAAAAATCCCTACTGTCTTCCCCGTTCCTCCCATATACCAAATTCGTCTTCTTTCCCTCCTAACCAATCAAATTTGCCATTTTCAACTCTCATCAAAATTTGCCATCTCCAACTGACATCAAAATTGCCATTACCAATTCATCATCAGTCCCTCCTAGGGGAGGGAGAGATGGAATCACCCCAATGTCTCATCACGTCGTGATGCGTCTCACAAATCCAACAGCAATTCTCATTTCTGCAACACAAACAAAGAAAACACAGGTGTGGAGTCATCATCATCACCACAGGTAAGTGGCTGCGTATGGTGCGACAGGTTCATCAATCTAACTATTTCCTAAGTGACTTTAACAACTTTACACTACCCGGGGTCTTTCTCCGGCCAAACCATTGGCCCTCTTACACTATGGGTTCTAAAAAACCAATTCCCATTGGCCAGACTGTGGTGCTCTTCAATTTGGGGTCTCACTCCCCCGATTCATCTCCCGGTGCCCCTCGCACAATTTCTGGGCTGTGGCGTGTACCTCTCCCAGTGGGTCTACCCACCTGCACACCTCCACCACTGCAGTTGCCTCCGAGCTTACCTGCTCCCTTACCCTAACCTAACTACCTGGGGAAGGCCCTCTGGCGCTCTCCCCACTCGGTGCCCTCTCTGGCACTGGCTGCCCGATCCACACCCGGGATCCTCAGGCACCCACTCACAACTACCGGCTCCCAGAGCCCACCTGCGGCCTCACCTGGCCGACATCCTCACAGGTGGTGGAGTGCCCAACCAACTACACACACTAACAGGCTACACGCCCAGCCATTTCCACAACACTAATGCACCCATTCACAATACCATTCTGTCACCCGCACCACAGATGCAATATCCAACCACAATTTACCTATACCCTCTACCTAACACTTACACTACCCGCCCCGGGTACTCGTGAAAGGGGTCCACTCTTCCCCCATCCACACCTTCGCACCATGCACACCACTCCGTACCACTTACTCCAACTCTCTCCACACACCTGTACTTGCACACCTGTGCTCTCACACCTGGTGCCACCTGCACCCTTCTCTCCCCAAGCGCAATTCGCGCTGATCCACAACACTCATTACTCACACACTGCTCCACACACCTGTCCAGTTGCACACCTGTGCAATCACACCTGTTCCATTCTCACACACACGGCATCATCTCAGCTAACTACTCCCTTCTGAAACTTGCGCTTCCAGTCGTCCCTTTAAACTATTGCGCTCCCTCGTCATTATCATCCATACTAATCTACCTGCGTCCCCACTACAGGTATCAGTCACTAACTAAACTTAACGTTACTACTGTCATCTTCGCTAGATCCCTATCAATATAACCTAACCCACCCGGGCTAGTTTTCACTGCCATCACCCCATAAACTATTGCTCCTTTGCCCCCACTATGGGAAGGGTGGCAGGGATGCCCAACCTTACCCACCGGGCCCATCGCTCACTACCAATTTTGCACATCAAATTTCAACAAATCAAAAATTTGCCAATCACTGCCCATCATCTGCCAATCACTACTGCCAATCCTTTGCCAATCATCAAATTTGTTTTTCTCTAATTTTGGGTCCAAAACACTAACCTCATCAACCCAGTCTACTCACTACTGCCTCTCGGTGCGCCAATTCACTTCTAAAGCCCGGCTTCGTAAAGCCAAGCCATGAATGCGGGTTGTTCTGTGCCAGCGGCTGGATGCGTCCGGCATTCGGTGCAGGGATGGGGGCTTACCCGGGCTGAGATCCCACGCACCATCTCGGCGTGGAGCCATCCAATGTCCCGATCTCGACCTGCCGGACTGCCTCAACAAAAGTGGTCGCCATGACGACCCTTTCTATCGGGCTGCCCGCTCCGCCTAGTGGAGCACGGACGCGGCCGTTCAAAGCGAGGCCCTAGCACGCACCGAGGGCCCGATTCGGCTAAAAGTCGACCTAACCTCTAACCCGTGTAACGTCGATGCTTCACCTGCATGCTTACACCCCGCAGCCCGTTCCTTGCTCACACATCCAGCCGTTCCATGCTCCTCGTACCTTTCCTTACACACCTCGGTACACCCATTCCACTCACAGCCTTGGTCACACACCTGACCACCGAACACTTCGGCACACATTCGTTGGTCGCACACCTCAACAAAACACCTCTTCGCGCCCCCTCCTCAGTCACCCCCTCCGTGACAATCACAGGTGTGCCCTCATTCGCACACCCAACCACGTGCCTCACCACCAACTCCAGCGTGCATTCCCCACTCACGCTCTACCATTCCAGGTGTGCATCCTTCCATCCCAGGTGTACATCCTCGCTCACCTGTCACAACCAACTCACTCTCCTTGTCACTCTCACTACTCTCACCACCACTCTTGACAACGCGCTCACCCTTACTCTTGACAGCACACTCTTTCCCATGCACCTGTCCGTCACACACCTTTCTCGCGCACACTCTCCCGTTACACCCTCTGTAACACTCACCACAGGTGGACACTCTTCCTTACTTCTGACAGCGCACTCTTTCCTCATGCACCTGTCCGTCACACACCTTTACTCGCGCACACTCTCCCGTTACACCCTCTGTAACACTCACCACAGGTGTGCATTCTTCCTTGCCTTTGACAGCGCACTCTTTCCCCATGCACCCGTCCATCACACACCTTTCTCGCGCACACTCCTGCGCACACTCTCCCGTCACACCCTCTGTAACACTCACTACCCCGCGCTTCCATGTGCTCCCTCGCACACGCGCTACGACCGACTCACTCTCGCCAGCACACTCACTCCTCGGCGTGCACTTTTTACTCACACACCCCAGAGTCGGACTTTCTCGCACACCTCCTTTTTCGCACACCAGACCTGTCGCACACTTCACCAACGGCCTCTCACGAACACCCGGGTCCATCTCGACCCCCAAGCTCCTTAAATCCCCTGGCGCATCATACGCACGACCATATTGGTCACCACTTACACCGGGTCCTCTTCCTCTTCGCTTCTCCTCCATCACCTGCGAATCCCTCATCCGGTTAATGAGCACATCATCACGATCCAAACACAGACTTTGGACCAATTCTTTTATCTCTCTTTTATCTCTTTCTTATCCCCTCTCCGTCGCTTCTTAATTTCGCTCATCCCTTCTTCCACTTCTTCTAGTTTCTGCTTCACCTCCTTTATTCCCCGGTACGTCTCCTCAAGCTCGTCCTCTAAGGCTACCTTGACCGTTTCCAGGTGCGTCCTCACCTGCCGGTCCTTCGTCTCCATTACCTCTACCACCTCGTCCAACCTCACTGTCAGTCCCTCACGTACCATCTGACATTCCCTCTTCGTCGCTACCAAGTCATTTTTTAGGTCATTTTGTGTCGCTTTTAAACCTCCTAATACCGCAGTGTTCCTTTGAACCTGCTCCGTTAGTCCTTTTTGTCCCTCCGTCAGCTGTTCCACCTCCTGCGTCAGGTCCTCTATGCCCCCTTGTAACTTTACAGTCCCCTTTCTCACCTCCTTCTCCATGTGCTCCTTACAGTGCCTCACCTCCTCGCGCACACCTCCGACCTCCTCACTCACTCCTCTTCTGATCTCCTCTCCCATCACTTGCATCTCCTGCCCAGATGCCACCCTCATCTGCTCCATTTCCTCCCTGTGAGCATCCAGTTTGGTTTCTACCCCCATTCTGACCCCCTCTATCTGCTGCCCCATTTGGTTAACTTCCCTTTCCGCTTGGTCCCTCATGTCCCTCAATTTGCCTTCCATCCTGTTTTCTAACCCCTCTAACCCATTTTTCACTCCCTCTATCTGATTCTCCTGGGCAGCCATTCTATTTTCTACCCCCTCGAACCCATTTTTTACCTCTTTTATCCCGTTGTCTAACCCCTCAAAATTATTGTCGAACTTCCCAAATTTCTTGTCTAACTCCTCACCGGTACCCCTCGCTTCGTCCCTCATTACCCCCATTTGGTTTCCCATTATCTCCATTTGGTTTCCCATCCTGTTTTCCATCCCTTTGAAATTATCGTCTGTTTTTACCATAAAGGCCATCATCTGTTTCATAAACAGGTTCCAATTCATTGGCATCTCGGGTTCGGCTACCGCGACCACGGCCGCGGCTAAATTTGGTGCCGCTACACCCACGTGCACGACAACGCTATTTTGCGACCCTGCCGCCCTCACTGCTTCGCTCTCCTCGCGTCCCTCAATTTGGTCCTGGACCGACCCTGCCTCACTCTCCCCTACCGGACCCCAGCTGTCTTGGTCTGCCATAGCGCGACTTTCAAAATTCGGGTTTTTATTTCCGTATAACAAAATCAAATTTCGCCGTTATAATTTCGCGCGGGAAACGCGCTCCGAATCGATTCTAATTGTTACAAATTTGGGCCTAATAAATTTAGTCCCGGGTTCGAATTCCACTCCTCGACACCAATTGTTACAGACGCGGCTTAGATGTTATTTACCGAGCGGTTTGGTATGACCACGTCTGCACAGTTTACCCGATTATGCTCGAACGTTGACTAGTCGCGCTACGCTAGGTCAATGAAGGAAAAGACACACGGCTGGGATTAAAATGACACGACACCAGGGATACGGTTCTCAAGACCTCCGGAGGAGATTATATTCGTTCGGAAGGTTAGATTACAACTACAAGAGGGACAGCAAAGGAAGATAGGCACTTAGACACAATCTTATATTAACCCCCAACAGACGACAGATAAACGGGACAAAAGGCTGACTCACACGGGGATTGATGGCAAGGAAAGGCAGAATCGATGGCTCCAGGTGCACCTGGGCTCAGGGACAGAATCGACTCGGTTCGGTCCAGAGATGCAGGGAGGTCGCAGCGCTCGGAGGTAGTGACTTGCTCTTCTTCAAGCTGGGGGCGCATCTCACGTCACGTCCGGTGAGTCGCTGCGTATATCCGGCGGGGAGTGACACGCCCTCGGCTCGTTAGCTCCGCCTCGTGGAATCGGCACGTTGCTTCTCATTGGGTGCGTG
This sequence comes from Myxine glutinosa, assembly GCF_964187855.1. NCBI lineage: Eukaryota > Metazoa > Chordata > Myxini > Myxiniformes > Myxinidae > Myxine > Myxine glutinosa. The sequence continues at coordinate 4,921,810 of NC_136272.1, read as the reverse complement.
CGGGGGGTTTACCAGGCTCCGCCCTTGACGAGGAGCTGACAGCCAGCCCCTTCGTGGTAACCCCGTGGAGCGCATGGTCATGGCGGCTAACCGAGCTGGTGGGAGGACGCACACTCCCCCCGCGCGCCGTGGTTATAGTTGTTGTTGTAGCTGTAGTTGTTGTTGTTGTTGTTGTTTGGGGAAGAAGATGGAAGGAGGTATGGGAAGGTCCTAAACTCACTACTGGTGCCATATAATCACATTCTGGTGCAACGAAGAGTCAGAATTAATGGAAAGGAGTCCTTAACTGACATAGACTAAGAATAACTAGCAAGATGTCCGAAAGTTGTCTACGTGAGATGCGGTGGACCTGGGCACGACATTTAATGGGGGAAAAAGGGGAAGGTCGGTTCTACAGAGTGTTGTTTACAGACAATGGGACTAGGGAATGGGGGATTGGGGATAGTTGGGGAGTATTGGGGAAATAGGGGAATATTTACAAGCGGATATGGAGGCCAAATTCCATATTCGCAACATTGCACCCTTCTCTACCCTCGGGGCGTCCCGACCCGATAAATTTTTACCTACTTTAGTGTGGCACGCAATGTAGTTCCCTCTACTATTAACTCTACCCTGAGTGCGACAGTTTTACAGATATTCACAAATGAGTAAATATGTCCCCCTGCGACGTTGCACCCTTCTCCTCACAGAAACACACCCACAGGATAACCGAATCCGGAAAGAATCCTCAAACTAAACATACAGCCGGTAGGGAGCATTATTTGCACAAGACTACGCTGATATTTACACTACGATCCAGGACCTGTTTTTGGAGGAACACATGCAGATGTTATGCATAGAGAGAGCACGCATGCCAGCATCGATACACCAACCCACGAGTGCTCTGTGGCCTACGGCCTTTAATAATGTGCAGAGCACCCCTTCCAAGCATCAAGCACCACCCCATCACACAGTGAGCACCATCCGGTGCACCAATAAAGTGTTTATGAATCATTGTGTGGTGTCGCAGCCGGCTGATGTTCTGCCGCTGGTCTTGCCTTCGTGTGGTGCACTTGGCCTTCTTGCCTCTTTCAAAAAATAAAGAAAGGCGCCAACCGCGTCCATTTCTATATTGTGGCCTTCAGTGGTGTCAACTAAAAGTGGTTCACCTGCATGGCATAGGTGCCACGTTGACCCATAGGTCCATCCACGGGTGGTGCTTGGCCGCAAAAGAGCTGCGGTCCATGGTGGGTGGCCACAAACATTGCGGTCCATATGATGTATCGATCCAGGCAGCAAACAGCGAAAGTGCAGGCCCACAACTGCGAAGCCAGCACCTCTCTCTCCTCTCTCTCTACCCCAAAGCCAGATCCTCGGAGGTGGGAGACAAAAGAAAAGACAAGTGAGTAAGGTGGTAAGGGCGCAAAAGTGCACGCAATGCAAGGTAATGCACACTGGGGGCACATGGGAACCAGGTGAGACAGGTACGTTCCTACCGTACACCCCCCCCCCCCCCCACCAGGTAACCTACATGGCCCCTCCCTTACCCCTTACTGTATCCACAAAACACAACACTACCCATAAACATCTACTTTACAAATCAACAAACATCCCTACTGTCTTCCCCGTTCCTCCCATATACCAAATTCGTCTTCTTTCCCTCCTAACCAATCAAATTTGCCATTTTCAACTCTCATCAAAATTTGCCATCTCCAACTGAACATCAAAATTTGCCATTACCAATTCATCATCAGTCCCTCCTAGGGAGGGAGAGATGGAATCACCCCAATGTCTCATCCACGTCGTGATGCGTCTCACAAATCCAACAGCAATTCTCATTTCTGCAACACAAACAAAGAAAACACAGGTGTGGAGTCATCATCATCACCACAGGTAAGTGGCTGCGTATGGTGCGACAGGTTCATCAATCCTAACTATTTCCTAAGTGACTTTAACAACTTTACACTACCCGGGGTCTTTCTCCGGCCAAACCATTGGCCCTCTTACACTATGGGTTCTAAAAAACCAATTCCCATTGGCCAGACTGTGGTGCTCTTCAATTTGGGGTCTCACTCCCCCGATTCATCTCCCGGTGCCCTCGCACAATTTCTGGGCTGTGGCGTGTACCTCTCCCAGTGGGTCTACCCACCTGCACACCTCCACCACTGCAGTTGCCTCCGAGCTTACCTGCTCCTTACCCTAACCTAACTACCTGGGGAAGGCCCTCTGGCGCTCTCCCCACTCGGTGCCCTCTCTGGCACTGGGCTGCCCGATCCACACCCGGGATCCTCAGGCACCCACTCACAACTACCGGCTCCCAGAGCCCACCTGCGGCCTCACCTGGCCGACATCCTCACAGTGGTGGAGTGCCCAACCAACTACACACACTAACAGGCTACACGCCCAGCCATTTCCACAACACTAATGCACCCATTCACAATACCATTCTGTCACCCGCACCACAGATGCCAATATCCAACCACAATTTACCTATACCCTCTACCTAACACTTACACTACCCGCCCCGGGTACTCGTGAAAGGGGTCCACTCTTCCCCCATCCACACCTTCGCACCATGCACACCACTCCGTACCACTTACTCCAACTCTCTCCACACACCTGTACTTGCACACCTGTGCTCTCACACCTGGTGCCACCTGCACCCTTCTCTCCCCAAGCGCATTCGCGCTGATCCACAACACTCATTACTCACACACTGCTCCACACACCTGTCCAGTTGCACACCTGTGCAATCACACCTGTTCCATTCTCACACACACGGCATCATCTCAGCTAACTACTCCCTTCTGAAACTTGCGCTTCCCAGTCGTCCCTTTAAACTATTGCGCTCCCTCGTCATTATCATCCATACTAATCTACCTGCGTCCCCACTACAGGTATCAGTCACTAACTAAACTTAACGTTACCTACTGTCATCTTCGCTAGATCCCTATCAATATAACCTAACCCACCCGGGCTAGTTTTCACTGCCATCACCCCATAAACTATTGCTCCTTTGCCCCCACTATGGGAAGGGTGGCAGGGATGCCAACCTTACCCACCGGGCCCATCGCTCACTACCAATTTTGCACATCAAATTTCAACAAATCAAAAATTTGCCAATCACTGCCCATCATCTGCCAATCACTACTGCCAATCCTTTGCCAATCATCAAATTTTGTTTTTCTCTAATTTTGGGTCCAAAACACTAACCTCATCACCCAGTCTACTCACTACTGCCTCTCGGTGCGCCAATTCACTTCTAAAGCCCGGCTTCGTAAAGCCAAGCCATGAATGCGGGTTGTTCTGTGCCAGCGGCTGGATGCGTCCGGCATTCGGTGCAGGGATGGGGGCTTACCCGGGCTGAGATCCCACGCACCATCTCGGCGTGGAGCCATCCAATGTCCCGATCTCGACCTGCCGGACTGCCTCAACAAAAAGTGGTCGCCATGACGACCCTTTCTATCGGGCTGCCCGCTCCGCCTAGTGGAGCACGGACGCGGCCGTTCAAAGCGAGGCCCAGCACGCACCGAGGGCCCGATTCGGCTAAAAGTCGACCTAACCTCTAACCCGTGTAACGTCGATGCTTCACCTGCATGCTTACACCCCGCAGCCCGTTCCTTGCTCACACATCCAGCCGTTTCCATGCTCCTCGTACCTTTCCTTACACACCTCGGTACACCCATTCCACTCACAGCCTTGGTCACACACCTGACCACCGAACACTTCGGCACACATTCGTTGGTCGCACACCTCACCAAAACACCTCTTCGCGCCCCCTCCTCAGTCACCCCCTCCGTGACAATCACAGGTGTGCCCTCATTCGCACACCCAACCACGTGCCTCACCACCAACTCCAGCGTGCATTCCCACTCACGCTCTACCATTCCAGGTGTGCATCCTTCCATCCCAGGTGTACATCCTCGCTCACCTGTCACAACCAACTCACTCTCCTTGTCACTCTCACTACTCTCACCACCACTCTTGACAACGCGCTCACCCTTACTCTTGACAGCACACTCTTTCCCCATGCACCTGTCCGTCACACACCTTTCTCGCGCACACTCTCCCGTTACACCCTCTGTAACACTCACCACAGGTGGACACTCTTCCTTACTTCTGACAGCGCACTCTTTCCTCATGCACCTGTCCGTCACACACCTTTCTCGCGCACACTCTCCCGTTACACCCTCTGTAACACTCACCACAGGTGTGCATTCTTCCTTGCCTTTGACAGCGCACTCTTTCCCCATGCACCCGTCCATCACACACCTTTCTCGCGCACACTCCTGCGCACACTCTCCCGTCACACCCTCTGTAACACTCACTACCCCGCGCTTCCATGTGCTCCCTCGCACACGCGCTACGACCGACTCACTCTCGCCAGCACACTCACTCCTCGGCGTGCACTTTTTACTCACACACCCCAGAGTCGGACTTTCTCGCACACCTCCTTTTTCGCACACCAGACCTGTCGCACACTTCACCAACGGCCTCTCACGAACACCCGGGTCCATCTCGACCCCCAAGCTCCTTAAATCCCCTGGCGCATCATACGCACGACCATATTGGTCACCACTTACACCGGGTCCTCTTCCTCTTCGCTTCTCCTCCATCACCTGCGAATCCCTCATCCGGTTAATGAGCACATCATCACGATCCAAACACAGACTTTGGACCAATTCTTTTATCTCTCTTTTATCTCTTTCTTATCCCCTCTCCGTCGCTTCTTAATTTCGCTCATCCCTTCTTCCACTTCTTCTAGTTTCTGCTTCACCTCCTTTATTCCCCGGTACGTCTCCTCAAGCTCGTCCTCTAAGGCTACCTTGACCGTTTCCAGGTGCGTCCTCACCTGCCGGTCCTTCGTCTCCATTACCTCTACCACCTCGTCCAACCTCACTGTCAGTCCCTCACGTACCATCTGACATTCCCTCTTCGTCGCTACCAAGTCATTTTTTAGGTCATTTTGTGTCGCTTTTAAACCTCCTAATACCGCAGTGTTCCTTTGAACCTGCTCCGTTAGTCCTTTTTGTCCCTCCGTCAGCTGTTCCACCTCCTGCGTCAGGTCCTCTATGCCCCCTTGTAACTTTACAGTCCCCTTTCTCACCTCCTTCTCCATGTGCTCCTTACAGTGCCTCACCTCCTCGCGCACACCTCCGACCTCCTCACTCACTCCTCTTCTGATCTCCTCTCCCATCACTTGCATCTCCTGCCCAGATGCCACCCTCATCTGCTCCATTTCCTCCCTGTGAGCATCCAGTTTGGTTTCTACCCCCATTCTGACCCCCTCTATCTGCTGCCCCATTTGGTTAACTTCCCTTTCCGCTTGGTCCCTCATGTCCCTCAATTTGCCTTCCATCCTGTTTTCTAACCCCTCTAACCCATTTTTCACTCCCTCTATCTGATTCTCCTGGGCAGCCATTCTATTTTCTACCCCCTCGAACCCATTTTTTACCTCTTTTATCCCGTTGTCTAACCCCTCAAAATTATTGTCGAACTTCCCAAATTTCTTGTCTAACTCCTCACCGGTACCCCTCGCTTCGTCCCTCATTACCCCCATTTGGTTTCCCATTATCTCCATTTGGTTTCCCATCCTGTTTTCCATCCCTTTGAAATTATCGTCTGTTTTTACCATAAAGGCCATCATCTGTTTCATAAACAGGTTCCAATTCATTGGCATCTCGGGTTCGGCTACCGCGACCACGGCCGCGG
>NC_136272.1:4891119-4911119 GCF_964187855.1 Myxine glutinosa | reverse complement strand
AGTGCGCGAGGAGGTGATGCACTGTGAGGAGCACATGGAAAAGGAGGTGAGAAAGGCGACTGTAAAGTTACAAGGGGGCATAGAGGACCTGACGCAAGAGGTGGAGCAGCTGACGGTGGGACAGACGGAGTTAGTGGAGCAGGTTCAAAGGAACACTGCGGTATTAGGAGGTTTAAAGGCGACACAGAAAGAACTAAAAGATGACTTGATAGCGACGAAGAGGGAATGTCAGATGGTACGTGAGGGACTGACAACGAGGTTGGACGAGGTGGTAGAGGTAATGGAAACGAAGGACCGGCAGGTGAGGACGCACCTGGAAACGGTCAAGGTAGCCTTGGAGGACGAGCTTGAGGAGACGTACCGGGGAATAAAAGAGGTGAGGCACAAATTAGAAGAAGTGGAAGAAGGGATGAGCGAAATTAAGAAGCGACGGAGAGGGGATAAGAAAGAGATAAAAGAGGAGATAAAAGAATTGGTCCAAAGTCTGTGTTTGGATCGTGATGATGTGCTCATTAACCGGATGAGGGATTCGCAGGTGATGGAGCAGAAGCGAAGAGGAAGAGGACCCGGTGTAAGTGGTGACCAATATGGTCGTGCGTATGATGCGCCAGGTGATTTAAGAAGCTTGGGGGTCGAGATAGACCCGGGTGTCCGTGAGAGGCCGTTGGTGAAGTGTGCGACAGGTCTGGTGTGCGAAAGAGGAGGTGTGCGAGAAAGTCCGACTCTGGGGTGTGTGAGGAAAAAGTGCGTGCCAAGGAGTGAGTGTGCTGGCGAGAGTGAGTCGGTCGTAGCGCGTGTGCGAGGGGGCACATGGAAGCGCGGTGTGGTGAGTGTTACAGAGGATGTGACGGGAGAGTGTGCGCGAGGAAGGTGTGTGACGGACAGGTGCATGGGGAAAGAGTGCGCTGTCAAAGGCAAGGAAGAATGCACAGCTGTGGTGAGTGTTACAGAGGGTGTAACGGGAGAGTGTGCGCGAGAAAGGTGTGTGACGGACAGGTGCATGAGGAAAAAGTGTGCTGTCAAGAGTAAGGGTGAGTGCGCTGTCAGGAATGGAGGTGAAAGTAGTGAGAGTGACATGGAGCGTGAGTTAGTTGTGACAGGTGAGCGAGGATGTACACCTGGGATGGAAGGATGCACACCTGGAATGGTAGAGCGTGAGTGGGAATGCACGCTGGAGTTGGTGGTGAGGCACGTGGTTGGGTGTGCGAATGAGAGCACACCTGTGATTGTCACAGAGGAGGTGACCGAGGAGGGGGTGCGAAGCGGTGTATTGGTGAGGTGTGCGACCAACGAATGTGTGCCAAAGTGTTCGGTGGTCAGGTGTGTGACCAAGGCTGTGAGTGGAATGGGTGTACCTGGGTGTGTAAGGAACGGTACGAGGGGCATGGAAACGGCTGGATGTGTGAGCAAGGAACGGGCTTCGGGATGTAAGCATGCAGGTGAAGCATCGACATTAAACGGGGTAGAGTTTAGAACGACTTATAGCCGAATCGGGCCCTCGGTGCGTGCTGGGCCTCGCTTTGAACGTCCGTGCTCCACTAGGCGGAGCGGGCGGCCCGATAGAAAGAGTCGTCATGGCGACCACTTTTTGTTGAGGAATTCCGGCAGGTCGAGATCGGGACATTGGATGGCTCCGTGCCGAGAAGGTGCGTGGGATCTCGGGCCGGGTAAACCTCCTTCCCTGCACCGAAGGCAGGATGCAGCCAGCCACTGGCACAGAACAACCAGCATCCATTGCTTGGCTTTACGAAGCCGGGCTTTGGACAGGGATTGGCGCACCGAGAGGTATTAGTGAGTCGACTGGGTGATGAGGTTAGTGTTTTGGACCCAAAATTAGAGAAAAACAAAATTTGATGATTGGCAAAGGATTGACAGTAGTGATTGGCAGATGATGGGCAGTGATTGGCAAATTTTCAATTTGTTGCAATTTGATGTGCGAAATTGGTAGTGAGAGACCCCCGATGTGGTGGGATGGCAAATCCACCATCCTTCCCATGTGGGGGCAAAGGAGCACTAGATTATGGGGTGTATGGCAGTGAAAACTAGCCCGGGTGGGTTAGGATATGGTGTGTAGGGATCTAGCGAAGATTGACATTAGGTAACGTTAAGATTAGTTAGTGACTGATACCTGTAGTGGGGACGCAGGTAGATTAGTGTGGATTATAATGACGAGGGAGCGCAATAGTTAAAGGGACGACTGGGAAGCGCAAGTTTCAGAAGGGAGTAGTTAGCTGAGATGATGCCGTGTGTGTGAGGATGGAACAGGTGTGATTGCACAGGTGTGCAACTGGACAGGTGTGTGGAGCAGTGTGTGAGTAATGAGTGTTGTGGATCAGCGCGAATGCGCTTGGGGAGAGAAGGGTGCAGGTGGCACCAGGTGTGAGAGCACAGGTGTGCAGGTACAGGTGTGTGGAGAGAGTTGGAGTAAGTGGTACGGAGTGGTGTGCATGGTGCGAAGGTGTGAATGGGGGAAGAGTGGACCCCCATCACGAGTACCCGGGGCGGGTAGTGTAAGTGTTAGGTAGAGGCTACAGGTAAATTGTGGTTGGATATTGGCATCTGTGGTGCGGTTGCAGAATGGTGTTGTGAATGGGTGCATTAGTGTTGTGGAAATGGCTGGGCGTGTAGCCTGTTAGTGTGTGTAGTTGGTTGGGCACTCCACCACTGTGAGGATGTCGGCCAGGTGAGGCCGCAGGTGGGCTCTGGGAGCCGGTAGAGTTGTGGATGGGGCCCGAGGATCCGGAGGACGGACCCGGGTAGCCCAGTGCCAGAGAGGGCACCGAGTGGGGAGAGTGCCAGAGGGCCTTCCCCAGGTAGTTAGGTTAGGGCAAGGAGCAGGTAAGCTCGGAGGCAACTGCAGTGGTGGAGGTGTGCAGGTGGGTAGACCCACTGGGAGAGGTACACGCCACAGCCCAGAAATTGTGCGAGGGCACCGGGAGATGAATCGGGGGGAGTGAGACCCCAAATTGAAGAGCACCACAGTTTGGCCAATGGGAATTGGTTTTTAGAACCCATAGTGTAAGAGGGCCAATGGTTTGGCCGGAGGAAGACCCCGGGTAGTGTAAAGTTGTTAAAGTCATTTAGGAAATAGTTAGGATTGATGAACCTGTCGCACCATACGCAGCCACTTACCTGTGGTGATGATGATGACTCCACACCTGTGTTTTCTTTGTTTTGTGCAGGAAATGAGATTGCTGTGAGGATTTGTGAGACGCATCACGACGTGGATGAGACATTGGGGTGATTCCATCTCTCCCTCCCTAGGAGGGACTGATGATGAATTGGTAATGGCAAATTTTGATGAGAGTTGAAAATGGCAAATTTGATTGGTTAGGAGGGAGAGAAGACGAATTTGGTTTATGGGAGGAACGGGGAAGACAGTAGGGATGTTTGTTGATTTGTAAAGTAGATGTTTATGAGTAGTGTTGTGTTGTGTGGATACAGTAAGGGGTAAGGGAGGGGCCATGTAGGTTACCTGGTGGGGGGGGGGGGCGTACGATAGGAACGTACCTGTCTCACCTGGTTCCCATGTGCCCCCAGTGTGCATCACCTTACATTGCGTGCACTTTTGCGCCCTTACCACCTTACTCACTTGTTTCTTCTTTTGTCTCCCACCTCCGAGGATCTGGCTTTGGGGTAGAGAGAGAGGAGAGAGAGGTGCTGGCTGCGCAGTTGTGGGCCTGCACTTTCGCTGTTTGCTGCCGGGATCGATACACCATATGGACCGCAATGTTTGTGGCCACCCACAATGGACCGCAGTTCGTTTGCGGCCAAGCACCACCCGGGGATGGACCTATGGGTCAACGTGGCACCTATGCCATAAAGGTGAACCACTGTTAATTAACACCACTGAAGGCCACACGAAGAGCAAGAGACACCTGCAGGGTTAGGGGTTGTCGCATTTATTTTTAATCATTGAACAATGGTGACTGCACCGATTGGTGGTGGGGTGGTGCTTTTGATGCTCGGGAAGGGTGCTCTGCACGTTATTAAAGGCCGTCGGCCACAGAGCACTCGTGGGTTGGTGTATCGATGCTGGCAAGCGCGCTCTCTCTATGCATAACATCTGCATGTGTTCCTCCAAAAACAGGTCCTGGATCGTAGTGTAAATAGCAGCATAGTCTTGTAAATAATGCTCCCTACCGGCTGTATGTTTAGTTTGAGAATTCTTTCCGGATTCGGTTATCCTGTGGGTGTGTTTCTGTGAGGAGAAGGGTGCAACGTCGCAGGGGGACATATTTACTCATTTGTGAATATCTGTAAAACTGTCGCACTCAGGGTAGAGTTAATAGTAGAGGGAACTACATTGCGTGCCACACTAAAGTAGGTAAAAATTTATCGGGTCGGGACGCCCCGAGGGTAGAGAAGGGTGCAATGTTGCGAATATGGAATTTGGCCTCCATATCCGCTTGTAAATATTCCCCTATTTTCTCCAATACTCCCCAACTTTCCCCGATCCCCCATTCCCTAGTCCCATTGCATGTAAATAACAATCAGTAGAGCCGACCTTCCCCTTATTCCCCCATTAAATGTCGTGCCCAGGTCCACCGCACCACACGTAGACAACTTTCGGACATCTTCCTAGTTATTCTTATTCTATGTCAGTTAAGGCCTCGTTTCCATTAATTATGACTCTTCGTTGCACCAGAATGTGATTATATGGCATCAGTAGTGAGTTTAGGACCTTTCCCATACCTCCTCCCATCTTCTTCCCCAAACAACAACAATAACAACAACTACAACAACAATTACAACAACAACAGAGGGGATGGCGGCGGAGCGGGGGAGGATGCGTCCTCACACCGGCTCGATTAGCTCCAGACCATGCGCTCCACGGGGTTACCCCGAAGGGGCTGGCTGTCAGCTCCTCGTCGGGGGCGGAGCCAGTAACCCCCCCCGCACGCACCCAATGAGAAGCAACGTGCCGATTCCACGAGGCGGAGCTAACGAGCCGAGGGCGTGTCACTCCCCGCCGGATATACGCGGCCACGCGCCGGATGTGACGTCAGATGCGCCTCAGCTTGGAGACTGGAGAGAGAAGCCACCGCCACCCCCAGCGCGACGATACCTCCCCGCATCTCTGGACCGGACCGAGTCGATTCTGCCTTGAGCCAAGAGTGCACCTTGAGCCATCGCGACCTGCCTTTCCTTTTCATCAACCCCCGTGTGAGTCAGCATTTTGTCCCGTGTGTCTGTCGTCTGTCCGGGGTTAATATAAGAGTGTGTCTAAGTGCCTGTCTTCCTGTAATATACCTCTAGCCCCTGTAATCTAACCTTTTTCCGTACGAATATACTTGAGAATCGAAACGTTGGTGTCGTATTGTGTGATTGTAATCCAGCCGGGTGTCTTCTTTTTCTTATTGAGCCAGCGTAGCGCGACTTCGTCAACGGCGAGTATAGTCGGGTAATTTGTGCGGACACGACGGCCATTCCGCTCGGCCCACCTTAACATCAAAGTCGTGTCTGTAACAATATATATATATATATATATATATATATATCTATAGGAAGAACGAAGCAGAAAACAATATATTGTTGCGGTTTTCAGAACCGGCACTTGTAAATAATTCCCTGTAAATATCCCCATTTTCCAAAGGTCAAAGGTCGCACCCTAGTTAGTCCATATTACAACACGTAGGACACCATAGGAACCTTTCAGTTATTTCATTAGTATGTGTTTCAGGTAAGGCTCTGTTTCCAATAGTTTGACTCTGCGTTGCATTAATCAAATAACATAAGCCCCTTTTTCAATCCCGTTCATTTTGCGGCTTGGCCTCCCTCTCCACGTATTACGCGTATTTCAATCCCGCGTATTACGCGCCTCTGCCAGTCGCAGCCGCCTCAGCGCTCGCTCCAAACGCCATTAACCATGCGGTCAGAGCGGAGAAGAAGGGGGAGGAGTTATCGGAGCGAGGCATAGTTCTGTTAAGGGCGGAGTCGGTGAGCCCTCGCGACCAACCAGGGCCGAGGCGAGCTCACTGCCGTGTGTCCTAAAAGCACGTGGCTTGATACGCGAGCGCGTAATATAAGCGCTCGGGTGGGACTACTTAGGGAGTCGGTCGGCCGGAGAGTCTGCCGGAGTCGGAGTCTGAGTCCGAGAGTCTGTCGGGGAGAGTGGCACCCTTGGAGAGAACGAGATCAACGACGAGAGACGCAGGTGGAGAGTCACGAGGCACGCGTCACGATTCCTCCGATTCACGGACGCAATTCCTCCCCGATATATGAACCCCCTCGGCATGTAAGGTCCGCTCGCACCGACAATACCAACCGCGCTGCCTGCCGGGATTCGCCGCGGAACCGGAGCCTGAACCGAGGTGGAGCATGGACCGGAGTGGAGCATGAACCGGGGCCGGAGCCAACGCTGGCACATCTGCTTGGACCTTCCTTCCTGCTAATCCCCTTTCGTGTAAGTCTGTTTGTGTTGTCCTGGGCGTGTTAATTAAGACTGTACAGTGAAACCTTGACTTACGAGTGCACCAACTTACGAGTTTTCCGAGATACGAGCCGTCGCTCGGGCGGTTTTTTGCTTTGTGATGCGAGCCGAGATCTGAGTTACGAGCTTACGCCACCCGCCATTAGGTGGCCCAACGAGCGTTCAGATCACGTGGTTATCTTGCCGTGCAAGCATCTCTGCCGTATATCGCTGCTGCTTTGTTTTCGCATTTTGTTTATTTTGGAAAATTTCTTAGTTTTAACCATGGGTCCTAAGAAATTGAGTGCCAAGGGCAGTGCTGAGAAGAAGAAGAGGATGATGTGCTTGGATATAAAACACGTAATCGTCGAAAAACATGAGCGAGGTGTGCGTGTTGTCGACTTGGCGAGGCAGTACGATCGTAGTACTTCTACGATATGTACGATTTTGAAGCAGAAGGAGTCGATAAAGGCTATAACGCCAGCCAAGGGCGTTACGATTATTTCAAAGCTCCGGACCTCTATCCATGAAGAGATGGAGAAGTTGTTGTTTGTGTGGTTGACGGAGAAGCAGCTCGCAGGAGATACCGTGACCGAGAGCATCATGTGTGAGAAGGCCCGAGACATTTACGGGGATTTGGTGCAGCAGACGGCGGGAACATCAACGGACGAGGCATCGGAAGTCATTCAAAGCCAGTCGGGGATGGTTTGATAATTTAAAGAAGAGGACCGGCATTCACTCCGTCGTCAGGCATGGTGAGGCAGCAAGCTCGGATGTGAAGGCAGCTGAAGATTTTATTATAACTTTTGCCGAACTGACAGAAGCTGAACGATACATCCCCCAGCAAATCTTCAACTGTGACGAGACAGGGCTCTTCTGGAAAAAGATGCCGAGGAGGACGTATATAACGGCAGAGGAGAAGAGCATGCCAGGCCACAACTTGTTCAGAGTGCCGGCGATAGCTCGCCTTCTCTTTGTGGAAGACACGGTGAGATCCTTAACATCCAACAACTAATGGGACGCAAACGGGGCGCCCAGTTTAGCGGTACACACATTGATGAATCACCCTGCCTGTGATTCACCCATGACAGGTTATAGCTGGGTCGGGATTCAAACCCAGGCTGGACAGTTTAGAGTCAAGTGTGCGTACCTCCAGTCCAGGCCATCCTGCCAACTTGTATGCTGCATACAGGTGAAATATAAAGCGCAAGATATTTATATATATATATTTCAAAAAAAATTGGTGTGGTTTTTGGGGGGCTGGAACGGATTAATAGCATTTCAATGCATTTTAATGGGGAAATTTAATTTGAGAAACGAGCAAATTGAGTTACGAGCTCGGTCACAGAACGAATTAAACTCGTAAGTCAAGGTTTCACTGTATAAGGTTGCCCTGTGTCTGCTTCTTCTTCTTCCCTTGTACATGCCCTTCTTTCGTTTCCTCTTCGGGTTTTTGTACGTAATAAATCTCTGTTCTTCCTACCTTTTGGTTTCCTCTCCATCCGATCATTTTAGTGATTTCTCAATTGAGTATACGTGGCACGATTAGAACCGCTCAGAATCGGGTTAGTCTTTTTGCTAACGGCTTGAATCACGGATTGCTAAACCGCTCGGCAATTTCCACCTGTCCGTGGTTCGAGCGGGAGTTATTTCCCTGCTTCGCGGAGGGATTGGCACGCAGGTATTTGGGAATCCATCTTGACCAATCACCCTGGCCAATCTCGACCGCGGAGGAGCGTTATAATTTCCAGGGCTGGGGGATCAGCCAGTTTAAAAGACAAGGGGATTAACCCCCCCTTGGTAAGGGGAGCGCCGACCCCCGGATCCGCAACAATATGTTTGTGTATATACACATACATATAGGAAACAAAACATGAGGAGGACTGGTGAGAACTGATGCAGATTGGTGAGAAGTGAGGAGGTTGTTGAGAAGTGAGGAGGACTGGTGAGAACTGAGGACTGGTGAGAACTGAGGAGGACTGGTGAGAACTGAGGAGGACTGGTGAGAAATGAGTAGATTGGTGAGAAATGAGGAGGATTGGTGAGAACTGAGGAGGATTGTTTAGAACTGAGGAGGCTTGGTGAGAAATGAGGAGGCTTAGTGAGAAATGAGGAGGCTTAGTGAGAAATGAGGAGGATTGGTGAGAACTGAGGAGGATTGTTTAGAACTGAGGAGGCTTGGTGAGAAATGAGGAGGATTAGTGAGAAATGAGGATGATTGGTGAGAAATGAGGAGGATTGGTGAGAAATGAGAAGGATTGGTAAGAACTGAGGATTGGTGAGAAGTGAGGTGGATTGGTGAGAAGTGAGGTGGATTGGTGAGAAGTGAGCTGGATTGGTAAGAACTGAGGCTTGATGAGAAATGAGGCGGCTTGGTGAGAAGTGAGGTGGATTGGTGAGAAGTGAGGTGGATTGGTAAGAACTGAGGAGGATTGATGAGAAATGAGGAGGCTTGGTGAGAAGTGAGGTCGAATGGTGAGAAGAGAGGTGGATTGGTAAGAACTGAGGACGATTGAGCGGGAACAGTTTTAAAAGGATTGCGAGTGTCTGAGGAGAAGGGGGAGGAGCCTGGAGGAGCGGGAACAGTACACAGAGGAGCTTGCTGTGACTGAGGAGAACTGTGGAGTTCGGAGCAGAATTGAGAGGTGAAGAACTTTAAGGAGGTCATCCTGCCTGCCTTGGCCCTGGTGCTGGTCTCGTCTTTACCCATTGCCTGTTCGTCAGCCTGCTCTGTCCTCATCACCTCTTCGTCATCCTGCTGCCTCATCATTACCTCTTCGTCATCCTGCTGTCTCATCATCAGTCATCACCTCTTCGTCATCCTGCTGTCTCATCATCACCTATTCGTCACCCTGCTGTCTCATCATCAGTCATCACCTCTTCGTCATCCTGCTGTCTCATCATCACCTCTTTGTCATCCTGCTCACCTCACCCTTTCGTCATCCTGCTGTCTCCTCATCCACCTCTTCGTCGTCCTGCTCACCTCACCCTTTCGTCATTCTGCTGTCTCCTCATCCACCTCTTCGTCGTCCTGCTCACCTCACCCTTTCGTCATTCTGCTGTCTCCTCATCCACCTCTTCGTCATCTGCTCACCTCACCCTTTCGTCATCCTGCTGTCTCCTCATCCACCTCTTCGTCATCCTGCTCACCTCACCCTTTCGTCATCCTGCTGTCTCATCATCACCTCTCTGTCGTCCTGCTCACCTCACCCTTTCGTCATCCTGCTGTCTCCTCATCCACCTCTTCGTCATCCTGCTCACCTCACCCTTTCGTCATCCTGCTGTCTCCTCATCCACCTCTTCGTCATCCTGCTCACCTCACACTTTCGTCATCCTGCTGTGTCATCACCTCTTTGTCATCCCGCTCACCTCACCCTTTTGTCATCCTACTGTCTCATCACCTCTTCGTCGTCCTGCTCGTCACTTCACCCTTTCGTCCTACTGTCTCCTCATCACTTCTTCGTCATCCGACTGTCTCCTCATCACCTCTTCATCGTCCTGCTCGTCACTTCACCCTTTCGTCATCCTACTGTCTCCTCATCACCTCTTCGTCGTCCTGCTCGTCACTTCACCCTTTCGTCATCCTGCTGTCTCCTCATCCACCTCTTCGTTATCCTGCTCACCTCACCCTTTCGTCATCCTGCTGTCTCCTCATCCACCTCTTCGTCATCCCGCTCACCTCACCCTTTCGTCATCCTACTGTCTCATCACCTCTTCGTCGTCCTGCTCGTCACTTCACCCTTTCGTCCTACTGTCTCCTCATCACTTCTTCGTCATCCGACTGTCTCCTCATCACCTCTTCGTCGTCCTGCTCGTCACTTCACCCTTTCGTCATCCTACTGTCTCCTCATCACCTCTTCGTCGTCCTGCTCGTCACTTCACCCTTTCGTCCTACTGTCTCCTCATCACTTCTTCATCATCTGACTGTCTCCTCATCACCTCTTCGTCGTCCTGCTCGTCACTTCACCCTTTCGTCATCCTACTGTCTCCTCATCACCTCTTCGTCGTCCTGCTCACCTCACCCTTTCGTCATGCTGATGTCTCCTCATCACTTCTTTGTCATCCTGCTCACCTCACCCTTTCGTCATCCTGCTGTCTCCTCATCACTTCTTCGTCATCCTACTGTCTCCTCGTCACTTCTTCGTCATCCTACTGTCTCATCACCTCTTCGTCGTCCTGCTCGTCACTTCACCCTTTCGTCATCCTGCTGGCTCCTCATCACTTCTTCGTCATCCTATTGTCTCCTCATCCACCTCTTCGTTGTCCTACTCACCTCACCCTTTCGTTATCCTGCTGTCTCCTCATCACTTCTTTGTCATCCTGCTCACCTCACCCTTTCGTCATCCTGCTGTCTCCTCATCCACCTCTTCGTCGTCCTGCTCACCTCACCCTTTCGTCATCCTGCTGTCTCCTCATCCACCTCTTCGTCGTCCTGCTCACCTCACCCTTTCGTCATCCTGCTGTCTCCTCATCACTTCTTTGTCATCCTGCTCACCTCACCCTTTCGTCATCCTGCTGTCTCCTCATCACTTCTTTGTCATCCTGCTCACCTCACCCTTTTGTCATCCTGCTGTCTCCTCATCCACCTCTTCGTCGTCCTGCTCACCTCACCCTTTCGTCATGCTGCTGTCTCATCACCTCTTCGTCATCCTGCTGTCTCCTCATCCACCTCTTCGTCGTCCTGCTCATCACTTCACCCTTTCGTCCTACTGTCTCATCACTTCTTCGTCATCCTACTGTCTCATCACCTCTTCGTCATCCTGTCTCCTCATCACCTTTTCGTCATCCTACTGTCTCCTCATCACCTCTTCGTCATCCTACTGTCTCCTCATCACTTCGTCGTCATCCTACTGTCTCATCACCTCTTCGTCATCCTACTGTCTCCTCATCACCTCTTCGTCATCCTACTGTCTCCTCATCACCTCTTCGTCATCCTACTGTCTCATCACCTCTTCGTCATCCTGCTGTCTCCTCATCACCTCTTCATCCTGCTCGTCACCTCACCCTTTTGTCCTGCTGTCTCCTCATCACCATGTCCATCATCCTGCCCATCTCCTCAACGCCTGTTCCATGCCCATCTTCCCCCTCCCACGCTGCCACCAGAGATGTCGCCCGGGTTTCGTCCCTCCTCCCTATCTGTGTTTGTCACTGGTGAGGCGCCTGAGTTTTTATTGGATTTATTTTACCTCCTTGTTTACCTCATTGTGTGTTGTTATTATTGATTTTATTTTCTCTGGTTGTGTTTCGGGAATAAACCCGTTTGGTTTTTTTTTCATAGATGAGGTGCCTCGTGATTCTCCTCAGGTCCACGTATACCGCCAAAAATTATAATACCATATAACCCCCTTTCATTGAGTTGGTGACGGATGGTGCAAGTTGAACCTGTCATACCTTGAGTCTGAAGGTCAGTTTGAATCTGTTTGGCAGGTGATTGAGGTACTTTCTCCACCATTCGAACAATCCTTCGCTGCAATCTTCGATCAAGTTTTCTCTTGCGGCCACGTCCAGGGAGGTTGGCTACAGTGCCATGGGCCTTAAACCTCCTGATAACATTGCGTATGGTGCACACAGGAACATCAAGGTCTCTGGAGATGGACTTGTAGCCTTGGGATTGTCCATGCTTGGCTACAATCTTGTGTCTGACCTCCTCAGACAATTCTCTGTTTTTCTTTCTTTCCTCCATGCTCAATGCAGTACACACAGCGACACAAAACAACAGAATGAATCCTTTTCTCTATTCAAACTGGTTGAATGAGTGATTTTTATATTGCAGGCACCTGCAACTCACCATAGGTTAGTTAAGTTCCAAAGTAAAGGAGAATCACCTGCTTGAAATCTAATTATTTCTAAACAAACAACAACAACAACCAGCATTTTAAGGCCATTTTCCCTGCAAGAGCGGGGTTAGCCTTGCGGGCCCCATGACAATCTTCTCCATTTTGCCCTATTTTCTGCATCCCCCCTTGTTAACTCCCTTGCCCGCATCTCTCCTTGTTAACCCCCTTGCCCGCATTTCTTCTTCCACCACCTTTGGCCAAGTCTTTAGCCACTATTATTATTTAGTCAATTATTTCTAACAACTTTTAAAATGTGCCAATAATATTGTCAAGTCCGTAGCCGATGAAGACCAGCCTTGGACAAATAGCCGAATGCTGCTTTAGCTCCGAGGCCTATATTTAAACTTGGTGAGATTATCTTTTCACGCGAGCGGGAAAGGCCCGAAGCCTTATCTGATCGGACGGCCGCCACGGGGTTTTATTCCTCGATCCACAAACGAGTAAACATACAAGACACAAGTAAAATGCAGCAAATAATGAATTTAGTGAAATAATTGTGAGATGATAAAAATGAATGTGAGGTTAAAAACGATTCCCTAATTTGAGACGACTCCATTCAGACACGAAAACACAGACAAGGGGAAAGATTAAAGAAAATAAAATAACGTTCTTTTTGTGTCGGCCGACACGCAGCTTGTTCAACGAGATCGTTGAAAGTCGTCGGCAGTACGATGTGGCCCGAAGCGGCTCGCGTGGGAAGCGCTCCGACAATGGCGCCGGCTCTGCGTGTCAAACGCCTGGTACGAAGCAAACAGCCAAGACTGCCGCCTTTGAGATTGGCCTTCCTCTTCCTGGTGTCGAACAGCACGGCCTTGAGCCCTCCACAAGCCTGGCAGGCGCCAAAACACGACCAACGCACTCCAGAGCTCATTGGTGAGACCCACACGACCAGCTCACAAAAGACAATATGGCCCCTTTCTTGTTCGAGCAAAAACCCAAGAGAACTCCCACTGAGAGAGACCCAAGAGGCGTGCTCTTCTTCCTATTTCCCTCCTCCAAAACGCACAACTCCATGACCCAGCCGAACAAACAATGGCTCGCGTCCTGTCCCAGCACACGAGCAAGCAGCAGCAGCCGAAAGCCACCCGAGACAAAAAGTGACCGACCGGGGCGAAAAGCCAGAACGAGAGAGAGTAAGGGAGAGGGATTCATCCTCCTTTGTCCCTCGCTGACGTCACTCCGTCGACCAATCCTGACGTCTCATTACATCACCCCATGGCCCCTTAACCAGGGAGTAAGCTCGGGAGGGGGTAGGGGTGGGGGGGGGGGGGTGGGGGATGCTTTCACCCGTTACGAGTCCATGACCGGTTATAATGTCAGCATGACTGTGATGGCCGTTGTTGTAATTGTTGTTGTAATGGCGGCCCTTCTTGATGAAATAAAACATAAGGGAACTAGAACAGCACTAAGTAGAGAGCATACCTCCGCCAGGTGAACAGTTTACGTTTTGTATCCTAGAGTACACCAGAAAATCACAACACAGAATCATGTTTCATCAAAATCATCCGTCCACAGCTTGTTGACATATCCTGCTTTGTATCGTTTTTGGCCCTATCACTCAATGGCGAAGAATCACTTAAAAATGAAATAATTCTCATATCCGAAACAATATTCAGATCTTCACCAAAGTTGAATCAATTCGTCCTTGTCAGACACCCAACGTCTCCACCAAGTTTCGTCCAAATCCGTCCATAACTTTTTGAGATATCCTGCTATGTATCGTTTTTGGCCCTATCACGCAATGGTGAAGATTCACTTCAAAAATATTTTTACTAGTCAGATCCGAATCCGGATCTTCACCAAAATCTAATCATTTCATCCTTGTGACATACGCGACATCTCCACCAAATTTTGTCCGAGTCTGTCCACAACTTTTTGAGATGTCTTGTTCACAAATAAAAAGGACAAACAGACAGAGACACAGGGGTGAAAACATAACCTCCATCCACCTTTGGTGTGGTGGAGGTAAAAATCACAGGGGCAATTACACACTGGGGATTATCCTTAAGCCTGACCAAATTAGCATAGCTCCACCCCTCATATGGAGACACATATACGATCTTATGCTCTGGAGATTCCCTACTTATATACATCAAGGTGGGCTTCTGCTTCGCGTCACACGGTCCATGCTAAACTATACATTCCTATCTTCACTATGGTATGTCATTACCTACCCCCACAAACGTAACAATATTGTCCAGGACATTTTAGGATTTATTTGTGGAATAAGCTAAGATTTAGTAGTTTTTCAGCTTTTTTTGTTTTGTTCCACTGCAAACCAAAGAAATACAGATGTGGATACCAAAAGATTTATTAATTTCAACAATTTTATGGAATAAATGGTGCATTATTTGAAAAAAGTGCAAGGGTGCCAATAATTTTGCCCACAACAGTATACACACACACACACACACACACACACACACACACACACACACACACACACACACACACACACACACACACACACACACACACACACACACACACACACACACACACACACACACACATATTGTAACGGATTTGAGAATCCTGTGTAATTGTTGTAAATATCACCCTGTGTAAATGTAGTAATTCTTGTAAATACCTCAGCTTTGTGTGTAAAGGTCAAAGGTCGTCTCCCTAGTTAATCCATCGCATGCACGTAGGCCACCATATACCCTTCTAAATAGTTATTCCCTTATTATGTGTTCCAGTTTAAGACTCTGTTGCCCAGTAATTGACACTCCATTGCACCGAATCAAATAAGGATAGCTCCCCTTCAATAATTACATTTCCCAACCAAACTCTCCCTCTCTGGGTAAAGCAGCTTGACAAGCGTGGGGTGCGCGCCCTCTCAACTGGCCTGGGTTTGGAAGCGGCGTTCGCTGCTATGGTGAATATGTGCTCCGTGCTCTGTTTGGACAGGAAGGGGTGGGGCTGTTCAGCCCCATGCCCAAATAAGGATACAAGCCCAGGGCGCGCCACGAGGGGCGGGGATGTTCAGCCCCATGCCCAAATAAGGATACAAGCCCAGGGCGCGCCACGAGGGGCGGGGCTGTGCGGCTCCATGCCCAAATAAGGATTGGATTGCCATATAAGGCCACCAACACAGAGTACGGGGGGGCGGGACCCAAACGGCCGAGGGCGTGTCACGACCACACTTGATATATGCGTACGACAATCGCGCAAGAGAACCGCAGCAGATGACCGAAAGAGCCCGAGGCGTGTCAAGGCAAGAACGAGCCCTGCCGCGTGGAACGAACAAGATACGTGTGCCGCTGCCGCCCTGCTCGCTCCCAGCCCGGAGAGGACCCGTTTGCTGTGCGCCCTGCCAAACCTTCCAGCCTTGTGGTCCTATCTTCCTCTCCCTCCAGCCAATCCACTCTTCAAATTCCCCATTCGTGTACGTGAGTTTGTTTTGTGTGTCTTGTCCCTGGGTATAAGTTTAGCCTGTATAGATAGGTTAGAAATTGCTCTGTGTCCTTCTGATCCTTCCATTTCCCTGTAAATTACATTTCTTTTCTTCCCTGCTTTGGTTGTGTGTAAATAATAATAAATCCTGTTCTTCCGACCTTGCCTTCGTTCCTTCACATCCGTTCGTCCTTGTCTTTTCCATCATTGAATACCTGTGGCACGATTTGGCCAACGTTTAGGATCGGGTTTAGTGAATGCTAATGATTCGAACTTCGGGTTGCGTCTTGCGTCTTTTGCGTCTTTTCTTGCGTCTTTTCACCCTCTCTTTTGATCAAGGTCATCTGCCAGCATCCTGGAAATCAGCCAACATCACCGCTTTGCACAAAAAAGGTGCAAAAACAGATCCCAGCAACTACAGACCAATCAGCCTTCTCCCAATTATCAGCAAAGTCATGGAATCCATCATTGCTTCAGATATTAAATCTTTCCTCTTCTCCAATGGCTTGATCTCTGATCATCAATTTGGTTTCAGACCTGGTCACTCTACTCTGGACATGCTGCTTCTGCTTTCTCAACAATGGATGGAGGTCCTCAACGCCAAACAGGAAATTAGAGCTGTCTCCCTTGACATTTCACGTGCCTTCGATACGGTCTGGCACCCTGCTCTGCTCTCCAAACTCTCCTCCTTTGGTATCCATGGAAATCTCCACGCATGGCTGGCGGACTTCCTCTCTGGTCATAGTCAACGTGTGGCCCTGAATGGGTTTCTCTCATCTCCTCTTCCTGTTCAGGCTGGAGTTCCCCAAGGTAGTGTTCTGGGCCCTGTGCTTTTTCTGGTGTTCATCAATGATCTCTCTGACTCTCTTGAAAATCCTCTCTATCTCTTTGCTGACGACTCTACTCTCTGTCGCTCCATTCCTCATCCCTCAGATCGGCAGTCTGCAGCCTCCTCACTCTCTGCAGACCTGGACAAAATCACAGACTGGTCAATCAAGTGGAACATGTCTTTCAATCCTGACAAATCTCACACTCTTACAATGTCTCTCCGAAAGGACCGACTGGACAACCCTCCCATCTACTTTCTCAACAATCCTCTCCAAGAAGTTCTGTCGCTCAAGCTTTTGGGTCTCACTATCTGCCATGATCTTTCTTGGGAAAACCACATTTCCAAGCTGGCCTCCAAAGCCAGTCGCCGACTGGGCATCCTCCGTCGTGCGAAGTCCTTCCTTGGCACACCTGAGCTCCTCACCACATACAAGGCTTTCATCCGCAGCTCAATGGAATACTGTTCCCCCCTCTGGGCTGGTGCTCCTGCCTCACACCTTGCTCGGCTTCACGCTGTTGAGGCCAAAGCTTTCAGAATCATTGGAATCTCCTGCGATGTAGTCAACGCCGAGGGCCTTTCACTCACTCACCGCAGGCAGGTTGGTGGTCTTTCTGTCTTCTCCTCTCCGGCCTTGCTCCCCCAGCTCTCTCTGTGCTCTGTCCCCCCAATATTCCTTCAGGTCGCACAAGATCTGCCTGCAACCCTCTTATGGTTAAACTGCCAAAGTCTAGGCTCTCTGCTCACCTTCACTCTTTCATTCCCCTTTTCTCCCGCCTCTGGAACAAACTCCCCCACTCCCTTCAATCCCACTCCTCCCTCCAGGTCTTTAAAACAGCTGTTCACCACCATCTCTTATCGTCCCCCATCGAAAACCTTGATCTTTTCTACCCCCGGTAATTCACCCCAGAGTCCTTGCAGTGTTCATATGTTTTAATCCTCTCCCACCTCCCCCCAAGTCCTCCCGATGTCCCTGCTCTCAAATGTTGTGTTTGTGTCCTTCCCCCTCTTCCCCCTCTCTTTTGTGTCCTTCTCCCTCTCTCCCCATCTTGTCTGCCGCTCCCCTTGTTTTTTGTGTTTTGTGTGTCGGTTTGTCTTTTTGTGTGATTAATGTTAGCTCTTTCACGAGCCTCGATCTTGCATACAAAAAAAAAAAAAAAAAAAAAAAAGTGCGCAACAGTAATTAAATTCCCTTCCCTTACAAAGACTGTGGAAGACAAACAGGCAACGGCCGCGTACAACACCGGCGTGGGCGTCAGACACCGGGCAGGCTGGGAACCACGCCCAGGAGGACTGTGATTGGTTGGCGCGGAAGGAGCAAACCTTGAGTGAATCAGCACGAGGAGGTTCGGCAGATGGCGGGAAGCTATGAGGCTCTGGTTGGTGGCGCGCCAAAATTGACGTCACATGCCAAGTTATAAAAGGACTCGCTGGCGGGATTCTGGACGCTGCGCTCTGGGGGATCGAGTCGTGCTGACGGTTCGCGCTTGGTATTGCGTCGTGCTGAGACTTGGCGCTTGGTATTGAGTTGTGCTGGCCCTTCGCTTGTCGTTGTTCGTCCTTGGCTCTTGGCTCTTCGTCTTGAGAGGTCCTGGAGGTCGTGGGTTCACCATCTTCTTCGTATTTCTGGTGCTGTGAGCGAACGGACCTCGTGGGCGGTCGACGGGGCCGAGCAGGCCGTGGGCGAAGCGGACGGAGGGCTTCCTCGCGCCGGAGCTTGGAGCTACGTTGCACGGTGGACAAGACTGCAGACAGATAAGCTCGCACCCACGAACCATTACACGACGGACAGTTATTTTTGTAATTAATTTTCTTTTGTCTTGTCTCTGAGGTGAGGTGTGCGGGATCCCGATTTAGGACATTTTATTACCGGCGCATATTTTCCTGTCCCGCGATTCCTTGTAAATAAGCCCTTGTATTATTTTCCATTTCCTTCTAAACCCGGATTCCCCTTTGAGTTCGTTCCCTCTCCAGATAAGTGCTCCCACTTCTTTTTCTTCATTCTTTCCCCCATGCTGTGATAGCAAAATCCGTATTTGGTCGTCGCCTCAATTAAAGCCGTTTGGCCATTCAGGAGCCCTAGTATTAACCGGAGGGTATTCACACGAAAAAATAATAATAATAATAATATGTATTGTAACGAATTTGAGAAGTGTAACGGTTTTGTTGTGTGTAACACCCTCGTAATGTAAATAATGGTCGCAGCCGTCCTCCTAGTTAATTCCATGAAACTTACACACAGGCCACGATATATCTTTTTAAATAGTTTATTTCCTTATTCTATGTAGGCTAAATATGTGTTTCCCACTAGATTGACTCTGCATTGCATCAAACGAAATAAAGCGTAGGCCCCTCCGATGATCCATGGCAGCTCAAGTGCCAGGGATTCCCCCACTTGAGCTTTCACAGCAAACGTTTATTGCAGTACTGAACTGCTGTGCAACGTGACGGCGCAGTGCCTGCAGCTGCTGACCGGTTTTCGCCATTTGCGGCCATTACGAACAAGGGGAGTGGCTAGAGAAGACGGGTCGCCCCCCTCGTCATAGGGGGGAGGAGTAAGTCGGCCCCGCTCATCCAACCCAGAACAAGGGGTTTGGCTAAGAGAGGGCGGAGCGGGAACCCCCGAGAAAGTGCGCGAAGGTTCGGTGAGGAGACCAATATAAGCCGCCGCGGGACGCACTCCACGCTCCAGCTCTGACCCCGTCCTCTTGCTCTGACTCCGTCCTCTTGCTTGCTGTCGCTCGTTGTTGCTGGGGAGAAGGAAGACGCCTGAACGAGCAGGTGTGTGCGAGCCATCGTGCGACCAGCTGCGCTGCAGCTAAGGGGGCAGCTAAGGGGCCGCAGGCCACGAAAAGGACGCGCCAGGCAGCAATCGACGCTGGACCCTCCATTGCCTCCCAAAACAACCATCCATCCTCAAGCCATACCTGCCTGCAATATCCCCCGTGTAAGTGTGAACGTCGTCTGTCCTAATCGTTGTCCTGGGGTTAAGTAAATTGACTAGTATAAGCTAACGATGCACTGTGTGACTGCTTCTTCCATCCATTGCTTGTAAATAATTTTGATCGCTCCTTCTTTTTGCTTGTGTGTATAATAAATCCTGTTATTCCTCCGTACTCTGTCTTCTTCTCTCTTCCTTTTCGTTCGGTCGCTTTAGAGGTTTCCAAATTGAATATCTGTGGTGCGATCTGGTCAACGTTGGGGGAGTCGGGCCAATCGGGGATCCTGTAACGGTCGCGGTGGACCATCCGCTCGGCCCAAAGTAACATCTAAACCGCGTCCGTAACAATATCTATATATATATATATACAAACAGACATACACACACACATACACCCCCCCCCCCCACACCCACCCACATATACATATATACATACACACACACACACACACTGTGTATATATATATATATATATATATACATATATATATATATATATACACACATATATATACACATATATATATATATATACATATACAGACTTGGCATTTAATATGGAATATTTTTTTTTTCTTGACTTGGGTT
>NC_136272.1:4783619-4886119 GCF_964187855.1 Myxine glutinosa | reverse complement strand
CTGTTTGTACCAACGCGTTGTGGCCTACCTCTCTGGCAATCGAGTCATGTGTGCACAGCTCCACACTGGTGACCCCGATTGGTTCAGCCGTTGCTGATCCCCGAACGCGCCATGGCTACCAACGCCGTCGCCGACAAACTCCCGGAGTTTTGGGAAGCACAAGCCGACGTTTGGTTTGTGCAGGCCAAAGCTCAATTTCAGCTCCGAGGCATCACGGCAGACGAGACCCGGTACTACCACGTGGTCGCCGCCCTCTGGCCCGGCACTGCCGCACGAGTCGTGTCCATCCTTCGGCGCCCACCGGGCGACAAGTACGAGGCACTCAAACATCTCCTCCTCGCCACGTTCGGGCTCACGGAGATCGAACGGGCCGACCGCCTCCTGGACCTTCCCGCCCTCGGCGACACACGACCATCCGTCCGGATGGATTACATGCTGTCGCTGCTTGGAGACCAGAGCCCGGATTTCTTGTTTCGCGCACTTTTCCTCCGCCAGCTACCGATACAGGTGCGCCTCGCGCTGGCCGGTTCCAAAATCACGGAACCCCACGCCCTGGCCGGAGAGGCCGACAAGTTTTTCGCGGCCTGCGACACGCGGTCGGTTTACGGTGCTGCCGTAGTGGATCCCGGGGCAAAGGCTACAGCGCTCCCGGCTGCCCTCGTGGCCGCTGCTGCGCCCCGCCCATTACCGCCGCCGCTGCCACCACCACGGCCGCCGCGGCCGTCACCGCCGCAAACCTGGTGCTACTACCACGCCAGGTTCGGCCACAAGGCTAAAACGTGTCGCCCGCCGTGCTCTTTTGACGGGTCGGGAAACGACCGGGCCAGCGCTCATTAGCGGCCCTGAGCGTCGGCCATTCCGGCAGCCTCCTGTTCATCATGGACACCTTGTCCGGGCGCCGTTTCCTTTGCGACACAGGAGCGCAGGTAAGCGTCCTCCCCGCCTCCACGTCCGACAAGCAAGCCGCGGGCCGGGGCCCCGCTTTGCTTGCCGCCAACGGTACACCCATCCGCACATTCGGGAAGCGTTGCCTCTCACTGCGGTTCGGAGGGCAGCGCTTTCAATGGTTGTTCGTGACCGCCAGCGTGCCAATGGCCCTGCTGGGCACGGACTTCCTATGTGCGCATGGGCTGTTGGTCGACATGAAGCGCAGACGTCTCGTCCAGGCCGAAACCTTCAGCTCGCTCGCTTGTTCGCTGAGCGGCTTGCTGGAAGGTCATTAGCGGCCCTGAGTAGCGGTCGGGGGTGGTGGCGAGTTTAGTTTGCACGCATCCGGCAGCGGACGACTTTACCCGCCTCCTAGCCAGTTCCCCGGCTCTCACGCGGCCCACCTTCTCAGCGGTGGCCGTTAAGCACGGGGTGGAGCACCATATACCCATGGTCGGGCCGCCGGTCTACGCCCGGGCACACCGACTCGAACCCACGAAGCTCGCCGTGGCGAAAGCGGAGTTCGCCACGCTGGAGCGGCTGGGGATCGTACGGCGCTCCATCAGCGCTTGGGCTTCTCCTCTGCACATTGTGCCGAAGCCCGGCGGGGGATGGCGGCCGTGCGGGGACCGCATTTACTGCCCTCCTATCGAATGAGAAAAACCATCTGCAGTTCCATGTGCCGCGTCTTCATTATCGCAGCCACATGCTGGACACGCCCCTCTCCCCTTAGTCCCGCCCCTCTCCCCTTAGTCCCGCCCCTCTCCCCTTAGTCCCGCCCTCCAAGCTTCATTTTATCGCAGCCAAGTGCTGGAAACGCCCCTCTCGCATTAGTCCCACCCAATCTACATTATCGCAGCCACGTGCTGGAAACGCCCCTTTCCCCGTAGTCCCGCCCACCAGTCTCATTATCGCAGCCAAGTGCTGGAAACGCCCCTTTCCCCTTAGTCCCACCCACCAGTCTTCATTATCGCAGCCAAGTGCTGGAAACGCCTCTCTCCCCTTAGTCCCGCCCTCCAGTTTTCATTATCGCAGCCAAGTGCTGGAAACGCCCCTTTCCCCGTAGTCTCGCCCACCAGTCTTCATTATTGCAGCCAAGTGCTGGAAACGCCCCTTTCCCCTTAGTCCCGCCCACCAGTCTTCATCATCGCAGCCAAGTGCTGGAAACGCCCCTCTCGCATTAGTCCCGCCCACCAGTCTTCATTATCGCAGCCAAGTGCTGGAAACGCCTCTCTCGCATTAGTCCCACCCCATTTCTCCCCGCCAACGTGATGACGTCACGAACACGTAATCGTGCCCCAATTATTACGTCTTTGTGATAACTGATAAGACGAGTTCCGCTGTTCTATCGCCCTCTGATGGAATCGCATGTAGTGAGATCGCCAAAGCACCCGCACCACGTGATCTTCAGTGGGATGGATTGCTGGGATTGATTAACCAGAAACTATTGTCAGATATTCCAAAGAAAATGAGAGGAAACTCATTTGGGCGATGCTTTGTGGAAGATCTACCACTCGCAAGTTTTCCTCAATGATAATTTCATTTCTTGGATGAACCTCCTTTCTGACTAAGATAATTAATTTCCTTATTTTCTTGGAGTTTGGACAATTAATTCCCCTGGACGCATCCATAAAGTTTTCACTTAAACTAAAATCAGAATGGGGTGCGTGTCGGTGAAAATTAATTAAATTCAGTCACTGCACACACCTCCCCCAAACTCATTGGCTGTGATGTGTTTGTTCTTGTGTGCATATGTGTATATGTATGTGTATATGTATATGTATATATGTGCATATGTATATGTATGTGTATATGTATGTGTATATGTATATGTATGTATGTATATAATATGTTTGTATGTATATAATATGTATGTATATATATATATATATTGTAACGAATTTGGAAAGTGTAAAGAATGTGAGAACTGGTTTGCTGTGTTTTAACTGGCCCTCGTAGAGTAAATAAGATCGAAAGACGTCCCCCTAGTTAATTCCATGAACCTACAGACAGGCCACGATATATCTTTTTAAATAGCTTATTTCCTTATTCTATGTAGGCTAAATATGTGTTTCCCACTAGATTGACTCTGCATTGCATCAAACGAAATAAGCGTAGGCCCCTCCGATGATCCATGGCAGCTCAAGTGCCAGGGATTCCGCCACTTGAGCTTTGACAGCAACCGTTTATTGCAGTACTGAACTGCTGTGCAACGTGACGGCGCATTACCTGCAGCTGCTGACCGGTTTTCGACATTTGCGGCCATTACGAACAAGGGGAGTGGCTAGAGAAGACGGGTCGCCCCCCTCGTCATAGGGGGGAGGAGTAAGTCGGCCCCGCTCATCCAACCCAGAACAAGGGGTTTGGCTAAGAGAGGGCGGAGCGGGAACCCCCGAGAAAGTGCGCGAAGGTTCGGTGAGAAACCAATATAAACCGCCGCGGGACGCACTCCGTCCTCTTGCTCTGACCCCGTCCTCTTGCTCTTACCCCGTCCTCTTGCTTGCTGTCGCTCGTTGGTGCTGGGGAGAAGGAAGACGCCTGAACGAGCAGGTGTGACCGAGCCTGCGAGCCATCGTGCGACCAGCTGCGCTGCAGTTAAGAGGACGCAGGCCACAAAAAGGGCGCGCCAGGCAGCAATACACGTGGAAGCTGAACCTCCCTTGCCTCTCAATAGCCATCCGTTCTCAAGCCATACCTGCCTGCAATTTTCCCCGTGTAAGTGTGAACGTTGTCTGTCTTGAATGTTGTCCTGGGGTTTATAAGTAAACTGCATAGATAAGCTAACGATTCACTGTGTGACTGCTCCTTCCATCCATTGCTTGTAAATAACTTGATCGCTCCTTCTTTTTGCTTGTGTGTATAATAAATCCTGTTATTCCTCCGTACTCTGTCTTCTTCTCTCTTCCTTCTCTTTCGGTCGCTTTAGAGGTTTCCAAATTGAATACCTGTGGCGCGATTTGGTCAACGTTTGGGGGAGTTGGGCTAATCGGGGATCCTGTAACGGTCGCGGTTGACCATCCGGCCCAAAGTAACATCTTGTCCGCGACCCGTAACAATATGTATATATATATGTATGTATATGTGTGTGTATGTATGTATGTATGTATGTATGTGTATATGTATATGTATGTGTATGTATGTATATGTATGTATATATGTGTGTATATATATATGTGTGTGTATGTGTGTGCAGTGCATATACAGTCACTAGCTGAGGTACCCGGCTTCGCCCGGGTTGAATAAGAATAATACAAATATATGATGAAAAGAACATGTATATTTTAGAGCAATATCACAGTACATTTCCTACATGACGTTTTGTCAATTTTCAATTTCTCAAAACCTCTTGGTATACAACATTTCTGGTTTTCTTACTTGGTGCCAAGACATAAAGATTGCTTGGTTTTCCAACCCTCGAGCAGCCCACGTACAGCTGGCCATGGGAAGTACCCGGCATTGCCGGGCGGGGGAAGGGAGAGGAGGAGGAGGGGGAGGGGAGGGGAATGGGGGGGGGGAGGGGAGGGGAACGGGGGGGGGAGGGGAGGAGAGGGTGGGGAGGGGAGAAGAGGGGGGGAGGGGAGAAGAGGGGGGGAGGGGAGAAGAGGGGGGGAGGGGAGAAGAGGGGGGGGAGGGGAGGAGAGGGTGGGGAGGGGAGAAGAGGGGGGGAGGGGAGAAGAGGAGGGAGGGGGGAGGAGGAGAGGGGAGGGGGGAGGGGAGGAGGAGGGGGGGGGGGGACGGCTAGCTTGGCAAGCGATAGCAGGATTTGTACTTTTATTTTTACCTCAATGAGGGCTATATATATAGTCCGTGCTTGGAGCCTTCAAGTTCAACATAAAGTTTTTTTAATGAAAAATAATGCAGATAATAATAATAATAATATAATAATTCATTTATTTTGTATAGCGCCTTTCCAGAAGCCCAAAGGCGCTTTGACAGAGTGGAAAACATAATGCATAACAATACATGAAAACAACAATTGCAAAAAGACAAGAATCAATAGGGAAATATTTAAAGCAAAAGGAGGGAGAAGGAGAAGAGATAGTCAGGGGTTAAATGCTGTGATGTATAACAATCCACCAATGCAAGTTCAGAAATGAATGCAGATCCTTTACTTTGCGATACAAACGCAATTCCCGCCATTTCCACTCACGATCGAGGCCCTCCACAGTGGCCGCGCCTCTTCTTCCTTCTACAACTTCGTCTCACTTCTTTCACTCAAAATGTACGAAATTCTGCCGCATGAAATTATGTAGAGGCCTCGTCGGGGGGATATAAGGTACATAAGGAAGGCGTTGTAACAGAAGATTCAAAATAAAAGTGGAAGAACATGAGGAAATGGGAGCTATTCTGGACCCACAGCCAAACCCGACAAACCATTGCAATACACCCCGAACGTCTAGCGCCGCTACAAACCACCATGGAATTGCAGGTGGCGCGGTTTTTTTAAACCATTGATATTAAAATAAAACGTAGCCTATAACCACCAGGATTTTATGCTGATTCCGAATCTGTGTCTAAAACTTTTCTCCGATGTGTAGTTCTTGAGTTATAAGCAGACATCCAGACAGAGACACACACACACACACACACACACACACACACACACACACACACACACACACACACACACACACCTCCTTTATATATAGAGATGTGAAAAAGTAAGTACACCCCATGTAAAGTTTTGACTTTTTCAACATATTTCAACATACAGCTATTTGATCTTCATTTCAACAATATTGATAGATAAAGGTGATATCATGAAACATTTACATTTTGTACTCCATTGTATAATTTAAATAAACATAAATACAAATTTTTCATGTGGAAAAAGTAAGTACACCCCTACATTTTTTACTACTACTACTACTACTACTACTACTACTACTACTACTACTACTACTACTACTACTACTACTACTACTACTACTACTACTACTACTACTACTACTACTACTACTACTACTACTACTACTACTACTACTACTACTACTACTACTACTACTACTACTACTACTACTACTACTACTACTACTACTACTACTACTACTACTACTACTACTACTACTACTACTACTACTACTACTACTACTACGTCGAGCTTGCTCGGCATTCCATGACACGTTTCTTCCATTAATTTCTGCCACTCATGGTATTAGGTAGTTCGTTAACCAGACACCCAGTATCATTTGTAAGCTGATCTATATATGTTTTCGCAGGTCTCCCTGGTGCCTGTTTGCCGTGAGTTGGTAACCAAAGTAAAACATCGCTTGCGAGCTCATCTTTGTTTCTCCAGCAGTGCCCAGCGAATCTTAATCTACGATGACGTATGGTTACACTGATTGGTGGGACATTTACATTTATCACTACATTTACATTTATTACATTTCCTACATTTATCACTACTTCAAATACCTAAAATTAGAATCAGGTGCACCAGCTCAGGTGCAAATGATTAGAACATCGTTAGAGAGGATCTTGGAGGAACCTGTCTTATTTAAACCTCAGACATTTAGTTTGTCTCTTTGTTGTTGAAGTGTGCGGCGTCACCATGCCTAGATCAAAAGAGCTCTCTGAGGCCTTCAGAAAGAAGGTTATAGATGCCTACGTGTCTGGGAAGGGATTTAAAAATCTCCAAACAATTTGAAATCAATCATTCGACTGTTCGGAAGATCATCTACAAGTGGAGAAGATTCCAAACAACTGCCAACTTGTTCAGGCCAGGCCGCCCCAGCAAGTTCAGCCCAAGAGCAGACCGCAAGATGCTGAAAGAAGTCTCGAAGAACCCCAGAATGTCATCACGGGACCTACAGGTAGCTCTTGCCACTGTTGATGTCAAAGTGCACGAGTCTACCATTAGAAAGAGGCTGCACGAATTTGATCTACATGGGAGGTGTGCCAGGAGGAAACCTTTGCTGTCCAGAAAGAACATCAGTGCAAGACTAAAGTTTGCCAATGAACACCGAGGCAAAGACCAGCACTTCTGGAACAATGTGCTCTGGACAGATGAGTCAAAGGTAGAGCCATTTGGCCACAGTACCAGAAGGCATGTTTGGAGAAAACCAAAGACAGCATTTGACCACAAGAACCTGATACCAACTATAAAGCATGGTGGTGGAAATATTATGGTTTGGGGCAGCTTTGCTGCATCAGGGCCTGGGCAGCTCACCATCATATAATCCACTATGAATTCTTCATTGTACCAGAGGGTGCTTGAGGATAATGTGAGGCCATCTGTCGGAAAGTTGAAGCTCAACCGAAGGCGGAACTTGCAACATGACAATGACCCTAAACATACCAGTAAATCCACCAAGGAATGGCAGAAAAGAAAGAAATGGAGGGTTCTGGAATGGCCAAGTCAAAGCCTGGATATAAATCCCATCTAGATGTTTTGGGGGGATTTGTACCAAACTTCTGGTATGCACATATCTATCCCCTCGGTATGTCCTAAGGGTATTTTTTTGAAAAATTTTCTATATTGTTTTTTTTTTTGAGGAAATTTTTTTTTTCCAACTTAAGTTTTCAACTTCAATTGTTTATAAAATGTGATATCACGTATATTACAAATACATTTGTGCAAAATAATTGTTTGAATTATGATTGGTTTAAACCATGACAAAACGGTAACTCGGGTACAGTCATTTATCTATATATCGACACATCTGGGCAGTGTCTGTGTTGTCACTTAACGCCTCCCTCAAACTTTTGTTTCCGTGGTTGTGAAGTGTTTTTAATAACGTTGTGGTGATTTTGAATCACGTGGTGGTGAGGTATTTTGAATTATGTGGTGGTGAGCTGTTTTTAAATGACGTGGTGGTGAGGTGTTTTAATATCAAATGGTGGTGAGGTGTTTTTAAATCACATGGTGGTGAGGTGTTTTTAAATCACATGGTGGTGAGGTGTTTTTAAATCACATGGTGGTGAGGTGTTTTTAAATCACATGGTGGTGAGGTGTTTTTAAATCACATGGTGGTGAGGTGTTTTAAATCACATGGTGGTGAGGTGTTTTAAAATCACATGGTGGTGAGGTGTTTTTAAATCACATGGTGGTGAGGTGTTTTTAAATCACATGGTGGTGAGGTGTTTTTAAATCACATGGTGGTGAGGTGTTTTTAAATGACGTGGTGGTGAGGTGTTTTTAAATCACGTGGTGGTGAGGTGTTTTAAATCACATGGTGGTGAGGTGTTTTAAAATCACATGGTGGTGAGGTGTTTTTAAATCACATGGTGGTGAGGTGTTTTTAAATCACATGGTGGTGAGGTGTTTTTAAATGACGTGGAGGTGAGGTGTTTTTAAATCACATGGTGGTGAGGTGTTTTTAAATTACGTGGTGGTGAGGTATTTATAATTACGTGGTGGTGAGGTATTTATAATTACGTGGTGGTGAGGTGTTTTTAATTACGTGGTGGTGAGGTGTTTTTAATTATGTGGTGATGAGGTGTTTTGAATTACTTGGTGGTGAGGTGTTTTTAAATGATGTGGTGGTGAGGTGTTTTTAATTTTGTGGCTGTGAGGTGTTTTTATTACGTGTTTTATGGCTGTGAGGTGTTTTTATTACTTGATGGTGAGGTGTTTTGAATTACTTGGTGGTGAGGTGTTTTGAATTACGTGGTGGTGAGGTGTAATCGTCCCAAACTTCAAGTCTGCACCTACCCCTCCCCTATGTGTGTGCTGAGGGGTTCTTTCTTGAAAAAAAAAAACATTCAACCTGAATCTTCAACCTAAATTGCCCATAAAAATGTAATATCACAAACAACAAATACATTTGTGCAAAATAATTGTTTGTGTTATGATTGGTGTAATCCATGACAACACAGCAGCTCAGGTACAGTCATTATCCTCAGCTAAAATAAGCCCGTTCCTCAGTAACGACGCTTGGTGAGGGGAGCGCAGCGAGCTGAGCCAAGCTAGTCGATATATATATATATATATATATATATCTGTGCAGCGTCTGTCCTGTGTTGTCCTGTCTTGACTATCTGTCCTGTCCTGTCTAAACATTTACATTTTGTAGTCCATTGTATAATCCAAATGAACATAAATGCAAATTTCGCATGTGGAAAAAGTAAGTACACCCTTGGCTCTAATAGGTGGTATTGCCCCCTTTGGCAGAAACAACCTCAAGTAGGCGTTTCTTATAACTGTCTACAAGTCTCTGACATCGACAGGGAGAAATTTTTGCCCACTCCTCCATGCAGAATTCTTTCAGCTGTGCGATGTTTGAGGGGTTTCTTGCATGCACAGCTCGTTTCAAATCCCCCCACAACATCTCGATGGGATTTAGATCTGGGCTTTGACTTGGCTATTCCAGTACCCTCCATTTCTTTCTTTAAAGCCATTCCTTGGTGGATTTACTGGTATATTTACGGTCATTGTCATGTTGCAAGGTCCACCTTCGGTTGAGCTTCAACTTTCCGACAGATGGCCTCACAATATCCCCAAGCACCCTCTGGTACAATGAAGAATTCATTGTGGATTCTATGATGGTGAGCTGCCCAGGCCCTGATGCAGCAAAGCTGCCCCAAACCATAATATTTCCACCACCACGCTTTTCAGTTGGTATCAGTTTCTTGTGGTCAAATGCTGTCTTTGGTTTTCGCCAAACATGTCTTCTGGTACTGTGGCCAAATAGCTCTACCTTTGACTCATCTGTCCAGAGCACATTGTTCCAGAAGTGCTGGTCTATGCCTGGGTGTTCATTGGCAAACTTTAGT
Organism: Myxine glutinosa; assembly: GCF_964187855.1. NCBI lineage: Eukaryota > Metazoa > Chordata > Myxini > Myxiniformes > Myxinidae > Myxine > Myxine glutinosa. The sequence continues at coordinate 4,876,477 of NC_136272.1, read as the reverse complement.
CTTGCCCTGATCTTCTTTCTGGACAGCAAAGGTTTCCTCCTGGCACACCTCCCATGTAGATCAAATTTGTGCAGCCTCTTTCTAATGGTAGACTCGTGCACTTTGACATCAACAGTGGCAAGAACTACCTGGATGTCCCGTGATGACATTCTGGGGTTCTTAGAGACTTCTTTCAGCATCTTGCGGTCTGCTCTCGGGCTGAACTTGCTCGGGGCGGCCTGGCCTGAACAAGGTGGCAATTGTTTGGAATCTTCTCCACTTGGAGATGATCTTCCGGACAGTCGAATGATTGATTTCAAATTGTTTGGAGATCTTTTTAAATCCCTTCCCAGACTCGTAGGCATCTATAACCTTCTTTCTGAAGGCCTCAGAGAGCTCTTTTGATCTCGGCATCGTGATGCCGCACACTTCAACAAAGAGCAAACCAAACTAAATGTGAGGTTTAAAAAAGACAGGTTCCTCCAAGATCCTCTCTAACGATGTTCCAATCATTTGCACCTGAGCTGGTGCACCTGATTCTAATTTTAGGTATTTGAAGTAGTGATAAATGTAGAGGTGTACTTACTTTTTCCACATGCGAAATTTGCATTTATGTTTATTTAAATTATACAATGGACTACAAAATGTAAATGTTTCATGATATTTGTTATATTATATCACCTTTATCTATCAATATTGTTGAAATGAAGATCAAATAGCTGTGTGTTGAAATATGTTGAAAAAGTCAAAACTTTACATGGGGTGTACTTACTTTTTCACATGACTGTATATATATACAGACTTGGCATTTAATATGGAATATTTTTTTTTTCTTGACTTGGGTTTACTTTCTGAACTCGGTATATCAATCTGGTGAGTTTCTTTTACGCTTCGGTGATTTCTGTGTTAAAAGAACCATGTCACTGATTGTCTGTCGCAGCAAGAAGTCAATAACAGGATTATATCACAGGTGGCGTGACAAAATGTACGGACAGGTACATTTGACGATTGGCTTCACAATCGGGTATATAAGGGTTGTTGCATTCTGTATTAGTGGAAAACAACTGCTGCACATCTACAAAAGTTATTGCCGCTTCCCCTGGAGATGGTCCGTCAACTTGACAATGCTGTTTGTCATTTAGTGGTGGCATTACGAAATTCCGGCATGAAACAGCGTGCTATTGCTTGGCAGTATGGCATCACTCAAGGTCAGGTGTCAAATATCCTGAAACGAAATGCTCAGATGGGTGTCCCTACTTCAATACCGAGGCCAGGACGTCCCCGCAGAACCACAAGGAGGGATGATCGCCAGCTGCACCGGTTAGTCCGCGATGGCCGTACCAAGTCAGCTAATCGGCTTAGGGCTGAGTGGCAGCAACTGACAAATGTGCCTGTATCCAGAAGTCTAGTCAACCAATGACTGGTTCAAGCAGGCTATCGTGCCAGGCGTCCCCTGAGAAAGCCACGTCTGACCAGACAACACCGCCAGCGCCGATTGCAGTGGGCCAGAGAGCACTGTCAATGGCAGCCAGGACACTGGAATCACGTGATCTTCAGTGACGAGTCTAGATTTCTGGTCTATCGTCAAGATGGCCGCGTCCGAGTGCACAGACAATTGCATGAAGCCTACAACGAAGATTGTATAGTGCCAAGAGTCCAAGTTGGAGGTGGTGGGGTGACCGTTTGGGGTGATTTTCATGCAGGGGGAAAAACTGACCTGGTTGTTCTGAATGGAAACCTGAACAAGTTCAAGCACAGGGCCATTCTGGAAGAAACATTGCTTCCATTTGTTCGTGCAGCCTTTCGAGGAAACTTTGTCTTCCAGGATGACAATGCACGGCCTCATCGTGCTCGCATGATCCAACACTTTCTTGCTGACCGTGGTGTAGAGCGTATGGAGTGGCCTGCCATGTCCCCAGATATGAATCCGAAAGAGAACTTGTGGGCAGAATTAACGCGTCAAATCGACAACTTGGACCAGCAGCCTGCCTCTGTGCGTTAATTGCAGCAGGCTATTGTAACTGCATGGCAAGCGATTCCTGTCCAATCCTTGGCAAATCTCGTGAACAGCATGCCTCAACGTGTACGTGCTCTCCTGAATGCTCGTGGGGGTTACATGAAGTACTGAACTGTAATTTTACTCTCCGTAATCCCAGTCGTAATTTAACTGTTGTTTTTGTTAAAAAAAGTGTTGGCTAATGTGCAAAATAAAGAGATACTTCTGGAAAACGCACAGAAGTTTAACACAGTACTGTCCGTGAATTGAGTTCGATATCAGTTTACATCACTTTCAAGGATCAATTTATTTGCTTCGAAATGTCAAATGTGGTTTTTGTTTCTTTTAAAGGTCACATTAACAAAATCTAGAATAATTTCAACATAATTCCAATGAACTTTTGGTTCTAAGTCATCTTGAAAAGTAAGTTCACCCCCACAAAAAAAAAATTCCATATTAAATGCCAAGTCTGTATATATATTGTTGCGGATCTCATCGCCGGCCTTTCCCCTTACCAAGGGGGGGGATTAGTCCCCTTGTCTTTTACTAGCCGACGGGACCCGGGACCGATGCCGTCCTTCCCGGACAGCGTTAGATAGGGTTTACGGACTAGGGATTCGCTATTACCTAAGTACTAACGCCGCCCAGAAACGAGGAAATAATCCCAGCCCGAATCACGGGTGTTAGTGGAAACGCCGAGCGGTAGCGACCCGTGACCCGAGCCGTTAGCAATGACTAGCCCGATCCAAGCGGTTCGTAATCGTGCCACGCTTACCCAATGGAGGAAATGACTGAAACGGTCGAATTTTGGAAGAAAAGGATTAACAGAATTTATTTACACTTTGTACAATCAGAAGAAGCAGAAAACACAGTGCATCCTTAATCACAGTCTTAACTTATCCCTGGACAGACGGGCCCGTCACATTCAGACACACTCACACGGGGTTGCAGACGAACAGGTCGATGGTCCAGGGATGCGTCCAGGCAGCTCGCTCTCCGGTCCCCAACTCGCACCGCGAAGCAGATGAACCAGACGACAGGAGCGCTCCGCATGTCGTTTGGCGCGCACGGGATTATTATATGGCAATGGTAGGCTGGCTTCGGCGGTTACGCTCGCGGCTCAGCCGCGTACGTAATAAGCGAACAGTTCCAATAACCGTGAACAATGCGCTCTTCAGTACAATAGTCTTGCAATGCGCGACTCCATTCAGTCCTCGTATATCCCTTCATAAGCGCCTCTCCCTTATCATCTGCTTCATTAGCGCCATCTGCATGGTGAGCCTGATGACCCGGTGGGGGGTTGCCTGGAGCATGACTTTGCAATTTGGCCAACCCTAGGTCATGTCACGTGATGAGCCACAGGAGCTCAACAAACTGCACTTTTTCGTGACTGCTGACAGTAAATAAGAGGATGAACGAGACGACCTTATGTGACAAGAGTACATGAAACCCGCCGATCGCCCTTGTATGAAATATCGTCGGTTAATTTGTGTCGTGTCTTTTGAGGCCTTGTACCTTGTCCGACCTTGAGGCTTTGTTTTTCTCTCAGTGGTCCATCTATTGTGCTCCAACTACTTTAGTTCTCTGTTTTTTCCCAGTCTTTTCACCCCGTACGTCCTTGTTTAAAATCTCAACTCAAAAACAAAAAAACCCCAAAAAAGAAATTTCCTTCCCTGTTCTTATTCATTGTTCTTATTCGTTCGCTCGTTCTTCACCCACATTTCCCACACTTCACCCACAATGTTTAAACTTTCCCCTGAAGTTCTGTATTCTGTCGTGTATTATAACACCTTTTTCTTCCTCTTCTTTAAAAGGATGCTTTCGACTTGCTCACCAAATCTATTCATTCCAAAAAAAAATTCCATCTCTTACAGTGCCTCTTTCATACACTCCCTAAACTCTCCTACTCTCCACCCCCCCCCCCCCCCTCCACCGTCCTTAAACGTATTTTTGACTCGAAGGTCACAAGAAACTCATTTTGCAATAAATGTGCGTTTCCCATTAATCGTACTTTCCAAAATCCAATATCACCCCTCCCCTCCAAATCCTCCCCATCACCCCTCCCCTCCAAATCTTCCCCATCACCCCTCCCCTCCAAATCTTCACCATCACCCATCCCTTTCAAAACTCCCCCCTTGCCCCTCCCCTCCTAATCCTCCCCATCACCCATCCCTTTCAAAACTCCCCCCTTGCCCCTTCTCTCCTAAACTCCCCCCACACCCTTCCCTCCAAGACTCCCTCTCACCCCTCCCCTCAAAGACTCCCTCCTCGCCCCTCCCCTTCAAATCTCCCCACCCTCATTTCTTCTCCATTTCCCCCCTCTGACCCCTCCTCCTCAAAGCATCCTTCCCGCTTCTTCCCCCTTCCAACTCTCACCTCCATCTCCCCCAACCTTCTGCCTCCCTCTTCCCCCTCCTCAAATAACACCTCACTGTGCCTCACCCAATCACCATCAAACCTTTTGTCCGCCCCATCCTTCCCTTTCTCCAAGCTATTCTGAAATCTCTGACACACCTCCAACAGCTCTCCCTACCAGACAGCGTTCCTCCTCTTCCACATCTTACCCTACCCCTCCCCCCCCCCTGTTCTGTATCCGATTCCCCCCCCCCCCTTCCTCATCATTAACGGTATGGCCCTCAAACATCCGGGGCCTTCGTTCAAACTTAACTGATCTCTCCATACAGGTTGCTTCTGACAAACCAGACGTGATCTGCTTAACAGAAACTTTCCACCTTCATGATGTCTCCGATTCCTTAGTATCTCTCCCGGGTTACTCCCTCCTCTGGTATGATAGACCTGAGCCTATGCCTGGAGGTGGGGTTGCTATCTTTATCAAAAACTCTCTTTCTCACTCGCCCTGCACTGCCCTCTCTCCACCTCACCCCCAGGAATACCTCTGGCTACGGCTTCCCCTTCGCTCCCACCTCTTGTTCATTTGTGTGTTGTACCGTCCACCAAACAGTGATGACTCCATCTACATCTCGCTGTCTGATAATATGGACCAACTTCTATCTACTCATCCCAACTCTCTCTTAATCATATGTGGTGATTTCAATTGTCACCATGCCAGTTGGCTGGGTGTGGGTACCTCTCTCACCAGCCATGGCTCCTCAGCAAAGGACTTCTGCGACTCACTGGGACTGACACAATCTGTCAATTTCCCGACCCGGATCTCAGTCAATGGAGCATCTTCTCTGCTGGACTTGGTTATGACTAATTACCCTGAAAATGTCCGCTACTCTTCTTCTGCTCCAATCGGCTCATCTGATCATGTGCTTGTTAAAGTGGACATCTCTCTGACCATTCTCAGGGAGCCTCCTCAGCGTCGACGAGTCTGGCATGTCACTCAGGCCAACTGGCTCGGTCTTCAAGCAGCCATCAATCATCTGGACTGGTCTCCCATCTCTACCACCTCTGACATCAAATCAGCCTGGGAATTCTTCCAAAGTAAATTGCTCTCTCTCATGCACAGATTTATCCCATCTCGTCTTCAGTTGTCATACCCCTCCTCCCATCCAGGGTACACGGATTCTTGTGGTGAGGCTGTTGCCCAGAAACAACTTGCCTCCGTCTCCTGGAAAGCAAATCCAACGGAAGGAAATCTCATTTCCTTTCACAAAGCCCGAAACAAGTGTGTATCCACCCTCAGGAGAGCCAGGAAACAATTTCTCTCTGTTCTCAAGACCGAACTCTCTTATCTGTCTCCCTCTTCCAAATCCTGGTGGCGTCTGGTCAAATCTGTTTCTGGTGTTTGTTCCCCCTCCCTTGTGTGTTGTAATAAACCACTGAATAAAACACTGCAGGGGAAAGTTTAAACAAATTCAAATGATATTTAAAAAAACCATGAAAAACAATGAAAAGTCCCTAAGTGAGGACGTAGATTTGAGAAAGAAGGAGAAAGGATTGAATGAGTATGGAGGAAATTAGAGTTGGAAAGGCTGGAGAGGTGGAAGAAAAAGGAGATAAAGGGGGCGGGGCACAATGTGAGACAAGGGGGCGAGAGAACAAGCACGTGTCCACGAGGAGAGAAAGAATTAATAAATATATATATATATTTTATTTAAAACATTTGACAAAGGATAAGATGTTCATGGGAGGTAGGGGGGGGAAAGAAAATCAAAGAAACTAGCAAATGCAACGAAGGAAAGAACTTATATTCACAATATACCGACGGGGGGGGGGGGGGGGGGGTGGGAGGCTGGATAGACGAGGCTGCACACGAGGTGCGAACAAAAACCGACTAATTACACACAAGTTTGCAATAATTACAAAACCAAAACTAACGAGAAACACACAGTAACACATACGCAATTAAATAGCCAGTGGAAATTTGACAAAGACACGAATGGGAAAATACTCAAACTTTGATGCCATGAGAGATTGAAGCAAGCCTCTTAGCTCGAGGGACCGGAAATCAAAGTCCAAATTATATTCTACACATTCTCACAATAAAGGTTTGTTGAAAATTTGATAACAAAAGCTCAAATGGTAAAAATAAAAGTTATGGCGTGCACACAGGAATGCAAAACACCATCCCCCACTGCACGAGGCTTGTAGGGGGCGGCGTTGGGGTTAATAAATATTGTTCATCCCACACTCCCCAACAGGTTCTAATGACTTGAGGACTTGAAAAAAGTTTGCCTATTAATCGTCACTTCGTGTTACCTTATCTGGACCAAGCAAAGATCCCGAGTGGTGGGTGGCGGAATCGTATTTGGTCTTCATCGGTTCATCATACTCCATCTAGCAACGAACCAATTACCATCAACCCAGCCTTTTCAGGCTATCACAAAGTGGTCTTCAACGAGAGGCCGTAATATTGGCAATCTTATGTGCTCGCACTTGATTGTGGAATTGAAAGACAGCACATTGTAAAAAGAGTAGGCCAATGTGTGTCGGTAACAAACAATCCCCGTTCAAAGTCAGCTCTACCTTACACATTAATGGTGCAAGTTAGAGTCCCTGTATAAAGAGAGTTGCGCCATGCGCTGACCCGAGATTTCTGGTCACGTGATTTCGTGGCGCCATTTTGTGTCTAACTTCACCGTGCGTGAACGTCAGCTTGGTACGGGAATGTTGTTTATTGCCAAACAAAATGACTGGTTGTTCTGCTTTTGGTTGTTCAAACCAATCTGGGAAATATAAGATGTATAGATTTCCAAGTGATAAAGTCAGAAGACAAATTTGGGAAGCGAAAGTCAGACGAAAGAGCTGGAAAGCGGTGAAGCCGTATCGCCTTCTCGCCGTATCGTGAGCAGTCTCTCCGTCTGTAGTCATATTCAAGTCTTCACTTGTCGGAGTAGTGATGAGTCTCACTTGTGAGGAGTGAACGGAGTAGTGATGAGTCTCACTTGTGAGGAGTGAACGGAGTAGTGATGAGTCTCACTTGTGAGGAGTGAACGGAGTAGTGATGAGTCTCACTTGTGAGGAGTGAACGGAGTAGTGATGAGTCTCACTTGTGAGGAGTGAACGGAGTAGTGATGAGTCTCACTTGTGAGGAGTGAACGGAGTAGTGATGAGTCTCACTTGTGAGGAGTGAACGGAGTAGTGATGAGTCTCACTTGTGAGGAGTGAACGGAGTAGTGATGAGTCTCACTTGTGAGGAGTGAACAGAGTAGTGATGAGTCTCACTTGTGAGGAGTGAACGGAGTAGTGATGAGTCTCACTTGTGAGGAGTGAACGGAGTAGTGATGAGTCTCACTTGTGAGGAGTGAACGGAGTAGTGATGAGTTTCACTTGTGAGGAGTGAACGGAGTAGTGATGAGTTTCACTTGTGAGGAGTGAACGTAGTGGGATGAAGTGTTGGTCTGGTCAGAGTGTTGTATTACGGGCAGAGTTTTCTTACGGTCTGAATGTATGAATCATGTTCTGTACTGAATGTATGAACCAAGTTTTGTACTGAATGTTTACTGTGTTGGCCTCATCGTGTTCCTGGTGAAATTAAACAAGTTATGGTGAATACGACGTCTTATCTGTGCTTTTCCATATCTGTTCGACTAGACGAACCGTGCACACTGCAGGTATTTTTAAAAGTTTTTTCTCCGTTTAATTACGGCTTGGCGCAGTCGAAAATTAAGTGTTAATTAAGTCGCCAGCTATGAAACATATTAATCGATCAGGCAATATCCATCAGAGTTCTGGGCAAGGGTGTAGTAATAAATGAACGTTTCAATCTTACTAGATGCCGATGACGTTTTCCTTATGTCAGAGACAGAAGCTGACTTGCAGCTTGTTAAATCATTACAATGGAAATTGAATATAAATGTCGATAAAACTAAAGTTGTACACTATAGAAATATGGCAATACCACGTACAGAATTTGTTTTAAGTGTGTTAGACTATATGTCGGCTGGAAGTCCTACACCGGAATTGCTCTCGGCACCCTTAAAAAAATATTGGATATGCCCACACTCCTTTCTAAAAGTTATTAAAATTCAGAGGACGACAGCATTGGTTTGTCTTACTTATAATGTTAGCTCTTATATGCAGTGTTGGCTTGTAATATGCATTGCCATACCACTTTTAATATCACCACACAGCTCTTTTTCACGGCAATAGCTGAGTTTTTGACAAAACAAATATCACCTGTATGTAATAATAAGACTAAATATGTGTAGTAAAATTTTTTTTCGCAGGTTTAGAATATATTGTTACAGACACGACTTTGATGTTAAGGTGGGCCGAGCGGAATGGCCGTCGTGTCCGCACAAATTACCCGACTATACTCGACGTCGACGGAGTCGCGCTACGCTGGCTCAATAAGAAAAAGAAGACACCCGGCTGGGTTATAATGACACAATACGACACCAGGGGTTCAGTTCTCAAGACCTCCGGAGGAGGTTATATTAAGGCGGAAGGTTAGATTACAACTACAAGAGGGACAGCATAGAAAGACAGGCACTTAGACACACTCTTATATTAACCCTAGACAGACCACAGATAAACGGGACAACGCTGACTCACACGGGGTTTGATGGCTAGGAAAGGCAGATAGCGATGGCTCAAGGTGCACTCTTGGCTCAAAGCAGGGTACACGGTTCGGTCCAGAGATGCGGGGAGGTCTCGTCGCAGCGCTCAGAGGTGACGTTCTTTCTCAGGCCTCTCCAAACTCAGGCGCATCTGTTTCAGCGCTCGCAGGTCCGTCTTTCTCCAGCTGGGGGCGAATCTGACGTCACATCCGGCGCGTGGCCGCGTATATCCGGCGGGGAGTGACACGCCCTCGGCTCGTTAGCTCCGCCTCGTGGAATCGGCACGTTGCTTCTCATTGGGTGCGTGCGGGGGGGGTTACTGGCTCCGCCCCCGACGAGGAGCTGACAGCCAGCCCCTTCGGGGTAACCCCGTGGAGCGCATGGTCTGGAGCTAATCGAGCCGGTGTGAGGACGCATCCTCCCCCGCTCCGCCGCCATCCCCTCTGTTGTTGTTGTAATTGTTGTTGTAGTTGTTGTTATTGTTGTTGTTTGGGGAAGAAGATGGGAGGAGGTATGGGAAAGGTCCTAAACTCACTACTGATGCCATATAATCACATTCTGGTGCAACGAAGAGTCATAATTAATGGAAACGAGGCCTTAACTGACATAGATTAAGAATAACTAGGAAGATGTCCGAAAGTTGTCTACGTGTGGTGCGGTGGACCTGGGCACGACATTTAATGGGGGAATAAGGGGAAGGTCGGCTCTACTGATTGTTATTTACATGCAATGGGACTAGGGAATGGGGGACTGGGGAAAGTTGGGGAGTATTGGAGAAAATAGGGGAATATTTACAAGCGGATATGGAGGCCAAATTCCATATTCGCAACATTGCACCCTTCTCTACCCTCGGGGCGTCCCGACCCGATAAATTTTTACCTACTTTAGTGTGGCACGCAATGTAGTTCCCTCTACTATTAACTCTACCCTGAGTGCGACAGTTTTACAGATATTCACAAATGAGTAAATATGTCCCCCTGCGACGTTGCACCCTTCTCCTCACAGAAACACACCCACAGGATAACCGAATCCGGAAAGAATCCTCAAACTAAACATACAGCCGGTAGGGAGCATTATTTACAAGACTACGCTGCTATTTACACTACGATCCAGGACCTGTTTTTGGAGGAACACATGCAGATGTTATGCATAGAGAGAGCGCGCTTGCCAACATCGATACACCAACCCACGAGTGCTCTGTGGCCGACGGCCTTTAATAACGTGCAGAGCACCCTTCCCGAGCATCAACAGCACCACCCCACCACCAATCGGTGCAGTCACCATTGTTCATTGGAATAAAAATAAATGCGACAACCCCTAACCCTGCAGGTGTCTCTTGCTCTTCTTGTGGTGCACTTGGTGTCAACTAAAAGTGGTTCACCTGTATGGCATAGGTGCCACGTTGACCCATAGGTCCATCCCCGGGTGGTGCTTGGCCGCAAACGAACTGCGGTCCATTGTGGGTGGCCACAAACATTGCGGTCCATATGGTGTATCGATCCCGGCAGCAAACAGCGAAAGTGCAGGCCCACAACTGCGCAGCCAGCACCTCTCTCTCCTCTCTCTCTACCCCAAAGCCAGATCCTCGGAGGTGGGAGACAAAAGAAGAAACAAGTGAGTAAGGTGGTAAGGGCGCAAAAGTGCACGCAATGTAAGGTGATGCACACTGGGGGCACATGGGAACCAGGTGAGACAGGTACGTTCCTATCGTACGCCCCCCCCCACCAGGTAACCTACATGGCCCCTCCCTTACCCCTTACTGTATCCACACAACACAACACTACCCATAAACATCTACTTTACAAATCAACAAACATCCCTACTGTCTTCCCCGTTCCTCCCATAAACCAAATTCGTCTTCTCTCCCTCCTAACCAATCAAATTTGCCATTTCCAACTCTCATCAAAATTTGCCATCTCCAACTCAACATCAAAATTTGCCATCACCAATTCATCATCAGTCCCTCCTAAGGAGGGAGAGATGGAATCACCCCAATGTCTCATCCACGTCGTGATGCGTCTCACCAATCCTCACAGCAATTCTCATTTCTGCGACACAAACAAAGAAAACACAGGTGTGGAGTCATCATCATCACCACAGGTAAGTGGCTGCGTATGGTGCGACAGGTTCATCAATCCTAACTATCTCCTAAATGACTTTAACAACTTTACACTACCCGGGGTCTTTCTCCGGCCAACCCATTGGCCCTCTTACACTATGGGTTCTAAAAACCAATTCCCATTGGCCAAACTGTGGTGCTTTTCAATTTGGGGTCTCACTCCCCCGATTCATCTCCCGGTGCCCTCGCACAATTTCTGGGCTGCGGCGTGTACCTCTCCCAGTGGGTCTACCCACCTGCACACCTCCACCACTGCAGTTGCCTCCGAGCTTACCTGCTCCTCACCCTAACCTAACTACCTGGGGAAGGCCCTCTGGCTCTCTCCCCACTCCGTGCCCTCTCTGGCACTGGGCTGCCCGATCCACACCCGGGATCCTCAGGCACCCACTCACAACTACCGGCTCCCAGAGCCCACCTGCGGCCTCACCTGGCCGACATCCTCACAGTGGTGGAGTGCCCAACCAACTACACACACTAACAGGCTACACGCCCAGCCATTTCCACAACACTAATGCACCCATCCACAACACCATTCTGCAACCGCACCACAAATGCCAATATCCAACCACAATTTACCTGCACCCTCTACCTAACACTTACACTACCCGCCCCGGGTACTCGTGAAAGGGGTCCACTCTTCCCCCATCCACACCTTCGCACCATGCACACCACTCCGTACCACTCACTCCAACTCTCTCCACACACCTGTACCTGCACACCTGTGCTCTCACACCTGGTGCCACCGGCACCCTTCTCTCCCCAAGCGCATTCGCGCTGATCCACACACTCACTACTCATACACTGCTCCACACACCTGTCCAATTGCACACCTGTGCAATCACACCTGTTCCATCCTCACACACACGGCATCATCTCAGCTAACTACTCCCCTCTGAACTTGCGCTTCCCAGTCGTCCCTTTAAACTATTGCGCTCCCTCGTCATTATCATCCATACTAATCTACCTGCGTCCCCACTACAGGTATCAGTCACTAACTAATCTTAACGTTACCTAATGTCAATCTTCGCTAGATCCCTACGCACAATATCCTAACCCACCCGGGCTAGTTTTCACTGCCATACACCCCCATAAGCTATAGCGCATTTGCCCCACCTGTGAGGGATGGTGGATTTGCCATCCCACCACATCGGGGGTCTCTCACTACCAATTTTGCACATCTAATTTCAACAAATTAAAAATTTGCCAATCACTGCCCATCATCTGCCAATCACTACTGCCAATCCCTTGCCAATCATCAAATTTTGTTTTTCTCTAATTTTGGGTCCAAAACACTAACCTCATCACCCAGTCTACTCACTACTGCCTCTCGGTGCGCCAATTCCTGTCCAAAGCCTGGCTTCGTAAAGCCAAGCAATGGATGCTGGTTGTTTTGTGCCAGCGGCTGGATGCGTCCGGCACTCGGTGCAGGGACGGGGGCTTACCCGTGCCGAGATCCCACGCACCACCTCGGCGTGGAGCCATCCAATGCCCCGATCTCGACCTGCCGGCACGTCTCACCAAAAAGTGGTCGCCATGACGACCCTTTCTATCGGGCTGCCAGCTCCGCCTAGTGGAGCCTGGACGCGGCCGTTCAAAGCGAGGCCCAGCACGCACCGAGGGCCCGACTCGGCTATAAGTCGCTCTAACCTCTAACCCGTGTAACGTCGATGCTTCACCTGCATGCTTACACCCCGCAGCCCGTTCCTTGCTCACACATCCAGCCGTTTCCATGCTCCTCGTACCGTTCCTTACACACCCAGGCACACCCATTCCACTCACAGCCTTGGTCACACACCTGACCACCGAACACTTTGGCACACATTCGTTGCTCGCACACCTCACCAATACACCGCTTCGCGCCCCCTCCTCGGTCACCTCCTCTGTGACAATCACAGGTGTGCTCTCATTCGCACACCCAACCACGTGCCTCACCACCAACTCCAGCGTGCATTCCCACTCACGCGCTACCATTCCAGGTGTGCATCCTTCCATCCCAGGTGTACATCCTCGCTCACCTGTCACAACTAACTCACGCTCCATGTCACTCTCACTACTTTCACCTCCATTCCTGACAGCGCACTCACCCTTACTCTTGACAGCGCACTCTTTCCTCGTGCACCTGTCCGTCACACACCTGTCCGTCACACACCTTTCTCGCGCACACTCTTGCGTTACACCCTCTGTAACACTCCCCACAGGTGTGCATTCTTCCTTCCCTTTGACAGCGCACTCTTTCCTCAGGCACCTGTCCGTTACACACCTTTCTCGCGCACACTCTTGCGCACACTCTCCCGTCACACCCTCTGTAACACTCACCACACCACGCTTCCATGTGCTCCCTCGCACACGCGCTATGACCGACTCACTCTCGCCAGCACACTCACTCCTTGGCACGCACTTTTTCCTCACACACCCCAGAGTCGGACTTTCTCGCACACCTCCTCTTTCGCACACCAGACCTGTCGCACACTTCACCAACGGCCTCTCACGAACACCCGGGTCTATCTCGACCCCCAAGCTTATTAAATCCCCTGGCGCTTCATACGCACGACCATATTGGTCACCACTTACACCGGGTCCTCTTCCTCTTCGCTTCTCCTCCATCACCTGCGAATCCCTCATCCGGTTAATGAGCACATCACGATCCAAACACAGACTTTGGACCAATTCTTTTATCTCCTCTTTTATCTCCTTGTTATCCCCTCTCCGTCGCTTCTTAATTTCGCTCACCCCTTCTTCCACTTCTTCTAATTTGTGCCTCACCTCTTTTATTCCCCGGTACGTCTCCTCAAGCTCGTCCTCCAAGGCTACCTTGACCGTTTCCATGTGCGTCCTCACCTGCCGGTCCTTCGTCTCCATTACCTCTATCACCTCGTCCAACCTCGTTGTCAGTCCCTCACGTACCATCTGACATTCCCTCTTCGTCGCCACCAAGTCATCTTTTAGTTCTCTCTGTGTCGCTTTTAAACCTCCTAATACCGCAGTGTTCCTTTGAACCTGCTCCACTAACTCCGTCTGTCCCACCGTCAGCTGCTCCACCTCCTGCGTCAGGTCCTCTATGCCACCTTGCAATTTTACAGTCCCCTTTCTCACCTCTTTCTCCATGCGCTCCTTACAGTGCCTCACCTCCTCGCGCACTCCTCCGACCTCCTCACTCACTCCTCTTCTGATCTCCTCTCCCATCACTTGCATCTCCTGCCCAGATGCCACCCTCATCTGCTCCATTTCCTCCCTGTGAGCATCCAGTTTGGTTTCTACCCCCATTCTGACCCCCTCTATCTGCTGCTCCATTTGTTTAACTTCCCTTTCCGCTTGGTCCCTCATGTCCCTCAATTTGCCTTCCATACTGTTTTCTAACCCCTCTAACCCATTTTTCACTCCCTCTATCTGATTCTCCTGGGCAGCCATTCTATTTTCTACCCCCATTAACCCATTTTTCACTTCTTTTATCCCGTTGTCTAACCCCTCAAAATTATTGTCTATCTTCCCAAATTTCTTGTCTAACTCCTCAAAATTATTGTCTAACCCCTCACTGGTACCCCTCGCTTCGTCCCTCATTACCCCCATTTGGTTTCCCATTACCCCCATTTGCTCACTCTGAGCATCCATCCGGTTCCCCATTACCCCCATTTGGTTTTCCAATCGCTCACTATTCTTTTCCATAAGGGCCGTCATTTGTATAAAAAAAAGTTCCAATCTTCCCAGCGGCGCTACTTCGGTCGCGGGCACGGTGACCAGCGAGGCGCCATTTTGCGCGCCCGCTTCTTCGTGCGTGACGGCGCTATTTTGCGAACCTGCCGCCCTCACTGCTTCGCTCTCCTCCTGTCCCTCATTTTGGTCCTGGATCGACCCTACCTCACTCTCCTTTACCGGACCCCAGCTGTCTTGATCCGCCATAGCGCGACTTGCAAAATTCGAGTTTCGTAAAACAAATCCAATTTTTTTTTTCGTTATAATTTCGTCGAGCGCAGTACGCGCTCCGAATCGATTTTCCCTCCCAAAATTTGGGCCTAATAAATTTAGTCCCGGGTTCGAATTCCACTCCTCGACACCAATTGTTACAGACACGACTTTGATGTTAAGGTGGGCCGAGCGGAATGGCCGTCGTGTCCGCACAAATTACCCGACTATACTCGACGTCGACGGAGTCGCGCTACGCTGGCTCAATAAGAAAAAGAAGACACCCGGCTGGGTTATAATGACACAATACGACACCAGGGGTTCAGTTCTCAAGACCTCCGGAGGAGGTTATATTAAGGCGGAAGGTTAGATTACAACTACAAGAGGGACAGCATAGAAAGACAGGCACTTAGACACACTCTTATATTAACCCTAGACAGACCACAGATAAACGGGACAACGCTGACTCACACGGGGTTTGATGGCTAGGAAAGGCAGATAGCGATGGCTCAAGGTGCACTCTTGGCTCAAAGCAGGGTACACGGTTCGGTCCAGAGATGCGGGGAGGTCTCGTCGCAGCGCTCAGAGGTGACGTTCTTTCTCAGGCCTCTCCAAACTCAGGCGCATCTGTTTCAGCGCTCGCAGGTCCGTCTTTCTCCAGCTGGGGGCGAATCTGACGTCACATCCGGCGCGTGGCCGCGTATATCCGGCGGGGAGTGACACGCCCTCGGCTCGTTAGCTCCGCCTCGTGGAATCGGCACGTTGCTTCTCATTGGGTGCGTGCGGGGGGGGTTGCTGGCTCCGCCCCCGACGAGGAGCTGACAGCCAGCCCCTTCGGGGTAACCCCGTGGAGCGCATGGTCTGGAGCTAATCGAGCCGGTGTGAGGACGCATCCTCCCCCGCTCCGCCGCCATCCCCTCTGTTGTTGTTGTAATTGTTGTTGTAGTTGTTGTTATTGTTGTTGTTTGGGGAAGAAGATGGGAGGAGGTATGGGAAAGGTCCTAAACTCACTACTGATGCCATATAATCACATTCTGGTGCAACGAAGAGTCATAATTAATGGAAACGAGGCCTTAACTGACATAGATTAAGAATAACTAGGAAGATGTCCGAAAGTTGTCTACGTGTGGTGCGGTGGACCTGGGCACGACATTTAATGGGGGAATAAGGGGAAGGTCGGCTCTACTGATTGTTATTTACATGCAATGGGACTAGGGAATGGGGGACTGGGGAAAGTTGGGGAGTATTGGAGAAAATAGGGGAATATTTACAAGCGGATATGGAGGCCAAATTCCATATTCGCAACAATATCACCCCATATCGCGAATGTACATGTATATCTAATCCGACACACTTAGACACAAAATGGCGTCCAAATTTGAGTTGACACAACTCTCTTTATACAGGGACTCTAGTGCAAGTCAGAGGCTCGTTTGTGTTCATACAAGTACCCAAAGCAGCACCAAACTCGAACCCACATGGCCATGGAAACATTAGTGCTCTTTGCAACAAAAAGATCAAATCTCGTGCAGGAAGAAAGAAAACAAAGAGTGACCGAATGTCGTTTTGTTAACAGGTCACTGTGACCTCCACAAAATGTCTCCGAGCAGACGACTTCGTGAGGGTCATTAATTCAGCCCATGGCTGTGAAAGGCTTTTTGAAATAAAGCGATAGTTATTTTTATTTATTTATTATTATCGGGCTGGGAATCAGCACAGTCTCTGGATATCATCCAAAGAACTTGCTTTCAGATCCATCAAACTTCAAGAAAACTTTGTCACTTCCAACAAAGTGACCAAACTAAAAACTGTCTCAAGATCGTCTCTCAAATTCATTCCAAGTTCTCAAGTCTCGGCTTTTCCCCCAAAACCAATCATCCCTGTTTGTTCTCCACCAATCCGATTTGTAAGACGTGGTTCCTAAAAGTAAACCTCAGGTACACAGATTGTAAATATCAGGACAAGGGCATTGGGATACATCATTTTACTTGAACAAGGACACGTGTGCTGGCAGGATAGGTTAGAGGTGCGCACGCATCAATGTGTGCGTCGTCCCTTTGATGGACATTAAGCAGGGTGTCCGATCTGCCAGCATTAGTTGGTGAACCTAAATATATCCCAAGTTGTACTACGACAAAAAGGAGGCAGGTTATCGCCAGTATCAGGAACAAATCAACTTCCTGGCCAAACGGTGTGTAACAAGTGGTCTCGTCTCGGCCACTACTTACCATCTCAGAGTACGATTATCTGGTCAGCAACTCCGAAACTACAGCCAAAGTTACGTTCCTGAGTTGTTCGCACGTCACCCATGAATGGCCGTCTTCGACTACGAAGGGCAACCACGAATGCCAGGCGGGAGAAATCGACAGGTTATGGGATTTGTACCAGAGATCTCAGCACAAGTTGTGGGAGTCAGATGGGAACACCAAACGGAACAATTTTCACACAACTCCGATTGTTCAGCAATTATTTTTTTTTGTATACAAGATCGAGGTTCGTGTAAGAGCTAACATTAATCACAAAAAGACAAACTGACACATAAAACATAAGATAAAGGGAGCGGGAGACAAGATGGGGAGAGAGAGAGGGAAGCACACAAGTACAACATTTGAGAGCAGGGACATCGGGAGATCTGTGGGAGGGAGAGGACTCGGGAGGAGGGTGCAGGAGAATGGGAGGCGAGAGAAGTATAAAACACATGGACACTGCTGGGACTTCCAGGAAAGAAGTGGATCTGGGGTGAATTAATGGGGGTAAAAAAGATCAAGGTTTTGGATGGGGATGGGGAAAATAAGAGATGGTGGTGAAATTCAAATTTGATTCAAATGTCACGACTCGAGAAGTCGTAGCACCAATGGATTATTCCCTTCATTTCCGCACACCAGCCATCATGAACAAGCTTACAACGGAAGATCCAAACCTGTGCGCAAGTGACTCTGGTAACCATCGCCATGAAGTTAAACATTCACAGGTATGAATAAAACCACCTTTAGAGGCCATTTTTCCCCGCAAAGCGGGGGTTGGCCTTTTTCAGGAACCGAGGTTGTTGTTGTTTTTCTGGTCCCCTTTTTGAAGCAATGTTTTACGGCCGGATGCCCTTCCTGACGCCAACCCTTTTTGCCGCCTTTAACGACAACCAGGGAATTACCAGTGAACTGGTACTCAATTAGCCGACCTCGGAAGGATGACAGGCTGAGTCAACCCCCCTGGCGTTAATTCAGCGATCGACTGGGATTCGAACCCAGGATCCTAGGATCCTAAGCCGGCACCCTAGCCGCTAGCCCAACACCAGGGTTTCATGCATTTCATGCATTTCAACAGGTATGAATGGTACCTGCACAAAATGCACCTACACAAAATTGTACCTGCACAAAAACAAAGGACACATTAACATAAGAAATAACTTGTGCAAATGAGGTTGATAGAAATTTTGTTTAAAATGAAAAGTTTATTCTTCATTTAAAATACACAATTGAGATTTTTTTTCTTTTTCGTAATCCAATAAGGAAGTCCTCCAAAGACGGACAAGGAAGAAGAAAAAAATGCGATTTGCAATCCAAAAAGAATATTTCATTAATTTGCATGGATTTCTACATCAAACCGGAGAGGTGCGCAATTCGCAGAGCACCTGAAAAAAAAATAAGGAAAACAAATATGACGATTGTACATCGAATGAGAGACGCAACGCATGCGGAAGAAAGTCGGTTAAACATCCTTGGGCAGGTTATGTACAAATATTCGCTCTGGTGACAAAACTACGCAGCTTCGAGTGGGAACATTAGACACCGCACCATCCGTAGTGTTGCAAACAGGCACCTGGCATGAACAAATGCGACTTAGGGAAGATGATTTGATACGTTTGTGCGCTCGAGATTGTCGTCTCATCACAATCATTATCCATGGGGAAACCCCATGATTTGGAAATGCGGATTATACCAAAAATGGGAATCTACGCAAACGAGGTACAAAGAGTTTACCTGCTCCGTCCTTTGGGGGAAATGTAAAAGGTACTGCAGGTAAATGGCATTACCTACATGTGCCATAACTTTGTGAGTTATTGGAGGATGAGGTTGAGGGTCCAGGTCTTACAAGTGTTGCACATTTGTTTGCTATACATTGGGAATAAACCATAGTATTACATAAATATACATGCATATACATTATACATACACGTACATACATGTACATACATATACATATGTATATAGACACTGTATATTAAACCAGGAAATCAGATTAAAACCCTCTCGATAAAATTCACAAAAGGTGAGAAAGGTAATCAGGTTGTTCAAATTACACCACCACCATCACACACATGGTCTCAAGATCGAGCCATCTGAGGTGAGAACCACCGAGCGCAGGTTAAACCAACACCACCTGACCTGATCTTTGTCTACGAAAGATCGGACGATATGATGACGAGAATAGAAACGAAAGACTTATCCAGTAATGTTCATTTTTATTCTCATCACCAGATTAAGCATTTATCTTGCCCGGTAGAAAGTCAAGACCAAAAATGGAGATAGTCACATTATTCCCGTAGGAAATAGAGAACAGCTGAACAGCGGCTCTTAAATCCTCGGCCGCGCATTACAATCCGATACACCTGTCCACGATCGACCAAGACCGAGACCAAAATCAAGACCAAGACTCACACGACGTCATCAGACTCGAGGCCGTGCGCGTCATAGAACAAGTCGAGCGTCAGCAGCTGCCGCTCCATCGCGCCAAGGTAAACGGTAAGATCCTTTTGCAGCTGGGTGCGGAAGGAGGGTCGTTCTTCATCGCCAGGATGGATGGCCATGGCTGCAAGGAAGGTGTCGAGTGCAGGAACCGCGTGCAGTGCCAGCTAGACGTTGTGGGGAGCAAGGGTGGGTTAAGGTCAAGTTCACATCGACAGAGGACACACAAAGCAGTGCCCAATGCCAGGGACTTTACCTGGGATATCTTGAACAGTTTTGCTCGAAGAAAGAGAGAAAGAGAACTTCTCTTATGCAGGAGGAAAAACGCTATCGGTTATCCCAGCTAGAACTACCATGGTCAGTGACAGCATTCAAAATGTGGTTTTGTGGGTGCTGACGTCAGAGGTCAAAGATTGCGTTAGAGCAACAGACCGGACCCATCATGGAAGGTTTACAAATTAAATAGAAAGAGCACCAGCGCACACACATGCACACGCACACTGTTCCGCAAAATCGCGGTTTAATTTCCCAATTTGCGGCCTTTGTTTTTTCACGGTTTATCAGGGGCGCAAAAAAAAAAAATTCACGAGCCGTGAAAATGACATTTATAAACCCATCTTTTAGCAGCCATGTACCGTATAAAGCAGCTGGACATATGTACGCAAAAAAACATAGAAGCCGCGAGCATGACTTGCTTATACATTCACTGCTGAGAGTTTTGCGTTTTCATGGCTTTCGCGGACAGGAATTTTAGTCGCACTATAAGCGAGCTTCATGGGATATCCCACCAGATGTGTAAACAAGTCAACCCCACAAATTATAGAATGCAAATTAAATCTACTATTGAAATTAGCAGATAGGCTCAATACGGTATCATCTGATAACATCACCCACAAAAAATGTCCAGGGTATTCACCCCTCCCTCAGCTACCCACAATGCTCGCATTCCTACATATACAGATTGTGTCCTGGATCTCGATCATCCTTCTCGCTCATCGTTCAATCATGGCTCCCAAGGGCAAGACCAGTCGACTCGAGATGCTTCGACTACCAAGAGGCAGAAGAAAGTGATGAGCCTAACCCATAAAGTAGCTTTTAAGGGGAGAGAGTGCGGCCTCTGTGGGCAGGTATTATGGCGTCAACGAATCCACCATTTGCTATACAGGGAAGGAGAAGGCAATTCGTGAGTGTTTCAGCGAGCGCTGCATTGAGTACGAATGTGGTCACCCATGTCACCCACATGGAAAGGATGGACAAGACTCTCAGAATATGGATCGTGGGCAACACGCAGACGAGGGACTTCATGCTGAAAACCATGATGCTGAACCGTTCCCTAAACCCGGTCACCGAGGAGGAGTTGGACGCCATTCCAAAGGTTTCCGAGGAGGAGGAGGCAGGCAGTGATGAGGTAGAGGTACCAAGGTCCAATCTCACAGTCCAGTTCCTGTGAGTTGCTGCAGGACATGTGGTTGCTTGTCGACAGGTTGCAAGACGCTGACCCAGTCATGGAGAGGTTCCTGAAGTTCAGCAGAGGCTTGGATGATGCGCTGCTCCCGTACAAAGAGTGACATCAAAATGTTGGGCAATGTGTCAGGCAGCTCCCCATCACCCATTTCTTCAGCCCTGCTCCCTCCACCTCAAGATCATCAACACCCTCTCCTGTCTTCCTCTCAGCGTCCTCACCAGCATTCTCACCACAGCATCCTCACCTTCTCCTAGCAGATAACCTCTCCCTTCTCCTAACCTCTCCCTTAGTGCACGATTTTGCTGCACCATCATTTGGGTCGCTCTCAAGTTCGAGGAATTCATGGGATTTTAAATCGTCACCATAATCATCATCACCATAATCATCATCACCATAATCATCATCACCATAATCATCATCACCATAATCATAATCACCATAATCATAATCACCATAATCATCATCATTTGAAGTTGCGTGTGTTTGTAAAATAAATTTTTTTAAATTGTACACGATGGTGTTGTGTTTTTTTTTTACTTTCATGGTACGGTATGGTTAAGCACTTTTAACTGTAAGCACATTCCTTCAATAAATTGGAAATGGTACTGTACCTGGTGTTGTCATTTAAAAAAAATTTGTAAGCATTTTTAAAATGAAACTGTAATCATTTGCATTTGCGGTCGAAAACATTTTAAACTTTAAAAATTTTACTCTACGAATCAGGAACCACCGGGAACCTACAATGTATCCCCCTTTTCCCCATTGAAATAATGCCATGGCATACATTTATGGGATTTTCATCGACCTTCGCGGGATTTGCTTCGCCATTTGCGGGACTTCCATCAACTTTCGCTGATTATCGGCGACATTCTCTAATTAGCCTCACCATTCGTGGATTTTGCCTCGCCATTTGCGGTTTGGTCCTCTCAATTCGTGGATTTTCGCGACTCGGGAACCTATCCCACCTTTTTTCCATTGAAACAATGCCCCACTATTCACCGTTTCGCAATTCGCGGATTTTCCAGGAACGTATCCCCCACGAAGCCATGTCCCATGGTATTTGGTTTTCTGTTTCATTATGACTGTACCATATCCTGATGCTGTGTGGACTCTGCATCCCCGTTGATTGGCCCTCTGGTAGCTTGTAACTGTTGCTGTGTTTTTTGCCTGAGGAAGAACTGCTGAAATCGATCTATCTGGGTTTTCCCAACATCTTTCTAGGGCTAGGAGGTAGGGGACGGAGCTAGAGCTAGGAGTTGAGGGATCTTAGTTCCTTTCACATTTCTTTCTACTTTTTCATATTCCTCTTTATTCATTCAAATTCATGTTTCTTCTTTATTTCTCTCTTTCTTTATCTATATGTCTTCGGAGAAGTCAATTCTTGCAGATTTCATTTTTCTGGAAGGCTCACTTGGCTGCGCTTGGATGGGTTTGGGGGCTGAAAGCTGAAATCCGAATCCTATCCAGGTTCCTTCTGGTGACTCCATCTTTGCTCTTTACTTTTTTATTGGTTCCTTCTGATGACTCCAATACAGTATTTAGTTTTCAGTTTCATTATGTATATATATAAAAAAAAATTTTTTTAAATATTATATATATATACATACATACAAATTTTTTTTTATATATATATAACAACAAACCAGCCCACAATTTCTAAATCAAGAACATAAAAAAAGTGTGAGTGCAACAGATAAACACCACACTCCACAGTAGGGATTAACTGAGAGGTTACACTTACCGCAAACACACCACGTACGACCCAACCATGATATTGTCGTAAAGTACGACCATAAGCTGTACCTTGAAGGAGAAGGGAACAACAACAACAAACATAAACATCAATAAAATAGAATAATATATATAAATAAGAATCAAAAAGCAAATGCCAACACTCGAGTTGAAATGCTTCCCAGCCAAGAACAAAATTAAGATTGGTGCCAGAACCGAGAGGAGAATTGAAAGACGTTCAATCGGATTTGGGAAATTTTTAACCCCTGTGATCAAATCTCTCCTGATCAGGTGGTGGTTCGTATGCAGCTTGTAGCTGCTTGGCTGCATCATTTGCTGAGGACACGGATGCAATGCTTCCCATTACCTGCCAGCTGGTACTCATTTTTGTCGATCTCAGAAGGATGACAGGCAGAGTCAACCCACCTGGTGTTAATTCAACGCCATGACAGGGGCTCAAACTCAGGACCCTAAGATGTCAAGTCAGCCACCTTAACCACGAAGCCAACAACAGGGTTTTCCTGAGCATGTGGCCTATAAATATAGAACACAGTGTTCAATTGAAGGTGAGATGGATGGGCAGAATTTTTTTTTTTTTTTTTTTTGCATACAAGATCGAGGCTCGTGTAAGAGCTAACATTCATCACAAAAAGACAAACTGACACACAAAACATACAATAAAGGGAGTGGGAGACAAGATGGGGAGAGAGAGGGAAGCACACAAGTACAACAGTGGAGAACAGGGACATTGGGAGATCTGTGGGAGGGAGAAGGCTTGGGGGGAGGAGGCATGGGAAGGCGAAGGGGAGGGGGGGGGGTGGGAGAGGTATAAAACACATGGACACTGCTCGGCCTTCCAGGAAAGAAGTCGGTATTTCAAAAAAGTGGATCTGCGGTGAATTAACGGGGGTAGAAAAGATGAAGGTTTTGGATGGGGGAAGATAAGAGATTGTGGTGAACAGCTGTTTTAAAGACCTGGAGGGAGGAGTGGGACTGAAGAGAGTGAGGGAGTTTGTTCCAGAGGCAGGAGAAAAGAGGAATGAAAGAGTGAAGGTGAATAGTGAGTCTTGATTTTGGCAGTTTAACCATAAGAGGGTTGCTGGGTTTTTTTTGTTTTTTTTGTATACTGAATCGAGGCTCGTGAAAGAGCTGACATTTACTTCACAAACAAATCACAAACAAAACAAATCTTGTGCGACCTGTAGGAATATTTGGGGGACAAAGCACAGACAGAGCTGCGGAGCTAGGCCGGAGGAGTCATCGGCAGAAGACAGAAAGACCACCAACCTGCCTGCGGTAAGTGAGTGAAAGGCCCTTGGAGTTAGCTTCATCGTGGGAGATTCCAATGATTCTGAAATCTTTGGTTTCAACAGCGTGAAGCCGAGCTAGGTGTGAGGCAGGAGCACCCGCCCAGAGGGGAGAGCAGTATTCCATTGAGCTGCGGATGAAAGCCTTGTATGTGGTGAGGAGCTCAGGTGTGCCGAGGAAGGACTTCGCACGACGGAGGATGCCCAGTCGGCGACTGGCTTTTGAGGCCAGCTTGGAAATGTGGTTTCCCAGGAAAGATCATGGCAGATATTGAGACCCAAAAGCTCGAGCGACAGAACTTCTTGGAGAGGATTGTTCAGAAAGTAGATGGGAGGGTTGTCCAGTCGGTCTTTTCGGAGAGACATAGTAAGAGTGTGAGATTTGTCAGGATTGAAAGACATGTTCCACTTGTTTGGCCAGTCTGTGATTTTGTCCAGGTCTGCAGAGAGTGGTCCAGGTCCAGGCCAGGCTGCAGACTGCCGATCTGAGGGATGAGGAATGGAGTGACAGAGAGTAGAGTCATCAGCAAAGAGATAGAGAGAATTTTCAAGAGAGTCAGAGAGATCATTGATGAAGACCAGAAATAGCACAGGCCCAGAACACTTGGGGAACTCCAGTCTGAACAGGAAGAGGAGATAAGAGAAATCCAGTCAGGGCCACACGTTGACTACGACAGTAGAGGAAGTCCGCAAGCCATGTGTGGAGATTTCCATGAATACCATAGGAGGAGAGTTTGGTGATCAGAGTGGGGTTCCAGACCATATTGAAGGCACATGATATGTCAAGGGAAACAGCTCAAATTTTCTGTTTGACGTCGAGTTCTAGCCAATACTAAAAACAAGACGAGAAGAAAATACTATTTTGGCATTTACAGTTCCATACCACAGGATATACACATGTACGTACCATTAAGACAGGAAATACACGTGTATGTATCGTTGATACAGGAAATACACGTGTACATACCACTAATGATTTATAATCGTTCTGTATATGGAAGCACAGATCAGAGGGTCTGGACTAAAACTGTGGAAATGTACACACGTTACACTGTTGTTAATATGTAAATTTCAAAGTCTGATCAGCACAAAACCTGTTGTCGTTCATGATAAAAAAATTTTTAACAACAATAAAAATAGGACAACTGGACTTGTAGCTTATCTGGGCCCTGACCTAAAGTTGTAACTCAAATTTGGTAGCATTCTAACCGGTGGGTCTGCAGAAGATTTTTGAAGGAATTTACCAAGTCCGCCATTTTGACACACTTCTGGTCAGGTGACAAGAATGAGCTTTGCAATCCCCGTTACCAGTCAGGATCGAAACCTTGCTACCAAATTACTGCCGGGTCGGCCCAGCAGTTTGACCAGAAGTCAAAATAGTTGACGGACAGACGGTGCACGATGACAATAACTTATCTGAATTCCAATTACAGACAAGCCAAGAATTAAAACGCGCTGAAGCCGAGTCACACGTGGCTAATCTGTGGGTGAACAATCGGCCATTTTTCGGCTAGAGTCAACAGGAAAGGCTTTTCCAGAGCACATCCAGCATTATCAACAATAAAATGCATGACATAAACGTTTTTTATATACAACAAAGACTCATGGAAGAGTGAGATGATATCAACATAATCATGGAAGAAAAACCACCAAGTACCAGTTAAAGAAAAATCCATAAATAGACAATCGGATTCTCCAGATCTTTCGGATTTTCCAGAAATCGTTTCTGCTCATTAAAGCCACCCCCCATCAACCCCCCCCCCCCCACCCCCACAATTCACCCCATACATCACCAAGATTGTTCAGCATCTTCTGGCCGATCACTAAAATACTTACTTACAGCAGATCCCAGATCCTTCTCCCCATTCTTCACTTCCATCAAAAATTCCTTCAGAAACTTCAGTCCCCTGAACGACATTATCAGGTACAACATTAATTACGCACTTGTTTGTGTTTATCCAAATAAAGAAGAAAAAAAATGTTAAAACCGTTTGTGATGGGCAGTGTAATCTCGCACAAAGTTTTCTTTCCTGTTTGTTAATTATCCGACATCGAAGGCATGATGGTGGAGCAAGAATAACAGAAGAAGTTTGACGCCATTTGGCTTCAAAGGATAATTTGCAGGAAACATCAACGTCCGTAAACTTTTACAGCTGAAACTGCAGCGGTGATTATAGTAAAGTCTCAACTTTCATTTCTTCTAGGCAATTACCTGCACACACCTGGTCAGAAGAACTAGCATCAAGTTCCAGGGTAAGCGATCTGTGATTCCAATGAAAAGTCGATATCCCGTCAGTAGGGTGGTTCTTAGCTACATAAGGCAAAAAAAAAAAAAATTCGAATTGTTTTACTCCTAATCTTTAATTTTTTTGGTATCGAGGTAAAACTTCTGCCTGTGAAATATTTTTTGAATACATCAAGTTTTAGGGGTTGCACAGTGACTCATGGTTGCCAGCCACTCATTGTTGCGATGTTCTGTCACAACTTGAAGCAGATACTGGGTTTGCTGTTCATCCCTCGTCAGGAGACCATTGTACTCTACAAAGAGAGCAACTGCATACACCAGAGTACAGCTGTACTGTATTCAATTAATTTAAAAACAACTTCAAAATGTGCAGTACATAGCAAGGTCATAGGTCAACTGTAATGGTCACAATCAAAAGTATAGCAGCGGAGAATAAAGAATCAACTCCAAACATTTATGTGAGCCAAATATGGAAATTACAAACTTCGTGTGCAACCCCTAAATGTAGTCCAAATTGCTTAAAATTTCACCATGAAGGGTTTTTTCATACATACAAATTTTTTTAAGTGTTAGGAGCATGACTTTTTTAAACTTTCATTTTTAAGAACCACCCTACCCGTCATGTATCGAGCTCCCTAGTTGCTCGATACCGATTGCACATCTGTCACAAAGCGTTACCCAGCATAGAGATCAAGCTATACGCTACCTCTTTAACCACAACAGAGCTTCAGTGGCCGAGTTTCGAAGGAGGGCGGTGCCGGTGTCCAGTTCGTGGGTCACGATGCGCTGCAACGTCGTGAAGCGTTCGGGACACATGTGCTGCTTTTGCTGCATCTTCTGCACACACGGGCGACGCTTAATCACAATGAGCTGTGCCTGCCGCACACGAGTGTTAACCGTACGGCCGTTGATGTGCCCGTTTGGAAGGAATCGTTTTGACTCTTTCCGAACAAAGAAGAACGTGTTTACATGAGATGTTCAATGGAATCATTACAATGTGACGTGAATGCCTCACTACCGGACGGACACACTTCCCACTTTCCACCAAATGTCACAAAACACGCATTCATTTCGGTGATAAGGAAAAAGGAAAAAAAAAAAAAAGGAGCTGGACAAATTCATACATACAGCCTCCAAAATCATTGGAACTGACCTGCCCTCTCTCTCCTATATCCATGAGTCCCGAATGCAGAGGGTTGGCTTGAATATCCTTAAGGAAGCTTCTCATCCAGCCAACCCCCTGTTCGAACTCCTACCCTCAGGGAAAAGACTCAGAGCCCTCAAGGTCAGAACCTCTCCGTTCAGGAACGGCACCTATGCTGCTGCCATCCACATTCTGAATGCACCGTACCACTCCTGTAACTACTCATGAGCTTATAATGCACTTGGCACTTTAGCTACAGGCCACTTTAAATGCTCTTATACGCACCTTTTATGTATACTATGACCACTGAATGTTTGGAGGTATACCATGCCTTATTAATGTATGTTTTTTTTGTCTTTAAGAGCACACTACCCCAAATTCCTAACAACTGTCAAGTTGATGTGGCAATAAAGTATTGAATCTTGAATCTTGAATCTAAGCTCACTAAATCAAAATCAATGATAATCCGTTTCACTTCAAGTCAAAACACTCAAGCTTCAAAGTTAATCATCGATGAAAAATTGTTGCTCAAAATCGCTCAACTCAGCGCAGAATGATTCAATCACAAGAATTCCAGCAAACGAATGATGTGCCAAATCAAACGTGATGATCATGTGACCCTGTTGATACTCAAAAACCCATGCAGCAAACAACACAGCCACCTGCACGTTTGTTTTCAGCTCATCTACCTTGGTCATGATGATCTGATGAAGCCATACCAACGTACGTCAGTCCATTCGTCCTTTCTTCTGTCCTATCAATGGGTCACCATTAACATTCTTTGTTTTTTCCTTACTCCTGCGAGGCCGCTAAACGGATCGTTTAGAAACTCGACATGATCATTCATGACGTCTATGGGCAAAAGGTAATGGAGTCTTTTTTAAATTTCCATCCAGGTGACAAGAGAATTACATAATTAACACAAAATGTAATCTATGTTTGTATGTCTAGCACATATCGTGGGATTCCATAATCTCACAAGATTGACAATTCAATTTTAAAAAACGATGTTTCGTTATTATTATTATTTTTGGATACAGGATCGAGGCTTGTGAAAGAGCTAACATTTATCACACACAAAAAAAAAATCAAACAGACACACAAAACATATAATAAGGGTAGTGGTTGACAAGATGGGGAGAGAAGGGGAAGCACACAAACACAACATTTGAGAGCAGGGACATCGGGAGATCTGTGGGAGGGAGAGAGCTTGGGGGGAGGAGGCGCGGGAAGGGTGGGGGGGAGAAGTATAAAACACAAGGCTACTGCAAGGACATCCAGGAAAGAAGTTGGTATTTCAAAAAAGTGGATCTGGGGTGAAATTAGCGGGGGTAGAAAAGACCAAGGTTTTGGATGGGAGAAGATAAGAGATGGTGGTGAACAGCTGTTTTAAAGACCTGGAGGGAGGAGTGGGATTGAAGGGAGTGGGGGAGTTTGTTCCAGAGGCGGGAGAAAAGGGGAATGAAAGAGTGAAGGTGAGCAGAGAGCCTAGATTTTGGCAGTTTAACCATAAGAGAGTTGCTGGCAGATCTTGTGCGACCTGTAGGAATATTAGGGGGACAGAGCCCAGAGAGAGCTGGGGGAGCAAGGCCGGAGAGAAGTCGGTAGAAGACAGAAAGACCACCAACCTGCATGCGGTGAGTAAGTGAAAGGCCCTCAGAGTTAGCTTCATCGCGGGAGATTCCAATGATTCTGAAAGCTTTGGTTTCAACAGCGTGAAGCTGAACTAGGTGTGAGGCAGGAGCACCGGCCCAGAGTGGAGAACAGTATTCCATGGAGCTGCGGATGAAAGCCTTGTATGTGGTGAGGAGCTCAGGTGTGCCAAGAAAGGACTTTGCATGACGGAGGATGCCCAGTCAGCGACTGGCTTTGGAGGCCAGATTTGAAATGTGCTTTTCCCAGGAACGATCATGGCAGATAGTGAGACCCAAGAGCTTGAGTGACAGAACTTCTTGGAGAGGATTATTCAGAAAGTGGATGGGAGGGTTGTCCAGTCGGTCTTATCGAGAGACATCGTAAGTGTGAGATTTGTCAGGATTGAAAGATACTAGGGCATGCCCGTACTATATCTATATCTAAAATTATATCCCCCCCCTCTATTTACATGAAATGGTTTGGTCCAAAGCGAACGGCTTGCGAGTGGTGACAATCCCCCCCCTCTATTTACATGCAATGGTTTGGTCCAAAGCGAACGGCTTCCGGAGTTTGGTAAAGAAATCGCCATCGCGTGCACAAACGCGCAGGAAAGCGAATGAATCGCAAATTCGTTTTTATTAGTTGTAAAACATAGTTTAACGCCAACATAGTTTGCAAACGTGAAATAAATGAATACGCTCTCAAATGTGCCATCCGAGGCAGAGTGTGCCCGCCACGTTCGGCACACGCGATCGTTCGCTGCTCTCTGATTGGTTGAATCGTTTTTTGGACATAGCTCGGTAAGTAATTGTCCGATTAATATGAAACCTTGAAAAGGCACATCCTCGGGTCCCCAGCAATATACCTGGCAAGTTAAAAGTATATCGGACCCGTGGTTGTCGAGAAACAGCGGTCACAGACAAACGTACAGACAGACAGACAGAGATTACTGGAATTATAGATAGATGTTCCACTTGTTTGACTAGTCTGTGATTTTGTCCAGGTCTGCAGAGAGTGAGGAGGCTGCAGACTGCCGATCTGAGGGATGAGGAATGGAGCGGAAGAGAGTGGAGTCATCAAAGAGATAGAGGATTTTCCAGAGAGTCGGAGAGATCATTGATGAAGACCAGAAAAAGCACAGGGCCCAGAACACTGCCTTGGGGAACTCCAGCCTGAACAGGAAAGGGAGATGAGAGAAACCCATTCAAGGCCACATGTTGACTACGACTAGAGAGGAAGTCCGCAAGCCATGCGTGGAGATTTCCATGGATACCAAAGGAGGAGAGTGTGCTGACCAGAGCTGGGTGCCAGACCGTATCGAAGGCACGTGATATGTCAAGGGAGACAGCTCTAATTTCTTGTTTGGCATTGAGAACCTCCATCCATTGTTGAGACAGCAGAAGCAGCATGTGCAGAGTAGAGTGACCTGGTCTGAAACCAAATTGATGATCAGAGATCAAGCCATTTGAGAAGAGGAAAGATTTGATATCCAAAGCAATGATGGATTCCATGACTTTGCTGATAATTGGGAGAAGTCTGATTGTTCTGCCGTTGCAAGGATCTGTTTTTGCAACTTTTTTGTGTAAAGCGGTGATGTTGGCTGATTTCCAAGCTGATGTCAGATGACCTTGAGCAAAAGAGAGGGTGAAGAGAACAGAGAACAGAGATTTGATTTAAACCTCTTATATTAAGCATCCCCATACATGATAGGGCACAGATTATTGCTATTGCATGGGTTGTTTCTCCAATTAGTGCCCCCAAATTTGAGGTCATCTCATCTCGATCTCAAAGAGAGGACCTTATAAAATGGGCCGTGATGTCCGACCGTCCATTAACTTTTTGCTATTTTAGCTACAACTCCCTCATTACGCAGCCGATTGTTCTGAAATCTGGCATATTAATACAAGAGTACCCCGCACAATCGCTCAGGTGTCGATTTCTCGATTTCAGCTCATGGGGGCTCCCAGGGATGGGAGGGAGAAGGGGTTAAACCCTGAAACTTCGTATCCCTCCTCTTTCCTTATTTATCAACCGATTGCTGTGAAACCCGATGTGACCCTTCTACACGATGGTCCGCAGGTTCGCTCTGTCTTAGATTTTTCGATTTCAGATCGGGGTGTGCCCAGGGGAGTCCGCAAATCTCAAGAGATCACCGTATCAAGCTGTATCTTGGAGCCAGCGGGAGTTTTTGGAATAAAATTTTGCATCAATGATGCGAATACAAAGCATGTGGGTTTGATGTTTTTCTCCTTTACCTAATTTAAGGTCATGACCTAATTATAGACATTTTAACACCCTTCATCATAACTCGACTAAAGTTTGTCTCATCAGAACAAAATTGCCCTCAGATAGCCTAAAGCAAGGCATATACAGTATATGTTTAATTTACCTCATTTCACTGTGGGTTAAAGGTCAAGGTCCTAACACCCCACTCCCTCCCACCACCCCCGCCCTCCCCCCCACCAACCGCCCCCTCCCCGCCCCCCCACGAGGAGTACAAACCAATATCACTACTTATGTTTTTCTCCCTCTTTCTGCCAATGTCCGAGAACTTTCGGAATGAAAATTTGCATCAATAATGGGAATAAAAAGTATGTGGGGTTGGTATAATTTTTTGACCTTGACCTGTTTAAGGTCATGACCCAATTATAGACATTCTAAAATGTTTCACCATAACTCAAATTTTGCCAATTGAAATGAAATTGCCCTCTCCAGAAGCCTCGAGTAAGGGACATTTACACGTGATTTTCATCATACCCCTCCGGTTTAGAGGTCAAGGTCAAATGGCAGTATGAAAAAAAAACAAAAAAAAACAGTTTTTGTCATCAGTCAATTTTACCAATGTGGAATCTCAAAGACAGCTTGGCCTTCCAAGATGTTTATGCATGCACTAAAGCTGTTTATGCACTGTTTATGCACTAAAGTTGTGCACCTGATATTTGATGAGTGTACTTGACCTGCTTTTTTAGCTTGTCTACAACAGAGTCGACAAGAGGTGTTAAAGCCACAACAATGTCCTTCAGTCCTTCCCTCAGTCAGTCAATGGGTGGGTCCATTAACATGTTTTTTTTTTTTCCTTACTCCTCCGAGGAGGCTCAATGGATCGTTTTGAAAAATAAAAAAAAATAAAACATGCTGCAGGATTATTCATGATGTCGATGTGCAAACACTAATGGAGGACTTTTTATTATTTCCATCCAGATGGTAAGATAATTAGCTAATTAACTCAAAATGTAAGCGATGCTCATATGTCCATCATTCCATCATCCATCTCAAGAGATGTTTCATTGGTCAATTTAAACCTCTCAATTACCATCGCCAGAGGAAAGGGTCTTGCAACGCAACCCTAAGACCCTTTAACACCCTCAAGACCCTCTTCATCACCTTATGCAGCCTGACTACGACTGCTCTCCATTGGGAGATGAGCGTCTGTCCCACTTGAGACTATCCATTAGGATTGTGACCAAATGAACAAAAACACCTTTTTGATCAGAACTTCAATAATTTTCCTCTAATATGCATGATGTTGAGTTTTATGGATATATTGTAGATAGGGATACATTTCCTTAATTTACACTATCCCTAAATGTTGAAGGTCAAGGTGATATTGCGGCCCAAACAAAATATGGCATAATTGGATCATGGGCCACGGGCGATCGCCAAGGTTAAAACAGAGGAGGCTTACTCTTGGCGATCGCAGATATCTTGTTAAATTTGTTCTTCATCATAATTTCACCTCTTAATTAAATTGTAACCTCTTAATGTCATTAATTCCCTCTTGCTTTGAAGAAGGGGAAGGAAAGGGAGAGGGGAGAACAGAGTTTTGGTGGAAGAGGGAGAGGGTGGAACAGAGAGGGGACAGAGAGGAGACAGAGAGGAGACTGAGAGGAGACAGAGAGGAGACTGAGAGGAGACTGAGAGGAGACTGAGAGGAGACAGAGAGGAGACTGAGAGGAGACTGAGAGGAGACTGAGAGGAGACAGAGAGGCGACAGAGAGGCGACAGAGAGGAGACTGAGAGGAGACAGAGAGGAGACAGAGAGAAGACAGAGAGAAGACAGAGAGGAGACAGAGAGGAGACAGAGAGGAGACAGAGAGGAGACAGAGAGGAGACAGAGAGGAGACAGAGAGGAGACAGAGAGGAGACAGAGAGGAGACAGAGAGGAGACAGAGAGGAGACAGAGAGGAGACAGAGAGGAGACAGAGAGGCGACTGAGAGGAGACAATCCTTTCCGTCCTTTTTTTAGTCACTTTACTCTTTTAGTCCATTTAAGACCCTTCAAACACTTTCAATCCCTTTAAAGACCCCAACTACTATTGGAATGTACCCTTTGGACCTTTTAGACTATTATAGCCCTTAAGACCATTAATACTCCTTCAACACTTTAGACGATCCTCGAGACCCATTAGACTGCTGAGACCTTTTACCCTTTCGACATTTACATCCTTTACCCCCTTTAGATTCTGTCACCCAAAAATACCCTACCTACGATTGGAATGTACCCGTTCGATCCTATAGACCCTTTACACCCCTATAGACCTTTTAAGATATTTTTAGTCCTTTTGTGACCTTTTAAAACCCTTACACCCTTTAGATCTTTTGGACTTGGACCCTTTTAGGTCTAAATGTGTTTAAGGGTTCTTTCACTGGACAAAAAACAAAACAATTAATGGACCATTTTTCATCAATTCTAGACCCGCTCATCCTACATAGTTTTCCATGTGTTAATACAATCGTGGTATCAGGCCTTTCAGCCCCCACGGGCCCCTAATATTCCATCAAATAAAACTGAAAATCAACTTTATCACCTAATGCACCCCAACTACAACCGCCCTTCATTGGGAGAAGAGCGGTTCCCACTTGTTTGCATGCAAAGTCGAGGCTCATGGAAGAGTGCACGTTTAATGCAATTGTGACCTTAAAGTCTGAGTCACACAGGCCTGATACTTTTATTTTTTGCCTTTACCGCCATTTGAGGTTGTAGTCCCAAGTCCATATCTGTCAGGGATATCGAACAGCCTTAAATTCTTAAACAGCTTTAAACTTAAATTCTCCTAACTACTTCATTGTGGTCGGTTGCACTTGTATGACTGGTCAATGGATGCTCATGCAAGCAGCCTCAGAAGGTTGGGGATGGGGAGCAGGAAAATTAATTAATAAACAAATAGTAAAGAAATATCCCTGTATTCTTCAGACAATTCTAGTTTATCAAAAGATAATCACATAAAACCAGAACGACCCCACACGGATGGTTTATGTCCTAAACAGCAACACCAATATTACCTTTATGTTGCCGACAAAATCCAACTTGACGGGAGCGAACGCTGTCGGACCAAGTTTATCTAAAAATATACAACAAGGGGCTCATTAGTGATCAAACGCAGATAAACAACAATTAAACCAATTAATTAAAAGTTAACATGAGGTAGCACATTAAAAATAAATAAAACAAGGATGACTCCCCCCCCCCCCTTCTTCCACCACACCTTCCCCCCCACCCCCACTCCCACCCCAAAAAAAATAAAAATATTAAATAAAAACCAGAAACAAAGAATGACATACAGTGCATTCAGAAAGTATTCAGACCCCTTCACTTTTTTCACATTTTGTTATGTTGCAGCCTTAAGCTGAAATCGTTTAAATTCATTTTTTCCCTCATCAATCTACACTCCATACCCCATAATGACAAAGAGAAAACAGGATTTTAGAAAGTTTTGCAAATTTATTTTTTTTAAACCTGAAATATCACATTGACATAAGTATTCAGACCCTTTGCTATGACACTTTAAATTTAGCTCATGTGCCTCCCATTTCTCTTGATCATCTTTGAGATGTTTCTACACCTTGATTGGAGTCCACCTGTGGTAAATTCAATTGATTGGACATGATTTGGAAAGGCACACACCTGTCTATATAAGGTCTCGCAGCTCACAATGCATATCAGAGCAAAAACCAAGCCAGGAGGTCGAAGGAACTGCCTGCAGAGCTCAGAGACAGGATTGTGTTGAGGCACAGATCTGGGGAAGCCCACAAAAAAATCTCTGCTGCATTGAAGGTTCCCAAGAGCACAGTGGCCTCCATAATTCTTAAATGGAAGAAGTTTGGAACAACCAGGACTCTTCCTAGAGCTGGCCGCCCGGCCAAACTGAGCAATCGGGGGAGAAGGGCCTTGGTAAGAGAGGTGACCAAGAACCCGATGGTCACTCCGGCTGAGCTCCAGAGATCCTGTGTGGAGATGGGAGAAACTTCCAGAAGGAGAACCATCACTGCAACACTCCACCGATCTGGGCTTTATGGCAGCGTGGCCAGACGGAAGCCTCTCCTCAGTGAAAGACACATGAAAGCCCGCTTAGAGTTTGCAAAAAAGCACCTAAAGGACTCTCAGACTGTGAGAAACAAGATTCTCTGGTCTGATGAAACCGAGATTGAACCGTTTGGCTTCCATCTGGCACTGTAGTGTCACTGTAAAGGGAACAGTCACTGATGGAACATTTGTTGTGGAGCCAACTCACAATGTTGTTGAATCGTGTTTTCTTATTGGTCAGGGGGTCTTTCCATGTTCTTGTAGATCCTCCCACTACTACTCAAAGTTATTTGAGAGACAGTACTGCCAGCAAAGAGGAACACCGATTCCTGGATGGTGGTTAACTAACCCGGGCAACTCAGGTAGCCTGAGGAGGGTAGCGGAACCCGTGATGGAGCAAATGCCATCAAAAAGGCGGATGAGCTAGTATTTGCGAACGACAACCACAAAACTACACCCATGGGGAGGAGGGTGGGTATGCTGAACCACTGACCGCGTGGAAGGCATGTTCCTCATCCAGGCGGTGACACTGCAGTACGATTCTTCTTCAACCACTTTTGGGCCATAACAAGTTTCAAAATGTGAATAGAGAATTTTGAAAGCACTGCTTGCAGATATTTCTTGCTAATGTAAGAGGTCTCTGGACAAATATTGGAATGCTTATCCAAACAACCAAATGAAGTAAAGCTGACAATGGTGCTTCTGAAACACGACTTAAATTCTACAGTGACTGATTATTATGTGTGTCGCTCAATGGATACCAAGAGCCACCTATAAGAGGAGATCACAGTGATGGTTGGGGTGGAATTGCTATTTAGTTTCACATTACGCTCCAGGTTAAGCATCATGAGAACCTGGAACATCCTGACCTGAAAGTCATCTGGTGAACTGTGAAAACATATGCAGGGTACCTACTGATAGGTGCTGTGCGTCGCCCTGTCTCCATCTTTGGAACCAACTGTCATCTTATTGACGATTTCCCTCATGAGCTGGATTCTCTCACCCAAAACACTGAAATCACCTTGAATAATCACACAATCTGAACCAATGTACATCAGGTGTGGTTAGGTCACAATTCCCCAACTGACAGAGCTGGAATTGATTGCTACAACCTTTGTCTGACACATTGCTTGGACCAACTGATGAGAGCCTACCCATGGTGATAATCCACTGGACTTTGTCATTATGGACTCTGCTGCTTATTACACCAGAAGGGTGAAGGCCAACAATGGAACATCCGACCATAGCTCAGTGGAGATTACCTTCAAAAAGCTACCAGTCTTGGATAAACCATACCAACGGTGATTATGGGATGAGAAAAAAAGCACACTCGGAATCACTCAGGCAGAAGCTGAATATTGCGCATGGGATGAAGCCATAAACACTGAATGTACAATTAATGATGTGGTGAGGCAGTTGCCCTGAAACAACTTGCCTTTGCCTCTTGGAAGGTTAATCCAACTGAAGGAAATATCATTTCTTTTCACAAAGCCAGGAAGAAGTGTGTGTCCACCCTCAGGAGAGCCAGGAAACAATATCTCTCTACTCTCAAGACTGAACTCTCAAACCTGTCTCCCTCCTCCAAATCCTGTTGGCGTCTGGTCAAATCCGTTTCTGGTGTTTGTTCCCCCTCCATCCCCTCCCTTACCTCAAATGGCTACACAGCTGACTCCACACATAAAAAACCTGAATGCCTCAACTCTGTGTTTGCCTCAAAATATTGTGTCCCAAAGCCAGTGTTCTGAGCCCTGTGCTTTTTCTGGTCTTCATTAAGATCTCTCCGACTCTCTGGAAAATCCTCTCCATCTCTTTGCTGATGACTCCACTCTCTGCTGCTCCATACCTCATCCCTCAGATCGGCAGGCAGCAGCCTCCTCACTCTCTGCAGACCTGGACAAAAATCACAGACTGGTCAAACAAGTGGAACATGCCTTTCAATCCTGACAAATCTCACGCTCTCACTTTGTCTATCCGGAAAGACAGTCTGGACAACCCTCCCATCTACTTTCTCAACAATCTCTTGAAGAAGTGCTGTCACTCAAGCTTTTGGGTCTCACTATCTGCCATGATCTTTCCTGGGTAAACCACATTTCCAAGCTGGCCTCCAAAGCCAGTCGCCGACTGGGCATCCTCCGTCGTGCGAAGTTCTTTCTGGGCACTTCTGAGCTCCTCACAACATACAAAGCTCTCATCCGCAGCTCAATGGAATACTGCTCGTCCCTCTCAGCTGGTGCTCCTGCCTCACACCTAGCTCGGCTTCACGCGGATGAAACCAAAGCATTCAGAATCCATGGAATCTCCTGCGATGAAGCCGATTCTGAGGTCCTTTCACTCTCTCACCACAGGCAGGTTGGTGGTCTTTCTGTCTTCTACCGACTCCTCTCCAGCCTTGCTCCCCCTGTTCTGTCTGTGCTCTGTCCCCCAAATATTCCTGCAGGACACACAAGATCTGCCAGCAACCCTCTTCTGGTGAAACTGCCAAAATCAAGACTCTCTGCTCACCTTCACTCCTTCATTCCTCTCTTCTCCCACCTCTGGAACAAACTCCCACACTCTCTTCAATCCCACTCCTCCCTCCAGGTCTTTAAAACAGCTGTTCGCCACCATCTCTTACCTCTCTTACCTCCACCACCCCTGAAATTCCTAGAAGTGTTCATTTGCTTTATACCGTGTACCTCTCCCTCCTTCCCCAGCCCTACCCCTTCCACAGATCTACCAACGTCCCTGTTCTCTTCTGTTGTGTGCTTCCCTCTCTCCTTCTCTTGTATCCCACTCCCTTCATTACATGTTTTATGTGTCTGTGCATGTTTTAATGTGCAATGTGTTAGCTCTTACACGAGCCTCGATTCTGTATACAAAAAAACAACAACAAAAAAAACATCCTGACGTAGCTCGCAACAACATTGACACAATCATAAAGTCTGGTATGGCGAAATTCACCCCCACAGAGATGTCACTCCTCGACCGACCGATATTCCATGGTTTACTGAGGCTTCCCAAATGGCTGACAAAGCAGTCTGTCTGGCGGATAACAATTACTGTTACCCATGATGCTCTGATCGGGGCAACGCAAAACTCTCAGAAAGTGGATAGGAGGCTAAAACACAACACTTCCATAGGGCAAAAGATTGTCTGACTGCTGGAGCAACCAAACCCCATGACTGGTGGTGGGCAGTGAAGAGGACGCAAGGGAAAGGATGACATTAGAGTATCCCAACCTTGCAGAAGGATGGTCAGACCTTCACCACTCTCAGTAGAAAGCGGATAGCTTCTGCAATCAATTTGCTTTAAAGTGTGTATATGATTAGGCTGAAAATGACACTCCTGATCTCACAGCTCACACCGACACTCACCTAAACACGGCAAAGTTCCGGACTTGTGGCACAAGATGGATCTTGCAGATGCGAGACAAATGAGAAATGCGGACCTGCCGGAATTGGAAATAGAGTACTCAAAGACCACATCAGTCTTCGGAACACCTCTTACCTGCACCATTCCATTTCTGCTTTAGCTGTGGCCACTTCCTCCTCTTGGAAGATAGCCAATGGAGTGTCAGTGTACAATAACTCTATAGGCCTGGAAAGCGGAGACAATGTCCAACAGTCGTCTAGCTGCTGTAGCCGGTTCAGCCTCTCAGTGACCTCACTCTTCCGTGAGCTAAGAGCTCATTAAAAAAGGTATCGCAAAGCGAGGCCCTCAGATGCAAATGGGACGATAACGCAAGATGCAAGTACGAGGTGGCAAGTTTTGTTCAACCACTCATTTGGAGTGGCACAGAGTCCTCATAAGCATGCTGATAAAATGAGATAATATTACATTGTAGCGATTTGGGTGAAGAAAATACAAATAAAGTCAGCAAGGAATCAAGCAGGCCATCTGTGAAGTATTTCACCCCAATTCCACTTTTTTGAAATAGCAACTTCTGTCGTGGAAGTCCTTGTGTTTTATACTTCTCCCACCCCCCCCCCCCCCCCTTCCCGCGCCTCCTCCCCCCAAGCCCTCTCCCTCCCACACATGTCCCTACTCTTAAATGTTGTGTGCTCTCAAGTGTTTGTGTGCTTCCCCTTCTCTTGTCTTCTGCTCCCTCTTTTTATATATTTTGTTTGTCTGGTTGATTTGTTTGTGAAGTAAATGTTAGCTCTTTCACGAGCCTCGATTCAGTACACAAAAAATCCTGGCTTACTTAACAATTCTTTCAATAAATTATGGAAAAATGAAATTGTTGTTGCCATGATGGACATGCTGGTCATTGGCCGCTCACAAAACCGTTCAACCCCAGAATGTGAAATCCTCAAGTTTCTGCTTCCACAGTTTCAAGTGCAAGTGTGACTCTGTGTATGACTCTTTCCTATAATCTGCAAATCCATTTCCACCTGTAGAACATTGCCTAAATCCAATTTTGCTTTAAAAAAGGATACCAAAACTTTGGATCAAGCTTCGACAATATCACACCTGGATTAACTTCAACGTGCTGTTAGTAGGTTTATCTGCCTCGGCTCTCGAGCCTTTGCAACTTAAGAAGTTAGCAGCAAGGCTCATGGTTCAACCCTGGAACCTTGATCACATCATTCTAGCCGCTAAACACTTCATCGACTCCCAGTACAACATATCGATTTTGAAATTTTTCTGGAAACCTTCAAAGCCAAAAATAAATCTGTTCCTTTGTATGCTTCTGACTGAATCACACCTTCCACCCTAATGAGGAAGCAGTGATCTATAAAGATTAATATCCTGGTCGTTCTTCATACAAGGAAAAAAGACTTGTAGTGAATGAGCATTATTCAGGTATTATTCTCAATAGTAGAACTCTCTCTCTCTGCCTTTAAAAAAACTTGATCAGCCTCACATTATAGCTTACCAAATGGACCCGCTCCCATCGGGATCGACCAGGAAGGGAAAGGGGCGTGTTATTATCCTTATGGTTATTAACACCAAGTGTGCAACACGTTCTTCTGACACGTCCCTTTATTTTGGTAGTGTATAGGCAACAGATTGCTGCCTCCATAACTCCGGAAAATAAAATTAACCCGGGTTACGTATATGAAGCAAAAACATGCATACTGTTTATGTGCATTTTTTTTCTTCAAAACTTGATAAAATCAAACAAAAGTTCAGGAAGGAAACACACCTTCAGGGTGCCCTCATTAATCCCTGAAAGCTTCAGCTTCTTCAGTTAAATCCTCTTGGAGTGGATGAAACATAAATACAACATACTTTTTTTTTTTTTTTTTTTTTTTTTTTTTTGTATACAAGATCGAGGCTCGTGAAAGAGCGAACATTAATCACACAGAAAGACAAACAGACACACAAAACAAAACATCGGGAACGGTAGACAAGATGGGGAGAGAGGGGGAAGAACACAAACAACATTTGAGAGCAGGGACCGAGAGACATGGAGACATCGAGAGATCTGTGGGAGGGAGAGGGCTTTGGGGGGGAGGCATGTGAAGGGGGGGGGGGGGGTGGGAGAGGTATAAACATATGGACACTGCCAGGATTTCCAGGAAAGAAGTTGGAATTTCAAACAAGGTGAATCTGAGGTGAATTAGTGGGGGTAGAAAAGATCAAGGTTTTGGATGGGGGAAGATAAGAGATGGTGGTGAACAGCTGTTTTAAAGACCTGGAGGGAGGAGAGGGATTGAAGGGAGTGTGGGAGTTTGTTCCAGAGGCGGGAGAAAAGAGGAATGAAAGAGTGAAGGTGAGCAGAGAGCCGAGATTTCGGCAGTTTAACCATCAGAGGGTTGCTGGCAGATCTTGTGCGACCTGTAGGAATATTTGGGGGACAGAGCACAGAGAGAGCTGGGGGAGCAAGGCCGGAGAGGAGTCGGTAGAAGACAGAAAGACCACCTACCTGCCTGCGGTGAGTGAGTGAAAGGCCCTCAGAGATAGCTTCATCGCGGGAGATTCCAATGATTTTGAAAGCTTTGGATTCAACAGCGTGAAGCCGAGCCAGGTGTGAGGCAGGAGCACCAGCCCATAGGGGAGAACAGTATTCCATTGAGCTGCGGATGAAAGCCTTGTATGTGGTGAGGAGCTCAGGTGTGCCGAGGAAGGACTTCGCACGACGGAGGATGCCCAGTCGGCGACTGGCTTTGGAGGCCAGCTTGGAAATGTGGTTTTCCCAAGAAAGATCATGGCAGATAGTGAGACCCAAAAGCTTGAGCGACAGAACTTCTTGGAGAGGATTGTTGAGAAAGTAGATGGGAGGGTTGTCCAGTCGATCTTTTCGGAGAGACATAGTAAGAGAGTGAGATTTGTCAGGATTGAAAGACATGTTCCACTTGTTTGACCAGTCTGTGATTTTGTCCAGGTCTTCAGAGAGTGAGGAGGCTGCAGACTGCCGATCTGAGGGAAGAGGAATGGAGCGGCAGAGAGTGGAGTCATCAGCAAAGAGATAGAGAGGATTTTCCAGAGAGTCGGAGAGATCAATGATAAAGACCAGAAAAAGCACAGGGCCAGCACACTTCCTTGGGGAACTCCAGCCTGAACAGGAAGGGGAGATGAGAGAAATCCATTCAGGGCCACACGTTGACTACGACCAGAGAGGAAGTCCGCAAGCCATGCGTGGAGATTTCCATGGATACCATAGGAGGAGAGTTTGGTGAGCAGAGCTGGGTGCCAGTCCGTATCAAAGGCCCGTGATATGTCAAGGGAGACAGCTCTGATTTCCTGTTTGGCATTGAGGACCTCCATCCATTGTTGAGACAGCAGAAGCAGCATGTCCAGAGTAGAGTGACCTGGTCTGAAACCAAATTGATGATCAGAGATCAAGCCATTGGAGAAGAGGAAAGATTTCATATCCGAAGCAATGATGGATTCCATGACTTTGCTGATAATTGGGAGCAGGCTGATTGGTCTGTAGTTGCAAGGATCTGTTTTTGCACCTTTTTTGTGTAAAGCGGTAATGTTAGCTGATTTCCAGGATGCTGGCAGATGACCTTGAGCAAAAGATAGGGTGAAAAGAACAGAGAGAGGGTGAGATAGAGCGGCAGAGCAGGATTTTAGGACCCGTGGGCTGATGCCGTCTGGTCCAGTTGCAGAACCAGAGTCGAGGTTTGACAAAAACTCCTCCACCTTGTCAGGAGAGAAGGACACAGAGTCCAGGAGCAGTTGGGTTCGACTGGGAAAGGTGGGAACAGAGAGAGATGGGTTTGGGACTAAGGATTTTGAGGCGAACACAGAGTTGAGGCATTCGGCTTTGTCACGTGCGATGTCAACTGTGTGGCCATTTGAGGTAAGGGAGGGGATGGAGGGGGAACAAACACCAGAAACGGATTTGACCAGATGCCACCAGGATTTGGAGGAAGGAGACAGGTTTGAGAGTTCATTCTTGAGTGAGGAGAGATAGTGCTTCCTGGCACTCCTGAGGGTAGACACACACTTGTTCCGAGCTTGGTGGAAGGAACTGAGATTGCCTTCAGTTGGATTAGCCTTCCAAGAGGCAAAGGCAAGTTGTTTCAGGGCAACTGCCTCACCACAAGATTCAGTGTACCAT
Organism: Myxine glutinosa; assembly: GCF_964187855.1. Classification (NCBI taxonomy): domain Eukaryota; kingdom Metazoa; phylum Chordata; class Myxini; order Myxiniformes; family Myxinidae; genus Myxine; species Myxine glutinosa. Next base: position 4,833,507 of record NC_136272.1, on the reverse strand, counting down.
GGATGGGAGGAAGGGTAAGACAACTGAAGGCGAGATGGGATAAATCTGTGCATGAGAGAGATCAGTTTGCTTTGGAAGAATTCCCAGGAAGAATTGATGTCAGAGGCAGTGGAGATGGGAGACCAATCCAGACGATTGATGGCTGCTTGAAGACCGTCCCAGTCGGCCTGAGTGAAATGCCAGGCTCGTCGACGCTGAGGAGGCTCTCTGAGAATGGCCAGAGAGATGTCCACTTTGACAAGCACATGATCAGAAGAACCGATTGGAGCAGAAGAAGAGCAGCAGACATTAGCAGGGAAGTTTGTCATAACCAAGTCTGGAAGAGAAGATACTCCATTGGCTGAGATCCGGGTCGGGAAATTGACAGATTGTGTCAATCCCAGTGAGTCACAGAAGTCCTTTGCTGAGGTGCCATGACTGGTGAGAGAGGAACCCACACCCAACCAGGTGGCATGATGACAGTTGAAGTCACCACATATGAGGAAGAGAGAGTTGGGATGAGTGGATAGAAGTTGGTCCATGTTGTCAGACAGTGAAATGTAGATGGAGTCATCACTGTTTGGGGGACGGTACAGAACACATATGAACAAAAGGTGGGAGCGGAGAGGAAGCCGTAGCCAGAGGTACTCCTGCGGGTGAGGAGGAAAGAAGGCAGTGCAAGGAGAGTGAGGAAGAGAGTTTTTGACAAAGATAGCCACCCCACCACCAGGCCGAGGCTCAGGTCTATCATACTGGAGGAAGGAGTAACCAGGAAGAGATATTAAGGAATCAGAGACATCTTGAAGGAGGAAAGTCTCTGTTAAGCAGATCAAGTCTGGATTGTCAGAAGCAACCTGTATGGAGAGATCAGTCAGGTTTGAGCAAAGGGCCCGGATGTTTGAGGTCCATACCGTTAATGAAGAGAGAGGGGGAGCATCGGGTACAGGACAGGGGAGGGGAGGAGTAGGGTAAGATGAAGGATGAGAGGGGGAGGTAGGGAGAGCAGTTGATAGTGTGTCAGATGTTGCAGAAGAGTTCCAAGAAAGGGAAGGATGAGGAGGATGAAAGGTTTGATGGTGAAGGGATGAGGCACAGTGAGGGGTTGTTTGAGGGGGGGCAGAGGAAAGTAGAGGGTTTGGGGGGGGTGGAGGTATGAGATAGAAGGGAGACGAAGTGGGGAGGAGGCAGCTTGGAGGAGGAGGGGGGAGGAGGGAGAATTGGAGAGGAATGGTATGGGGGGAGAATTGAATGGGAGGGATTGGGGGGGAGTTTTGAAGGGGAGGAGTGAGGGGGGAGTTTAGGAGGGGAGGGGCAAGGGGGGAGTTTTGGAGGGAAGGGGCAAGGGGGAAGTTTAGAAGTGGAGGGGCAAGGGGGGAGTTTAGGAGTGTAGGGGCAAGGGGGGTGGGATTTGGAGGGGAGGGGCAAGGGGGGAGTTTAGGAGGGGAAGGGCAAGGGGGGAGATCAGGAGTGGAGGGGCAAGGGGGGGATTAGGAGGGGAGGGGCAAGGGGGGGAGTTCAGGAGTGGAGGGGCAAGGGGGGAGTTTAAGAGTGGAGGGGCAAGGGGGGAGTTTAGGAGTGTAGGTGCAAGGGGGGGGATTTGGATGGGAGGGGCAAGAGGGAAGTTTAGAAAGTGGATGATTAATGAAAGACGAACATTGATAACAAATTGGGTTTGTTGTGATTTTCAAGTTAGCAATCCGATTCAGAACGATGGAGGAGGGATGGAATGAATGTGAATTTAGACCATGTAGTGAGGGAGACGTATAAGATATTGAATTTCTTTTTTTTGAAGTGGAATGAGTTGGAGAGGAAATTGAGAAAAGCCTTTTAAATAGGAAGAAAAACAGCGTGTTGTAATATACCACTGAATAAAACACAGAAGGGGAAAGGTTAAACATATTTAAATAATATTTTTTAACAGAAACGTGAACAATCTTATATGCACAAAAATACCAACGGGGGGGAGAGCCGAGAGGGACCACCACGAGTCACGTAAACAGGGCAAATGGTGGATGGCAAGGAGATAATGGGGGCGGGGCGAACAGCACACCTGGACAGAAAATACAGGATGAGACAACAGTACACGTGGAGAAAAGAAAATAAATGTTTTTTTTTTTTTGGGGGGGGGGGGGGGGGAGGGTGGGGATTTAGAACGTTAGACAGAGTATTATGTTCGGGGAAGAAGGGAAAAAACCAAGAGCCAAGCAAAACACGCTTAAGTTAACAAAACACCGACGGGGGTACAACTGCAAGGCCACACACGAGGAGCAGAACACGATTAATTAATTACGAGTTACAGGAAATTCAAACCAAAACGAACTATAATCAAACAATATCGCATGGACGATAAAATAACGAGTTGAAATTTGACAATCTATCTGGGCAAATGGGGGAGAAACACGTGGTCGAAGAACGAACGAACGAATACTTACTCTCTATTACTGTATATAGATATATTTCTCATAAATTAGAACTAAAATCGTTGAGATTATGCTTCAAAAAAAAAAAAATATATAATATCAAGAGTGCTTTTTAAATTAATTAATTGAATGATTAGTTAATTGATGGTATCTACCAAATGTAATGATGTAGCTCCACTGTACGAGTTTCTGAATATGAAAGCACACTTAACAACGGTAGTCACTTGACTACCGATGCATCGATGATCATCCAAGACAAAGGTACAGGTGGAATTAGCAAAATATATGAAAACTAACAGTGAGGCAATCAGGTCCTTCGGAATTGCAAAAGTAAGGAAAATAAATAAATTAAAACAAACACATAACCTGTGTCAGCTTTTTTCTAAATGACTGCCGGAAATTGTTTAGAAACGGTAAATTGTTTGGAAAGAAAGTTTCATGGCGTAAAAATAAATGTTCCTCAATAATTAAACTGTCGAGACTGATTCCTCAACTGGAGCAGATAGAGCAACAAGGATTTACAGTGAGATTTCTAAATTCTAAATTTGTGAGATTTCTAAATACGGTGAGTTCTAAATACGGTGAGTTCTAAACACGGTGAGAGTTCTAAACACGGTGAGAGTTCTAAACACGGTGAGAGTTCTAAACACGGTGAGAGTTCTAAACACGGTGAGAGTTCTAAACACGGTGAGAGTTCTAAGCACGGTGAGAGTTCTAAACACGGTGAGAGTTCTAAACACGGTGAGAGTTCTAAACACGGTGAGAGTTCTAAACACGGTGAGAGTTCTAAACACGGTGAGATTTCTAAACACGGTGAGAGTTCTAAACACGGTGAGAGTTCTAAACACGGTGAGAGTTCTAAACACGGTGAGAGTTCTAAACACGGTGAGAGTTCTAGACACGGTGAGAGTTCTAGACACGGTGAGAGTTCTAGACACGGTGAGAGTTCTAGACACGGTGAGAGTTCTAGACACGGTGAGAGTTCTAGACACGGTGAGAGTTCTAGACACGGTGAGAGTTCTAAACACGGTGAGAGTTCTAAACACGGTGAGAGTTCTAAACACGGTGAGAGTTCTAAACACGGTGAGAGTTCTAAACACGGTGAGAGTTCTAAACACGGTGAGAGTTCCAAACACGGTGAGATTTCCAAACACGGTGAGATTTCCAAACACGGTGGGAGTTCGAGGCACGGTGAGAGTTCGAGACACGGTGGGAGTTCTAGACACGGTGGGAGTTCGAGACACGGTGGGAGTTCGAGACACGGTGGGAGTTCGAGACACGGTGGGAGTTCGAGACACGGTGGGAGTTCGAGACACGGTGGGAGTTCTAAACACGGTGAGAGTTCCAAACACGGTGAGAGTTCCAAACACGGTGAGAGTTCCAAACACGGTGAGAGTTCCAAACACGGTGAGATTTCCAAACACGGTGAGATTTCCAAACACGGTGGGAGTTCGAGGCACGGTGGGAGTTCGAGGCACGGTGGGAGTTCGAGGCACGGTGGGAGTTCGAGGCACGGTGGGAGTTCTAAACACGGTGAGAGTTCTAAACACGGTGAGAGTTCTAAACACGGTGAGATTTCCAAACACGGTGGGATTTCCAAACACGGTGGGAGTTCGAGGCACGGTGGGAGTTCGAGGCACGGTGGGAGTTCGAGGCACGGTGGGAGTTCGAGGCACGGTGGGAGTTCGAGGCACGGTGGGAGTTCGAGGCACGGTGGGAGTTCTAGACACGGTGAGAGTTCTAGACACGGTGAGAGTTCTAAACACGGTGAGAGTTCTAAACACGGTGAGAGTTCTAAACACGGTGAGAGTTCTAAACACGGTGAGAGTTCTAAACACGGTGAGAGTTCTAAACACGGTGAGAGTTCTAAACACGGTGAGAGTTCTAAACACGGTGAGAGTTCCAAACACGGTGAGAGTTCCAAACACGGTGAGAGTTCCAAACACGGTGAGAGTTCCAAACACGGTGAGATTTCCAAACACGGCGAGATTTCCAAACACGGTGAGAGTTCTAAACACGGTGAGAGTTCGAGGCACGGTGAGAGTTCTAAACACGGTGAGAGTTCCAAACACGGTGAGATTTCCAAACACGGTGGGAGTTCGAGGCACGGTGGGAGTTCGAGGCACGGTGGGAGTTCGAGGCACGGTGGGAGTTCGAGGCACGGTGGGAGTTCGAGGCACGGTGGGAGTTCGAGGCACGGTGGGAGTTCGAGGCACGGTGGGAGTTCGAGGCACGGTGGGAGTTCGAGGCACGGTGGGAGTTCGAGGCACGGTGGGAGTTCGAGGCACGGTGGGAGTTCGAGGCACGGTGGGAGTTCGAGGCACGGTGGGAGTTCGAGGCACGGTGGGAGTTCGAGACACGGTGGGAGTTCGAGACACGGTGGGAGTTCGAGACACGGTGGGAGTTCGAGACACGGTGGGAGTTCTAAACACGGTGAGAGTTCCAAACACGGTGAGAGTTCCAAACACGGTGAGAGTTCCAAACACGGTGAGAGTTCCAAACACGGTGAGAGTTCCAAACACGGTGAGATTTCCAAACACGGTGAGATTTCCAAACACGGTGGGAGTTCGAGGCACGGTGGGAGTTCGAGGCACGGTGGGAGTTCGAGGCACGGTGGGAGTTCGAGGCACGGTGGGAGTTCGAGGCACGGTGGGAGTTCTAAACACGGTGAGAGTTCTAAACACGGTGAGAGTTCTAAACACGGTGAGAGTTCTAAACACGGTGAGAGTTCTAAACACGGTGAGAGTTCTAGACACGGTGAGAGTTCTAGACACGGTGAGAGTTCTAGACACGGTGAGAGTTCTAGACACGGTGAGAGTTCTAAACACGGTGAGAGTTCTAAACACGGTGAGAGTTCTAAACACGGTGAGAGTTCTAAACACGGTGAGAGTTCTAAACACGGTGAGAGTTCTAAACACGGTGAGAGTTCCAAACACGGTGAGATTTCCAAACACGGTGAGAGTTCCAAACACGGTGGGAGTTCGAGGCACGGTGAGAGTTCGAGACACGGTGGGAGTTCTAGACACGGTGGGAGTTCGAGACACGGTGGGAGTTCGAGACACGGTGGGAGTTCGAGACACGGTGGGAGTTCGAGACACGGTGGGAGTTCTAAACACGGTGAGAGTTCCAAACACGGTGAGAGTTCCAAACACGGTGAGAGTTCCAAACACGGTGAGAGTTCCAAACACGGTGAGATTTCCAAACACGGTGAGATTTCCAAACACGGTGGGAGTTCGAGGCACGGTGGGAGTTCGAGGCACGGTGGGAGTTCGAGGCACGGTGGGAGTTCGAGGCACGGTGGGAGTTCTAAACACGGTGAGAGTTCTAAACACGGTGAGAGTTCTAAACACGGTGAGAGTTCTAAACACGGTGAGATTTCCAAACACGGTGGGATTTCCAAACACGGTGGGAGTTCGAGGCACGGTGGGAGTTCGAGGCACGGTGGGAGTTCGAGGCACGGTGGGAGTTCGAGGCACGGTGGGAGTTCTAGACACGGTGAGAGTTCTAGACACGGTGAGAGTTCTAAACACGGTGAGAGTTCTAAACACGGTGAGAGTTCTAAACACGGTGAGAGTTCTAAACACGGTGAGAGTTCTAAACACGGTGAGAGTTCTAAACACGGTGAGAGTTCTAAACACGGTGAGAGTTCTAAACACGGTGAGAGTTCTAAACACGGTGAGAGTTCCAAACACGGTGAGAGTTCCAAACACGGTGAGAGTTCCAAACACGGTGAGATTTCCAAACACGGTGAGATTTCCAAACACGGTGAGAGTTCCAAACACGGTGAGAGTTCGAGGCACGGTGAGAGTTCTAAACACGGTGAGAGTTCCAAACACGGTGAGATTTCCAAACACGGTGGGAGTTCGAGGCACGGTGGGAGTTCGAGGCACGGTGGGAGTTCGAGGCACGGTGGGAGTTCGAGGCACGGTGGGAGTTCGAGGCACGGTGGGAGTTCGAGGCACGGTGGGAGTTCGAGGCACGGTGGGAGTTCGAGGCACGGTGGGAGTTCGAGACACGGTGGGAGTTCGAGACACGGTGGGAGTTCGAGACACGGTGGGAGTTCGAGACACGGTGGGAGTTCGAGACACGGTGGGAGTTCCAGACACGGTGAGAGTTCCAAACACGGTGAGAGTTCCAAACACGGTGAGAGTTCCAAACACGGTGAGATTTCCAAACACGGTGAGATTTCCAAACACGGTGGGAGTTCGAGGCACGGTGGGAGTTCGAGGCACGGTGGGAGTTCGAGGCACGGTGGGAGTTCGAGGCACGGTGGGAGTTCGAGGCACGGTGGGAGTTCGAGGCACGGTGGGAGTTCGAGGCACGGTGGGAGTTCGAGGCACGGTGGGAGTTCGAGGCACGGTGGGAGTTCTAAACACGGTGAGAGTTCTAAACACGGTGAGAGTTCTAAACACGGTGAGATTTCCAAACACGGTGGGATTTCCAAACACGGTGGGAGTTCGAGGCACGGTGGGAGTTCGAGGCACGGTGGGAGTTCGAGGCACGGTGGGAGTTCGAGGCACGGTGGGAGTTCGAGGCACGGTGGGAGTTCGAGGCACGGTGGGAGTTCGAGGCACGGTGGGAGTTCGAGGCACGGTGGGAGTTCGAGGCACGGTGGGAGTTCGAGGCACGGTGGGAGTTCGAGGCACGGTGGGAGTTCGAGGCACGGTGGGAGTTCGAGGCACGGTGGGAGTTCGAGGCACGGTGGGAGTTCGAGGCACGGTGGGAGTTCGAGGCACGGTGGGAGTTCGAGGCACGGTGGGAGTTCGAGGCACGGTGGGAGTTCGAGGCACGGTGGGAGTTCGAGGCACGGTGGGAGTTCGAGGCACGGTGGGAGTTCGAGGCACGGTGGGAGTTCGAGGAACGGTGGGAGTTCGAGGAACGGTGGGAGTTCGAGGCACGGTGGGAGTTCGAGGCACGGTGGGAGTTCGAGGCACGGTGGGAGTTCGAGGCACGGTGGGAGTTCGAGGCACGGTGGGAGTTCGAGGCACGGTGGGAGTTCGAGGCACGGTGGGAGTTCGAGGAACGGTGGGAGTTCGAGGCACGGTGGGAGTTCGAGGCACGGTGGGAGTTCGAGGCACGGTGGGAGTTCGAGGCACGGTGGGAGTTCGAGGCACGGTGGGAGTTCGAGGCACGGTGGGAGTTCGAGGCACGGTGGGAGTTCGAGGCACGGTGGGAGTTCGAGGCACGGTGGGAGTTCTCGACACGGTGAGAGTTCTAGACACGGTGAGAGTTCTAGACACGGTGAGAGTTCTAGACACGGTGAGAGTTCTAGACACGGTGAGAGTTCTAGACACGGTGAGAGTTCTAGACACGGTGAGAGTTCTAGACACGGTGAGAGTTCTAGACACGGTGAGAGTTCTAGACACGGTGAGAGTTCTAGACACGGTGAGAGTTCTAGACACGGTGAGAGTTCTAGACACGGTGAGAGTTCTAGACACGGTGAGAGTTCTAGACACGGTGAGAGTTCTAGACACGGTGAGAGTTCTAGACACGGTGAGAGTTCTAGACACGGTGAGAGTTCTAGACACGGTGAGAGTTCTAGACACGGTGAGAGTTCTAGACACGGTGAGAGTTCTAGACACGGTGAGAGTTCTAGACACGGTGAGAGTTCTAGACACGGTGAGAGTTCTAGACACGGTGAGAGTTCTAGACAGGGTGAGAGTTCTAGACACCGTGATAGTTCTAGACACGGTGAGAGTTCTAGACACGGTGAGAGTTCTAGACACGGTGAGAGTTCTAGACACGGTGAGAGTTCTAGACACGGTGAGAGTTATCGACACGGTGAGAGTTATCGACACGGTGAGAGTTATCGACACGGTGAGAGTTCTAGACACGGTGAGAGTTCTCGACACGGTGAGAGTTCTCGACACGGTGAGAGTTCTCGACACGGTGAGAGTTCTCGACACGGTGAGAGTTCTAGACACGGTGAGAGTTCTAGACACGGTGAGAGTTCTAGACACGGTGAGAGTTCTAGACACGGTGAGAGTTCTAGACACGGTGAGAGTTCTAGACACGGTGAGAGTTCTAAACAGGGTGAGAGTTCTAAACACGGTGAGAGTTCCAAATACAATTTACCTAATAGAGGGACGATGGCAGAGCAAGCTTTCAGGAATGGTTCCACAGGAATTCCATCGTCCTCTTCAAACTCAACATCGCTGAACCTGAAGGAGAATATTGAATTTCCTCATTAACCCCTGCATGCCATGTCAATTGCTCATGGAGCTCCTAGTTTTGTGAAATTTTAATAATTACTGTTTCATAGAGGGAATATGAAAAGTGCGAAAACACATTACACACCTGCTTTGTGTCATTAACTCGGCCCATGTATAATGCCATTTATGGCAGATTAATGGCTTTCAGAACCTACACAAGGTAGATTGGTGTAACTGAGACTAAATACCAAAACCCACCGTAGAACTCCAAGATACAAACAGACAAAAAACAAGACAACGTCATACAGAGCACGATACTTGCAAAAGCCACCCTCCCCCCAAAAAGTTTGCCATGGATGCATCAAATTGTCAATTTCATCAAGATTAAAATTGACCATCTTAATCAAAGCTCGGGTCAATCGGATGAAAATTGATGATTTTTCAGATGAAAATTGATATTAGAAGTTTGACCTTGGGTTGAGCTTTGACCTTTTGACATAAAAAAAATTGTTGGTTTCCCAATCCCGTGACTATATACAAATGCTGTTCAATTTTAAGTCAATCGGATGAAAAATGGCGATTTTAGAAATTTGACCTCCAGATGACTTGACCTTTGACCTCAAAATCAATAGGCTTCTCAGTTGTGACTACCTCTACAACTTGGTGAAGAACATGACGATCGGTTTATAATTGTGACCTGTAGGTGAGTGACAAACAGACAGAATAACAAACGCAACCGACCAATAAATTTGAAAAATCTCCGATTTTGCCAGTAAAGATCAACAACAACCCAGTGCAGAAATTCACTATTAAATGGACAATTGTTCAAGCACACCTCAGTTCCATTGCGCTGAAGAAGGTTTGAATGTGTTCATTGGCGAGCGAGGGGTTTTTTGTTATATCAGCTGGGGTCTGAGTTTGCCTGGTGTCACAAAGCTCCGTTTTGAGGCTAGTAGGTTCTGTGTCAACTGCAGGTCTGCTGGACCCGCTACGCTTGTGCGTTGCCCGGATTCTGACCCATCCGTCCGCATCGTCAGGAGTCCCAGAAAGCGGAGTGGGCGTCCCTGGTGGAGGGTTGGTTGGTGACACTCGGCCGTCACCGGCAGGTGGACAACGGACCCGCGCAGGAGCCTTCGTGCCTATGATTGAAATTCACAAAAACCGCAGACCAAAAATGGTTACTCACATTTCCGTCTTGGTGCTAAAGATTCAATTCTCATTGTGACTTCAAAACTTCATTCACTTTATTAAAATGCACAAATGGTAAACGTGTTTAAAGAATTACATTTCAAAATTCTCGTGACACTGTGCATGTGGGAATGCTGTACTCTTGGAAGAATGCCAGATTTACAGCAGGATAGCTCAGATGATAGGCCGCTCACCAATTAGTTGCCTAGTCTGGGTTTCATTCCTGATGGGAACCCCGCAATGTCAGAATGCCTAATTACAGTACGAGGACAAACAAGCTGTTGTGATGCAAAACAAATTTCTACTAAAAATAAATTAATGCACATGATGCACTTTGTCCGTTTTTAATTTGGTACTATAACATACTTTAAGATAGGCCGACACTGTACACCATTGTGTATAAAGCACACCTTTCGGGGGCATTTTCAACTTTTATTTTATACTAGATAGCCCACACACGTGTCATAGAAAATGGCACCCCACTGCGGATCGGTGCTGCTGCTTCCCATCTTGCACCCGGTTCCACCGAGGCCCTGAAATCTAAGGTCCTCCGTGCTGTTCAAAGCTCGCATCAAGAAGCCGAGTCTCAGGGTCCACATATTGCTCACCATAGGTAGGGGTGGCCTTGCAGTTTTTATTTTAACCGGCTCTATTCTGATCTTCAACTCCTCCCGTTTTCTCAGCTCTGCCGAACCCATGATCCTCCAGCTAAAACAAGCTCTACCAGAAACCCTTTCCTTGTTTACCCTGCACAAGTCTACATTTTTCCATTATGTCCCCATTCTATTCTCACCTGTGGAACTATCTTCCAGAGTCCATCATCTGAAACTCCTTCCGACACCATTTCAGGTCTGAAGCACACTACCGCCACCTTATGGTTGCTGCTATTTTACTATGCCTACACATACTACACAGGCCCCGTTTTCACTCATAACCTGTGATTAACTTTCCTCGCGCTTCGGCGCATCAGTTTGTTGTCCGTTATCCATTTTGTCCACCGATCCGTTCCGTTCTTCTACGAGTCTGAATATACCTCCTGTATAAAGATTTTTAAGGTAAAATTTACAAAGACTTTTCCACCACTGAGCTGAGTACCACCTACCTGTACTTTCACCCATTGGTCAAAAGCACAAAAGTGTCGTAGTTTAACACAATACCCAGTACTTCCTTGACACGATATATGGCATGCTGTGGGTAACAAGTTAACACTCGTTTCACACGTAACCATTTTAGGTAAAACATTACATCCCATTAAAACTTTGCAAAGTAATGTACAAATCGATGGAAAACTTTGCAGCCATAGCAACAAGTAAAGAAGTGCAACCAAGAGTAAGAATTCCGTTTATATTCCCTTTCCTTGAAAACTACAAAACATTAGAAATTTTGGATGCAGTGTACAACGTACACGATTTATCTAAACATAAAAACAACACTTCACATAGCCTGGAAGTTAATGAAACAAACACAAGAAATCACACAAAGACAACGTCCAAAGTTCCCCTCATATGGGGTCAAACAATAAGAATAATGAAACATAAGGGCAATACCCCTGGTGCTCACCTGGTAGAATAAACAGTATACTGCACCGACTGATTATTCTACCACCCCCCTCCCCCCACCCCACGTAGACCCCCAAAGGGGCAGATTTTTTTTTTAATGCCGTGAACATACTTTGCTACATCACGGGTGGTGAAGGTTGTGGTCAAGTTTCATCAAATTAGTGTGTGTAGTTTCACAAAAGAAAGCAAATACCTATTTTGGGGGGTCAAACCTGGACCAAATTTGACCCTGGTAAACCCCCTTAGACCCCAATTGTTTTTAATGCCATGAACAAACTTTAGTCACAAAACAACAAATATCATTTGTGCCAAATTTGGTCGCAATCCCATCAGCGGTTTCGGAGAACACGTTTCAAGTGTTTACGGACCGACGGACAACGTGCCATCACATAAGCTCCCCTGAGCTTCGTTTCAGGTAAGCTAATAATAATAATACATTAGCATCCATTATGTCTCGTTCATTACTCCCGCCAGGGAGTAATGCATTCGATCGTGTCCGTCCGTGTGTGTGTTCGTGTGTTTGTGAACAGATATCTGGAAAAGTTCTGAACGGATTTGGATGGAAGTTGGTGGGATGATTGCCCTTGGGATAAGGAAGAATTGATTCGTTTTTGGTGAAGCTCAGGATATTATTCCGGATCCAGGAATTTTTTGAATGATTTTTTTACCATTGGAAGATAGGGCTCAGCAGTGGCCACCCACGGCGGGAGTATGCGCTCTACCGAGTGGCATTCTAGCTTTTGTTTGAGTCTCACCAGGACAAGGAGGTACACTTGGTCCTCCATTTACACTCATTCTATTTTGTTTATTTTGACCGTCATGCCATTGACAAAGTACCGAGAACATTTTTCGATTTACACCTCGTCATTTTCGAGTCTACGCTTTTTTCATGTGGATTTTTAAAAAAAAATTTGCACCTGTGCACACCATTTCTCTCGTACTCAGTCATGCAGTACCCATGAGAGGTATCATGTGACCTTCATTGATGGTATTGTGCGTGAAACTCTCCCAAAGCCCTTCTTCATGAAAGGTAAACGACTCTCAGGTTATCCGGCTGAGACTCCCACCAAAACGGCTCATAAAGATATTAGTTTGGAAATTAAAATGGACACGGTGAAGCGATTCAAACGTCGGGAGCACCGGAAACCGCTCCCGCACTCCGAGGCCTGGACACTCGCTGTGTGCCACAAATCTTGACGAGTACCGCATGCATTTACCCAAAACCGTCCATAGTTACCACACGCGTGAAGCAGAAAAGCCTGGCTTCATCAGTTGGTTCATTCCTGTCTGTCCATTTGTCTACAAATGTCAGTTTATGAGCAAGGAACAACCCAGTTTATATTGAATGTTTTATTTTGACCATGAATCGGAAAACGAACCTGTAGTTTAACAGAAGAGGGAGATAATCTTTTTACTTTGTCTGTGCAACAGTTAAACAAAATTGAGTCATTCCCAACAGGAAACGTACTGTTTTTAAGGATGTCATAATGGACACAAACAACAGGCACAAGTAACTGATGGAACATGTTAAATCAGGTGGCGTCATCGACAACGGATCAATGGTGGTAAACTTCCGGATTTTTTATACTACCTTTAAAATCATTACTTAATTTCAATTCAAGGGGTGAGGTGTTCTATGAACGCTCTCGAATTTATTAAATTAATCACTTATTTATGTTTCTTATTGATGTATTTATGTATTTCGTATTTCTTTACAGGATCTGTATTTACACATTTTACGGTCTTTACTTCGTTTATGACTGGAAACCACCCAGGAACACATCCTCAATTTACAACATTATAACGATGGGAAAATCGTTTTCCATTTACGTTTTCACCCCTCAGCCCAATGGGCTAAGGGGTATTGTCGTCACGGGCATCGTCCGGGCGGGCGTCCGGGCGTCCGTCAACTTTTGGTTTCCGTCAATTTCAAGGAGAACGGCTTGTCCGATTAAATCCATTTTTGCAGTGTGTGTTGGGGTTGAGTAGAGGAAGGTTCCTTTCGAAAATGGGCGCGCTGCGATTTTCAATATGGCCGCCACGGCAGCCATCTTGAAATTGGTTTCCGTCAATTTCAAGCAGAACGACTTGTCCGATTAAATCCATTTTTGCAGTGTGTGTTGGGGTTGAGTAGAGGAAGGATCCTTTTGAAAATGGGCGTGCTGCGAATTTCACGGCAGCCATCTTGAAATTGGTTTCCGTCAATTTCAAGCAGAACGGCTTATCCGATTAAATCCATTTTTGCAGTGTGTGTTGGGGTTGAGTAGAGGAAGGTTCCTTTCGAAAATGGGCGCGCTGCGATTTTCAATATGGCCGCCACGGCAGCCATCTTGAAATTGGTTTCCGTCAATTTCGAGAAGAACGGCTTGTCCGATTAAATACATTTTTGCAGTGTGTGTTGGGGTTGAGTAGAGGAAGGTTCATGGGCACGAAATGGGTTAATGGGTTCATGGGCGAAAATTTATTTACTGCAAAATCCTACTCAGTATACAACTTCGCTTCAAATAACAAATTATCATCAATGCTTCCTTTCACCATGCATTGGCTGAGGGGTTACGCCCACTTTGTGGTGCTATTTATTTCATTTTACAATCAGTTCTTTAGGAATGCATTGCGAGTGTAAATTGAGGAGTCCCTGTATATCATGTTGATTACATGTTGCGACACATTACATACATTACATGGAAAACAAACTGTAGCATGAAGCAGCTCTTAAATATGCATGTTTCATTAAAAGCACAACGATTTATCCATATAGCACAACAGGAATACAAACATTAGATATGACAAATTCACCATGGATTCTTAAATCTCTGACGTTGCACTTCACGCACCTTCTCCATGAGGGTCATAATGGCTGGAGTTCAACACATCTTCCCTCTCCTTTGCCGCTTTTGAACGGTTGCTGCCCATTTCACATTTCTTATTCAGAGTCCTAGAGAGCAATAACAGAAAAAAATTAAAAAGCGGTCAATTGCTTGAAAAAAATAAAATAAAATAAATTAAGATAACTTGCAAAAAAGAAATTATTATAAAATTCCATGCAATCTCTCGTGTTCCTTTTGTGCCCCTCTGACCACGCTCTTTTCAAAGCCCATTGTAAGTCAGCAACCTCGACACTGCATAATAGAGCTGTCCACACAGGACAACAGGGAGGGAATCCAATCCACACAGGACAACAGGCAGGGAATCCAATCCACACAGGCCATCACAGGGAGGGAATCCAATCCACACAGGCCATCAGGGAGGGAATCCAATCCACATAGGACAACAGGCAGGGAATCCAATCCACATAGGACAACAGGCAGGGAATCCAATCCACATAGGACAACAGGGAGGGAATCCAATCCACACAGGCCATCAGGGAGGGAATCCAATCCACACAGGCCATCAGGGAGGGAATCCAATCCACATAGGACAACAGGCAGGGAATCCAATCCACATAGGACAACAGGCAGGGAATCCAATCCACACAGGCCAACAGGCAGGGAATCCAATCCACACAGGACAACAGGCAGGGAATCCAATCCATGCAGTACAACAGGCAGGGAATCCAATCCACACAGGACAACAGGCAGGGAATCCAATCCACGCAGGACAACAGGCAGGGAATCCAATCCACACAGGCCAACAGGGCAGGGAATCCAATCCTACACAGGCCAACAGGCAGGGATTACAATGTGCCCACTTACAAAGGATTACGCCAACATCTCCACAGCATCCCATAATGATTCCTCATGGGAATACTTTCAAAAAGGTCTCCTCTCTCTGTTATGCATGGGTCTATCGCCTCCCAACTGTAACTATCCTATCGAATATCTACAACGGTACAACAAATCCTGCATGGGAAGCAGTTACGATCAAGTTGCTATAACGCTCACAACATGTGTGTCCCACCTGAGGGAAGCCAGAAAACATCATCTTGCAAATATCGAGGCTGAACTCTTCAACTCGTCTACCTCCACAACCTTGGTGTTACCTTGTCAAATCAGTCTCAGGTGTATGCTGTCCTTCTGTCCCCTCTCACACCTCAAATGGCATCTCTGCCCTGAGCTAAAGTGTCGTCTCAAGTTTATGTTTGCCTCGAATACTCACAGACCCAACCTATCCTGTTCTGTCTCCACCTTACACCTTTGAACTCAATGTCTAATAGATTTGGAGCCTTTCTCACCAGAGAAGGTAGATAAACCTGTGTCAAGGGCAGGCCCAGCCACAATCATTGCCCATTATACAAGGTTTTCATCTGCAGCTCGTTAGAATACTGCTCTCCCCTCATGTGTACTGCGATTCCAGCATTCCACTTTCTCTCCTGGATCATGTGGCATCTAAAGCTCTTTAAAAAAAACCACCTTTTAGAGGCCATTTTTCCCCGCAAAGCGGGGGTTGGCCTTTTTTGGGGACCGTGGTTGTTGTTGTTTTTTGGTCCCCTTTTTGAAGCAATGTTTTACGGCCGGATGCCCTTCCTGCCGCCACCCCTTTTTTTTTGTCGCCTTTTACGACAACCAGGGAATTACCAGTGAACTGATACTCAATTAGCCGACCTCGGAAGGATGACAGGCTGAGTCAACCCCCTTGGCGTTAATTCAGCGATCGACCGTGATTCGAACCCAGGATCCTAGGATCCTAAGCCTGCACCCTAGCCGCTAGCCCAACACCAGGCTCATCTAAAGCTCTTACCATTAATTAAATCCACCATGATGAGGGTGAAGCACAACGTCTGTGGTTCTCACATCGAAGGCTTACGATTTCCCACCCCCTCGCCTCCTCTCTGGTCTAATGCCATCCGCTCTCACTCAGACCCTCCCTAACTTTTCCAAATTTTACCATCCTGGTTAAACTTCTAAGATCCAGGCCGAATGCACGCCTCATCTCTTTTGTTTCCTCAGTGCTCCAGTCTGTGGAACCACATTTCAGAGGCTGTTCTATCACGCTCTTCCCGACAGGGTTTTAAGCAGGTGGTAAACTGCCATGTCACGTCACCCCCATCCTTACCTGCACAAACACTACCTAACACAACCGTCTTACTTGCAGGTCATGCACGGTTCTTTCCTCCCCTCCAATTTTCCTGTTTGTTCGCTCCATCGTTTGGGTCCTACCGTTGCCCCACTGGTTCAGTGTCAGTTCATATCCTCCATTACCTTGCTCTTCCACAAGCCTCAATCTTGTAAATAGAAAAGTAAGAAGAGAATGACAAAGGTACTCCAAAAATATTTCTTCAATTTCTGCACAGTGTAATTTCATTCCAACTTACCTGTCCGCAGCTGTAAAGCGTGGATTCAATGTTATCTGGAAAAAACAAAATTGTATCTTCAAAGAGCATTACGAAGAGGTGTATAACCAGGTGCAATGCAAGGTAGTCCACTAGACGAGCCAATTGTGGCATACTCTTACCCGCATACGACCTATTTCCTCTTTTTAATTAATTAATCTATGGCTCATGGAAGAGCCGACATATAAATTACATGCAGAAAAAAAGACATGAGACATGAATGCACTTTTACACGTACTACAATGACATTAGGACGATGAATGCATCGTATGTGGGATTTGAACCTGGGTTCCTAGAGTTCGGATCCGAGTGCTGAAAAGGTCAATCCAAAGCAAATTCCAGCAAGTAGCACTTAAGGACAAAACACAAATGTCTGCTTTTACTTGTGTAAGAGGATCCTAAACATACGCTGCTCAAGACCATGATGGTTGTGGATCAGAGGGTTTGCTGGATCTTTTGCATTCAGTGCTGACGAAGATGAATGGGCACAATTGTCACGTGAAAAAGAGGCATCCAGTTGAATTTACAAATTCAAAGCCCTAACACCTCATTATCGTCCAAATGCGGATATTAAACAATGTCCCTTTAATCTGACGATTTTCATAAATGCTCAATACCTGGAAGGTCTGGAAGTCCGCGCAGTGTCCATCTGCTGTCTTCTACCGACTCCTTTCTGGCCCAGCCCCCCCAGCCCTGTCTGTGCTCTGCCCCCAAGTATTCTGACAGGTTGCACAAAATCTGCCTGCAACCCTCTTCTGGTGAAACTGCCAAAATCAAGACTCTCTGCTCACCTTCACTCTTTCATTCCTCTTTTCTCCCGCTTCTGGAGCAAACTCCCTCACTCTCTTAAATCCCACTCCTCCCTCCAGGTCTTTAAAACAGCTGTTCACCACCATCTCCTATCTTCCCCCATCCAAAACCTTGATCTTTTCTACCCCTGTTAATTCACCCCAGATCCACTTTTCTGAAATACCGACTTCTTTCCTGGAAGTCCTAGCAGTGTCCATGTGTTTTGCTTTTTTAAAGCTCTTCCACCCCCCCCCCCCCCCCCTTCCCACGCCTCATCACCCCAAGCCATCTACATCCCACAGATCTCCCGATGGCCCTGTTTTTTTTTTTGTCATTACGTTAGCTCTTACACGAGCCTCGACCTTTTATACAAAAAAAAGAAAAATACAACCTGAAGCGCTGCTTTTTAGCTTACCCGAGCGACCGGTGAGGCCGGAGCCTCTGTAGCACTGGCTCGAGGCAGATCCTGGGTGAGGCTGCTGCTGGCAATACGAACGCACTCGTCGAGTGTATGCACAAACGTAACACACGTGGCACCCAGCAGTGACGATGCCTCGGTCATCGTCTGGAGGAGTGCAGTCACCCAGTGGGGAAGAAACACTCAACTACACTACAAGATTTCCCTCCATCCAGACAATATGCTATTTAAATGAAACTTTTGCTTTATTCGTCCAAGCTTTATGTCACACTTCCTGTTATCAAGATTTGAATGACAGCCTTGGTGCAACTCCTCAAGAATTTCACTTGTTGGTATGGTCAAGCGTGCAAATCTGCTCACCAGCTGTTAATGTTATAACCAAGCCACAGAAGCAATTTTGGGGCTTACAATACTACCTTAACCACCGAAGGCAGACGGAGGTCATGTTTTAACTCCCGTTTGTTTGTCTGTTAACAGGATAACTCCAAAAGTTATGTACGGATTCAGACGGAACATGGTGGGCAGGTTGGGTATGTGATAAGGACAAATCGATTTGATTTCGGTGAAGATCCAGATACGATAATTTTTTTAAAGTGATTCTTCACAATTGGGAGATAGGGCCAAAAATGATATATAGCAGGATATCTCAAAAAGTTATGGACGGTTTTTGACAAAACCTGGTGAATAGGTTAGTAAGGCGAAAAGAACAAGCCGATTAGATTCTGGTTGAGGTCCGGATTCGGATCCAGCCTATCTGTGGGATAGAAAAGGCAAACTGGTGGAGGTATGCACTCTACAGAGTTCCGTTCTAGTTACCTATGCAGTAGGAAAGGAATGCTAGGAAAAAAAAGGGGAAATTGAGAAAATAAATAAGGATGGATGATAGAAAAGAGACAGGAAGGCAGAGGAGTTGTGGGAGCAATAGGGAAAGAAGGAAACAAGTTTATGATAGTGTAGAAAGTATAGGAGGTGTGGGGGTGGGGCAACAAGGTTCAGATTAGGGAAAGGTGATGTAACTCTCACATCAACATCGGGCTGTATGGCCTGGATCGACTCTCGGATTTTTGTCACTTGTTGGGTCATCAGGTTGCAGTACAGACGCAACTCGGACATCTTTGTCCTCAAAGACTGGCCGGCTTCATCGAGTTCTGTGCAGAGAAACAAATGCACTCAATGTGTACGCTTTTCACAGTCTCCTGAAGAAGTACCACAAAATATAATTTCTTTTGACGAGTTATAAGTACAGCAAAACAATGAGAAACTATACACAGAGTACAAAGAGTTAAAGGAAAAAAAAACCAAAAACAGGAATAACAAGCATTCTGAGTATTGCGCTGCAATACATGTCCCCTACCGGCAGTCTGTCATCCAGAAAACTGTTGGGGAAATTACCAAGGGTTATTCACCCACAGGTTCTGAATCGTTCTCAATCGCTAATTACCTCAGGGCGGGCTCACCTGTGATTCGCACTCGGGACTTCGATTTATACACCTTGCAGACAGGTCAGCAGAAGCACGACAAAATAAGTTGTTGATAAAGAACCTTTCGAGTCGCTAAATATCAGTAATTTATTATATTTTCTGGTTCACGATCAATGATCGATGTGCATATATATGTTGCTCGGCTTAGCTCCGCCCCTCCCGAAAGCGCGCGCTGTGTCGCGCGTTTGACGTTCGCAGACGAGGCTGGGGGCGTGCGGTGCGGCTTGAGGAGAACTCGAGAATAAACAAGAGATATCCATTTTTAAAATATTTTCGTTTAATTAACGATATCTGCCAAACCACGTGCCCTATCGCAAATTCCAAAAGGACATTTTAGTAGACCGACATGCTGAACAGATCTGTGAAGTTTCCCCTCGATTGGATCACAAATGAGGGAGGAGCTAGGTTTTAAAGGTTTGTGCTTAAAAACGTCATAACTCTCAAACCATGTGACGCATGACATCATGCCCACTGACGTTTTTGTTCGTCATGGGTATGCGATTCTGCCTGCAAAGTTTGGACTCGATCTGTTCAGGCGTTTAGGAGAAAAAGGGGTTTTCGTGTTTTCACGAAAAACAATATGGCGGCCGAACCACGTGACCTGTGACGTCATAATTACCATTAAAATATTCTACAGACCGAGTCCACCCCTACGGTGAAAATTTGATCTCAATCGGTCCAATTATTGCAGAGAAAATCTTTTTTAAAGGAAATTAAAACTTAAAATGGCACTGAGTTAAGGATCATCAGAATTATCAGAATTCCCAAAGTTCAAAGTGCCAAAACTTTGTCAAAAATGATCGTAACGTCGTGAAGTTCGAACTTCATCTGTAACTTATCATGGGGAAACGATGTGCCAAGTTTGAAATCATTAGCATTAAGAGTTTAGAAAAAAAGTCCGGAAAACTGTTCTTTGCGTGACGGACTGACAGACGGAGGGACGGAGTGCAAACCTATAGTCCCCTCCGGTGTGCACCGGTAGGGGACTAATAAAACGAATCAGCACATGTGAACCCAACTACAAAAACAGACGTCCAGCATCACATGCTTTTTCACAAATCACAAACACCTTTTTCCTTGCGAGTTCGCCCATCACAAAGGCATGCCTTGGCCGAGCCAAGGGCGACGAGCCAGCGCTGACGCTCGGCCGCATTGAGGGTTCGCAGGTAGAAATGTTGCTCTCCGGGGATCACCAAATCCAGGCGCGTCTGGTCCGTGGAGTTCACTGTCACACAGATGAACGGCAGTTTGAACATCGACCCCTTCACCAAGTGCACCTCGAAAAAATCTCAATGAAAAAGCAATTTAAATTATGCTGTAACATCCATTGTGCAAATAAACATTATATTTGAGTTTTACTTTTAAGCAATCCTCATGTACCGTGAGATTGATGGTGTAACAAAGCTGAACTTTATGGCCTATTTGCTGGAACATAGGGTCAGCAGGGTAGTCATTGGTAGCAGATTTCCCATTGATGCGTTTAGTCTGGGAATGGCTGATCAGGTCAGAAAAAAAACAAAAAAACCCCCACCTTTAGAGGCCATTTTTCCCCGCAAAGCGGGGGTTGGCCTTTTTCGGGCACCGTGGTTGTTGTTGTTTTTGTTGGTCCCCTTTTTGAAGCAATGTTTTACGGCCGGATGCCCTTCCTGCCGCCAACCCTTTTTGTCGCCTTTTATGACAAACAGGGAATTACCAGTGAACTGGTACTCAATTAGCCGACCTCGGAAGGATAACAGGCTGAGTCAACCCCCCTGGCGTTAATTCAGCGATCGACCGGGATTCGAACCCAGGATCCTAAGCTGGCACCCTAGCCGCTAGCCCAACACCAGGCTATGATCAGGTCAGAGATCAGGTCAGAGATGGTTAAAACTCGTCATTCCTTACAGGTGGCCTTAGGTGGTACTGTGTGTTCGAGGATGTGATCCTTTGGAAAGGAATGTAAGACCGGCCGTCCTGTCTGCATATAAGTTATGGATGCTAATCGTTTGTTCACATCGTGTACGTGTTGCCCTGGGAAGTCCAATATGTATACGATGTGAACGGGGGAAAAATTCTGGGGGAAGGCGGGGGTGAGTGGAAGAGGACAACTACGCTGTTGAAGCAATGCCCACTAAAGGTTAAATCAGACTGAAATCAAAACATAATGAATAATTTCACTTTTATTTTCTCAATTTGCTTTACAGAGCACTGAAAGACAAAAATCGTACAAATTATGAATAAATAAGTAAATAAAATCTTACCATGTATTTCACAGGCCATCATCTTCAAACTGCCTTTGCATCCTTTGCCAACATCATCCTGCGAGTCGTAATATGAAAGCACACCTCCCTCGAGGAAAAACCAGCGTGGCTGCCAACCTGAGAGACGGAATCAAGAAGGGTGGAAATTTGGAACTTACATTACCTTCCCCCAAATAGCAGCTTTCTACTTTGTTGGTAACACAGGTAGATACATGGGAAATATATTTTAAGAAAAGAGATGGAAATAACAATGTAAAACTCAATTACTTCACTTCAATTTCAATAAACAACTAGAAAGAGGAATCAGAAATTGCAGACCCTCGCCAGGACGTGTTTTCAGTGTTTAAGGCTTTTGTGTTAAAACAAATATGGCGGCCGAACCACGTGCCCAATGACGTCATTATTATTTTTTCTCCACGAATTTATGCCTACATGACACTCAATAAAATTCATCTTGATAGGATGAAGTTTTGTACTTGTCGAATTATGACATCATAATGGAGGCACCGATGACATCATCATTAACAAATTTTATTCCCCATGGAGTTCTTTACAATGAGCCATGTCTCAATTTTTTCTATTAAGCGCTTTGAGATATAGAGGTGCAAAGTTTTTTTTTTTTTTTTTTTTGTATACTGAATCGAGGCTCGTGAAAGAGCTAACATTTATTTCACAAACAAATCAACCAGACAAACAAAATATACAAAAAGAGGGAGCGGAAGACAAGATGGGGAGAGAAGGGGAAGCACACAACCACAACATTTGAGAGCAGGGAAATGTGTGGGAGGGAGAGGGCTTGGGGGCAGGAGGCGTGGGAAGGGGAGGGGGGGGGGGAAGAGGTATAAACCACAAGGGGACCGAAATTAGCGGGGGTAGAAAAGATCAAGGTTTTGGATGGGGGAGGATAAGAGATGGTGGTGAACAGCTGTTTTAAAGACCTGGAGGGTGGAGTGGGATTGAAGAGAGTGAGGGAGTTTGTTCCAGAGGCGGGAGAAAAGAGGAATGAAGGAGTGAAGGTGAGCAGAAAGTCTTGATTTTGGCAGTTTAACCATAAAAGGGTTGCAGGCAGATCTTGTGCGACCTGTTTTTTGTTTTTCCAAGATGGCACCCATACGACGTGACATATGACGTCATAATTATCATTAAAAAAATTCTACAGGAGGAGGTACACCTATGGTGAAAACTTCCTGTCAATCGGACCAACGGTTGCAGAGAAAATCATATTGATGCTGTGCAGACAAACAAACAAATCAAAAATCGGTCAGAGACCAAGGACTTGCCGGAATGTACTTTTTTTTTTAATCGGCCATTTTGGACAAATATGGCGGCCGAACCACATGACCGATGACATCATTATTATATGTTTTCGAAACTAATTTATTCCTAGATTATGCTCAAGAAATTTAATCTTGATTGGATGAAGTTTTGTACGTGTCAAATTATGACGTCATAATGGAGGCACCTATGACATCATCTTTAACATATTTTATTCCCCATGGAGAGTTTTTTACAATGCGCCATGTCTCAATTTTTTCTATTCAGCACTTTGAGATATAGAGGTGCAAAGTTTTTTGCCTTTTCCAAGATGGCGGCCGAACCACGTGACCGATGACGTCATCATTTTTTTTTTTTCTCCACCAGTTTATGCTGACATGGCGCTCAATAAATTGCATCTTTTTTTGCATTGATTTGTCTTGAAAAAATAAATTGCATTGAAAATTGCATTTTCTGTCTTCTACCGACTCCTCTCCGGCCTTGCTCCCCCAGCTCTCTCTGTGCTCTGTCCCCCAAATATTCCTACAGGTCGCACAAGATCTGCCAGCAACCCTCTGATGGTTAAACTGCCGAAATCTCGGCTCTCTGCTCACCTTCACTCTTTCATTCCTCTTTTCTCCCGCCTGTGGAACAAACTCCCACACTCCCTTCAATCCCTCTCCTCCCTCCAGGTCTTTAAAACAGCTGTTCACCACCATCTCTTATCTTCCCCCATCCATAACCTTGATCTTTTCTACCCCCACTAATTCACCCCAGATCCACCTTGTTTGAAATTCCAACTTCTTTCCTGGAAATCCTGGCAGTGTCCATATGTTTATACCTCTCCCACCCCCCCCCCCCCCCCCTTCACATGCCTCCCCCCCTTCACATGCCTCCCCCCCAAAGCCCTCTCCCTCCCACAGATCTCTCGATGTCTCCATGTCTCTCGGTCCCTGCTCTCAAATGTTGTGTTTGTGTCCTTCCCCCTCTCTCCCCATCTTGTCTACCGCTCCCGATGTTATTTGTTTTATGTGTCTGTTTGTCTTTCTGTGTGATTAATGTTCGCTCTTTCACGAGCCTCGAGATCTTGTATACAAAAAAAAAAAAAAAAAAAAAAAAAAAAAAATCTTGATTGGATGAAGTTTTGTACTTGTCGAATTATCGAATTATGACGTCATAATGGAGGCCTTGGGCCCAGAGGGTTAAAAATTGGGCACAGTCTATTCCAGGGCAAGACAAATATGTGTGTAAAGTATGGCGATTCTATGTGCAACGGTGTAGACGTAGTGCTGCGCACAAACAGACAGACAAACAGACAGACAGACAGACCAACCAACCAATATACTTGCCGGAATCTTTTCCGGCAAGTAACAAACGCAATACGCTCTCCTCGGGTGAGGTTAACAAGTACGAACAATGGGTTGTTGGTACAAGCACAATGACTCGTTACGTAACAGGTTTAATGGAGAACTAAAATCAGGCCTTTATCCACCTACGCGGACTTTATCCATAGCTTGATGGAGTACTGCTCTTCCCTCTGGGATTTCTCGCCCATCATCTCTGTCTTCTGCAAATTCAGCCACACGACGTCTTTCTTTCCAACAGATGCCAATGGCTACTTGATGCATAACTCATTCACATCCTGAGGTCATGACAGATCATGTCATTCATGAGCAGGTGCTCATCAAAGCACCATCCTTGGTATTTTCTAAAATGTTACCTGGTTCAGTCACCATTGCCAATACCAGCTGCAGGACAGCTGCAGCCAAATATTCCTACAGCTGCAGGTAGAGCTCCATGTACTGTCCATGATGGTATCATGTAATCAGCACAAAAGCTTAACCATTATCAAGAACCTTATTAGAGGTGAGACAATCAGGGCCTCCTCTTTGAGGTTTTAGCACCTGCCAACGAACAATCAAGTCGGATCCACCAGGGCAGGGCGATCACAGTCAGAGTGTCGATCGGTCACCATGGACCCTTTCTCTTGTCTCTCTCTCAATCTCTAACTCTGTCGTAGCCCTGACTTTGTGAAGATGCGAGTGCACAGTCCTTGATGTGCGGGGTCTCTGGGTCTTCTCTGGGAGATCGATCGGCTTTCTCCATGGCGTGGATTTGTTCGTGAGAACTGTCTGGGATTTTATACAGCAAGAACCTTATGAGAGGTTTGAATGTGCAAGTTACATCAGATTTTTTTTTTTGTATACAAAGTCGAGTCTCGTGTAAGATAGATCTGTGGAAGGGAGAGGGCTGCGAGAGAGGGGGGGGGGGGGGGAGGGAAGAGGTACACGGTATAAACCAAATTGACACTACGAGGAATTTCAGAAAATAAGTTGGGGGTTGAAAGAGGTCGATTTTGGGTGTATTAACGGGGATAGAAAAGATCAAGGTTTAGGATGGGGGAAGTTTAGAGATGGTGGTAAACAGCTGTTTTAAAGACCTGGAGGGAGGAGTGGGATTGAAGGGAGAGGAAGTTTGTTCCAGAGGCGGGAGAAAAGAGGAATGAAGGAGTGAAAGTGAGCAGAGAGTCTTGATTTTGGCAGTTTAACCATAAGAGGGTTGCAGGCAGATCTTGTGGGACCTGCAGGAATATTTGGGGGACAGAGCCCAGAGAGAGCTGGGGGGGGGGGGGGGGCAAGGCCGGAGAGAAGTCGGTAGAAGACGGAAAGACCACCAACCTGCTTGCGGTGAGTGAGTGAAAGGCCCTTGGAGTTAGCTTCATTGCGGGAGATTCCAATGATTCTGAATGCTTTGGTTTCAACAGCGTGAAGACGAGCTTGGTGTGAGGCAGGAGCACCGGCCCATAGGGGAGAGCAGTATTCCATTGAGCTGCGGATGAAAGCCTTGTACGTGGTGAGGAGCTCAGGTGTGCCGAGGAAGGACTTCGCACGACGGAGGATGCCCAGTCGGCGACTGGCTTTAGAGGCCAGCTTGGAAATGTGGTTTTCCCAGGAAAGGTCGTGGCAGATAGTGAGACCCAAAAGCTTGAGCGACAGAACTTCTTGGAGAGGATTGTTGAGAAAGTAGATGGGAGGGTTGTCCAGTCGGTCTTGTCGGAGAGACAATGCGAGAGTGTGAGATTTGTCAGGATTGAAAGACATGTTCTACTTGTTTGACCAGTCTGTGATTTTGTCCAGGTCTGCAGAGATGAGGAGGCTGCTGATAGACATTCAGGGTGTTTGGTTTGTTTTCCACAAGGAACAGGTTTCTCCACTTGTGCGGATTTACCCCTCACTCTCAGGGAGGGACAGGTTAAATGATAAACGACATAATACCCACATCGACCATGGCACTCATGAAGGAAGCAAGGGGTTCACCATCGTCATCGATTTGTGGGGCATGCAGCATTTGGAGTGTGCTGCTATTAGTATTACAAGGTGTGTTTACACAATAAGGTACAGGTGAGCGTGAGACCGGATGGGACAATAATGGAGGAACGATGGACAAAGACCAAATCTACCAATAACACTGCGGATCTTCGAAGGTGAAAACAAATCATCAAATGTCCGACACCGACCGACTCACCACTGAAGTAGTTTGTCCATTTCCGGAGAGTTCCTTCCATCCCGATGTGTGGGGCCTCGCGCCAAACACGGGGTATCAGTCCGAGCCCGGACAACGCGCAATCGCACCTCTCACAAGGAAAACCTTCACACCCATGACTCGCACCGACCCTTCTCTAGCCCTCGATCTACTGACTGGAGCCGTCAAAATCTGGTCCACGCAACCCTGGCCGACCCACAGGTTTACATTCGATACGTGGGCCGTCCCAGGCACGCCATTGGTCGGTGGCCGATCACCTGACATCAAAATTTCATTTTCGCATTTACATTTAAATTTACCGACATGATTACTATTAACGGATTGAGATAACGTCGAATTATACTAATAGCGCAATAAATGTATGAATAAAGCAACGAGGTTTACCTTTGAATGTAACGTTTCCTGGCTTCCTGGGAGATTTTGACGTCACTTCCGTGCCACGTTGCTACGAGCGAACCGGTGAGCTGTTGCTCCCGTGGCGGGAACATAGGAACGGTTGTTGCGTCTTCGGTGTTCGCATTAAACGAATAATAAACAAACAGATAATATGAACGTTCGTCTTGTTTGTGCGTTTATGTGTCTGAGCGGAATTCTCGGGGGCACGTTGCCTCCTCCGGAGGTGAAGATTGACGTTCTTCACAAACCGTTTCTATGTAATCGGAGGACAGTTCGTGGAGATTCGGTGCACGTCCATTACACTGGTTACTACGAAAACGGCACTCAGTTCCACACCAGGTGCGCGCCTAACATATCGATATACACCAGCACAAGCAGGTAACCTCGATACACTGGGCTAGTGTGAGGGGATTCGTTCCCAATGGACAATAGTGAGGAATATTTAGGGAATATTAAGTAAAATGTGATATTAATTTCTCAACCCTCGCCCCATCCCCAAGTCTTCAATCCCCACCCCCATCCCCAAGTCTTCAATCCCCACCTCCATCCCCAAGTCTTCAATCCCCACCCCCATCCCCAAGTCTTCAATCCCCACCCCCATCCCCAAGTCTTCAATCCCCACCTCCATCCCCAAGTCTTCAATTCCCAAGTCTTCAATCCCCACCCCCATCCCCAAGTCTTCAATCTCCACCCCCATCCCCAAGTCTTCAATTCCCACCCCCATCCCCAAGTCTTCAATCCCCACCTCCATCCCCAAGTCTTCAATCCCCACCCCCATCCCCAAGTCTTCAATCCCCACCCCCATCCCCAAGTCTTCAATCCCCACCCCCATCCCCAAGTCTTCAATCCCCACCCCCATCCACAAGTCTTCAATCCCCACCCCCATCTCCAAGTCTTAAATCCCCACCCCCATCCCCAAGTCTTCAATTCCCTAGTCTTCAATCCCCAAGTCTTCAATCCCCACCCCCATCCCTCCCTCCCCCCTCCCCTGCCCCCACTTCCCCACACGAACTCAATGTCCTCCACCTCCATTCTCCAAGTCCTCATACCCCTACCAACACCTGGTTCCCATAATAGTCACTAACTGTTAAGATTAACAGGGTTTCTTGGTGAAGTTGTGCTCTGCCCCCAAATATTCCTTCAGGTCACACAAGATCTGCCAGCAACCCTCTTCTGGTGAAACTAACAAAATCAAGACTCTCTGCTCACCTTCACTTTGTCATTCCTCTTTCTCCCTCCTCTGGAACAAACTTCCTCACTTTCTTCAATCCCACTCCTCCCTCCAGATCTTCAAAACAGCTGTTCACCACCATCTCTTATCTTCCTCCATCCAAAACCTTGATCTTTTCTTTCCCCGTTAAAACACCTCAAATCCACCTCCTTCAAATTCCGTTTTCTTTCCTGAAAGTCCTTGTGCTAACCCCCCTCCAGCCCTCTCCCTTCCATAGATCTCCCGATGTCCCTGTTCTCTACTGTTGTTGTGTTTCCCTCTCTCTCTCTCCCTCTTGTCTCCACAGTAAATCGACAGAAAGATGATTAGACGTTGACAGAATTCACCGAATAATTTGTGGTTATATAATTATTATTTTTTCCCAGTAGGTGTGCAAATCAATGACTGAGCCCATACACCACCAGTATTCAACAACAATTCATATAACTCGAAAATGCATGAAAAACATTATTTGTAAACCTCCACATTCACTCTCTGGACACAAGAGCTCGTTATATGAGTTATCGTTCAGTATTGTACGTTTTGTGGTTACGACGTTTACCCCGTTTGGACAGTCAGGCAACCTGCATTTATATTGTTGTGGATCTCCGACGTCGGCTCTCCCCTTATTAAGAGGGGGTTAATCCCCTTGTCTCTTATCTGGCCGACGCGATCCTGGGGGTTATAACGTCCTTCCCGGGCAGCGTTAGGTAGGGTTTTTTGGCCTAGGGATTCGCTACTACCTAAGTACTAACGCTGACCGGAAACGAGGGAATAACTCCCACCCGAATCACGGATATTGATGGAAGATTGCCGAGCGGATAGCAATCCGCGATCCGAGCTGTTAACCAAGACCAGACCCGATTCTAAACGGTTCCAATCGTGCCACGTTTACCCAATGGAGAAAAGACTAGGACGATCGGATTAAGGAGAAATCAGAAGGAACAGGGCAATTTATTACAAATGTACAAAGAAGAAGAGGAAACGAAAGAATGTACAAGCAAGAAAGAGGAAGGAAAAGTACACAGGGCAGCCTTAGACAGTCTTATTCTATTCACCAGACAAACGGGCCCGTCTCACACAGACACTCACACGGGGATTGCAGATGAACAGGTTGATGGTCACCAGCGCGTCCAGGGATGGCTCTGTGCAGCTCTCTCTCTCCGGTCCCCAGCTCGTACCGTGAACATGGATTCCAATAGCAGAGAGGAGTTCGTATGGTGCCGTTGGGATGCACGGGGCTACGAGCGGGGCGAACGGTAGGGGAGGGCTCTGGCGGTTAATCACTCGCAGGCTATTACCGCGTTTTATCCACGTGGCTGGAATATTCGCTATCGGCTGGCTTGGCTGTAGCCGCGTACGTAATAAACGAATACCGTTCCAAGCCTCGAAACGCCAATACAATCAAGGGCTCTCAATGCACTGGCCGTAAAAGTCCTCTTGCCAAAGCGTGAATTGTCCAAGTCCTTCCCGCACAGTCCTTTTAGCACAAGCTTCCTACGAGAGTCCTCTCAAAGGGCTTTGCGTGCGCGCTTTTATAACATAAGCCAGCGAACGCTCTCGAAGCCCAAAGCCACGCCTATCAGGCGACCTCACCTCAGCCCTGGTTGGCTGGTGTTGGCTTACTGTCCCCGCCTTGATGGCTGGTTGATGTGGCCGCACCTTCATCCTGGCACTCCGCCCCCTTTTCGGGCCTTACCTCGTGGGTTTCTGGGCTGGTTTGAGCAGAAGCCCAGTGAAGTTGCGAACGCTGCTGACAAAGGCGCATAACAAATTGGGAAGGGCCATGGGGCACAGACTGGAGCGCGCTTAATGGCGTCGCTTGGAAGGGAGGCTGCCAAAATGAACGGAAGGGCCTACTCTTATTTGATTGATGCAACGCAATGCAACTATTGGAAAATGGCCTTATCTAAACACAGACTATGAAATAACTATCGTCCTATGGTGAACTACGTGTTGCTTGTGGCCTATCTATGGGGTGCTACCTTTTTTTTTTCTTTTCTTTTTTCCTTCTTTTTTTGTATACTGAATCGAGGCTCGTGAAAGAGCTGACAACCGCGAGGGAAAGACAGCACAGGGGGACCGCGAGTGAAAGACAGCACAGGGGGACCGCGAGGGAAAGACAGCACAGGGGGACCACGAGGGAAAGACAGCACAGGGGAACCGTGAGGGAAAGACAGCACAGGGGGACCGTGAGGGAAAGACAGCACAGGGGGGACCGCGAGGGAAAGACAGCACAGGGGGACCGCGAGGGAAAGACAGTACAGGGGGACCGCGAGGGAAAGACAGCACAGGGGGACCGCGAGGGAAAGACAGTACAGGGGGACCGCGAGGGAAAGACAGTACAGGGGGACCGTGAGGGAAAGACAGCACAGGGGAACCGTGAGGGAAAGACAGCACAGGGGGACCGTGAGGGAAAGACAGCACAGGGGGACCGCGAGGGAAAGACAGCACAGGGGGACCGCGAGGGAAAGACAGAACAGGGGGACCGCGAGGGAAAGACAGTACAGGGGGACCACGAGGGAAAGACAGCACAGGGGGACCGCGAGGGAAAGACAGCACAGGGGGACTGCAAGGGAAAGACAGCACAGGGGGACCGTGAGGGAAAGACAGCACAGGGGGACCGTGAGGGAAAGACAGCACAGGGGGACCGCGAGGGAAAGACAGCACAGGGGGACCGCGAGGGAAAGACAGCACAGGGGGACCGCGAGGGAAAGACAGCACAGGGGGACCGTGAGGGAAAGACAGCACAGGGGGACCGTGAGGGAAAGACAGTACAGGGGGACCGCGAGGGAAAGACAGCACAGGGGGACCGCGAGGGAAAGACAGCACAGGGGGACCGTGAGGGAAAGACAGCACAGGGGGACCGTGAGGGAAAGACAGCACAGGGGGACCACGAGGGAAAGACAGCACA
This sequence comes from Myxine glutinosa, assembly GCF_964187855.1. Lineage (NCBI taxonomy): Eukaryota > Metazoa > Chordata > Myxini > Myxiniformes > Myxinidae > Myxine > Myxine glutinosa. The sequence continues at coordinate 4,802,695 of NC_136272.1, read as the reverse complement.
GGGGGACCGCGAGGGAAAGACATTACAGGGGGACCGCGAGGGACAGCACAGGGGGCCCGCGAGGGAAAGACAGCACAGGGGGACCATGAGGGAAAGACAGCACAGGGGGACCGCGAGGGAAAGACAGCACAGGGGGACCACGAGGGAAAGACAGAACAGGGGGACCGCGAGGGAAAGACAGTACAGGGGGACCACGAGGGAAAGACAGCACAGGGGGACCGCGAGGGAAAGACAGCACAGGGGGACCGCGAGGGAAAGACAGCACAGGGGGACCGCGAGGGAAAGACAGCACAGGGGGACCGTGAGGGAAAGACAGCACAGGGGGACCGCGAGGGAAAGACAGCACAGGGGGACCGCGAGGGAAAGACAGCACAGGGGGACCGCGAGGGAAAGACAGCACAGGGGGACCGTGAGGGAAAGACAGCACAGGGGGACCGCGAGGGAAAGACAGCACAGGGGGACCGCGAGGGAAAGACAGCACAGGGGGACCGTGAGGGAAAGACAGCACAGGGGAACCATGAGGGAAAGACAGTACAGGGGGACCGCGAGGGAAAGACAGCACAGGGGGACCGCGAGGGAAAGACAGCACAGGGGGACCATGAGGGAAAGACAGCACAGGGGGACCGTGAGGGAAAGACAGCACAGGGGGACCGTGAGGGAAAGACAGCACAGGGGGACCGCGAGGGAAAGACAGTACAGGGGGACCGCGAGGGACAGCACAGGGGGACCGCGAGGGAAAGACAGCACAGGGGGACCATGAGGGAAAGACAGCACAGGGGGACCGCTAGGGAAAGACAGTACAGGGGGACCGCGAGGGACAGCACAGGGGGACCGCGAGGGAAAGACAGTCAACCTTTACCATCTTTAACCTTTAATGATGTGATATTTACATGTGTGGGTTCTCAAAACTGCAACACTGCACCCCTCCTCTTGCCAGGCTCGGCCCGAGCCGAAACCTGGGCCAGGACTACTTTTACAACTACATGTGACACTTCGGTGTAGTTTCCCTCTACATTTAACCTCACCCTGAGTGCGACAGTTTTAACACTAGATATGTCCCACCTGCTGCGTTGTGTCCTATCTAACTGACTCACGCCTACAATTAACCGAATTACGGAATTATTCGCAAACTAAACATTTAAACCGGTGGTGAGCATGTTATTCACAAGACACTACTATTTAATTATTTACAACTATAACCCAGGACCTGTCTTTTGTGGGAAAAAGAAAAAGGAATTTTGAAAAGAGGAACTACCACTGCCATGCACTGCACTAATACACCATACACCCATATGTACCACAAATAAACAAAATGCACAAAAAGCACCAGCACCAAAAAATGCACAAAAACATTTCAAAAATTAATAAATTAAGACGTCTTGTGCTTGGCTTGCTTGTCCGATGGATCTTGGCTTGATCTTCTTACTTGCTGTTCTTCAGTGTGCCCTTGTAAAAGTTTACCATCTTTGTTCGGGCACACCAAAGGTTAATTAATAAAAAGGGCACAAACCGCGTCCGCTTTTTTATTTGGCCAGCAGGGCCAGCGTAGGTGGTCCGCCTGCATGGCATTGATGCCACTTAAAACACAGTGGTCCACAAGCAAGATGCTGCTGGCAGCAATGGTCTGTCCCAGCAAAGGTGCCAGGCCACAGAATGTGTGGTCCATATGGTGTATCAGTGCAGGCAGGCAGGCAGCAGGGTGCAGGCAGCAAGAGTGCGGCCGCACAATTCAGGACACCTGCACACTCCCCTCGCACAAAAGACCATGGTCCATGAGTGGGGAAGGAAGACAAAGCAGAGGTTAGCGGGGGGCAAGGGTACACACAATCACAAGGCAATGCGACATGAGGGGCGCTGGAGAGCGAGCTGATAAAGCTCGTCCCTACTCGTTCGTCACCCCCCATGTCAGCCTACACTACCCTTGCCCTCCCCCGTATGTACACAATTTACAAATTTGTCGCTATGTTTTGTCTTTCCCATCCCCTCTAATTCCAAATTCGTTCCCAATCCCTCCCAAGAAGGAAGGGATGGAATATTACATGCAATGTCAAACTCCGTCATGATGCGTCTTACATTCTCCAAATCATTTACAAAACCTGGTGTGGAGTCCTGTCACCTCGGTGAGTGGATGCGGATTGTGCGAAGAGATTTTCTCCTAACTATCTATCTATAATTCCAGTAATCTCTGTGTGTTTGTTTGTTTGTACGTTTGTTTGTTTGTACGTTTGTTTGTTTGTACGTTTGTTTGTCTGTGACCGCTGTTTCTCGACAACCACGGGTCCGATATACTTTAAACTTGCCAGGTATATTGCTGGGGACCCGAGGATGTGCCTTTTCAAGGTTTCATATTAATCGGACAATTACTTACCGAGCTATGTCCAAAAAACGATTCAACCAATCAGAGAGCAGCGAGCTATCGCGTGTGCCGAACGTGGCGAACACACTCTGCCTCGGATGGCACATTTGAGAGCGTATTCATTTATTTCCCGTCGGCAAACTATGTTGGCGCTATGTTGGCGTTAAACGATGTTTTAAAACTAATTAAAACCCCGGGGGGATTGTCACTGTACTCGCAAGCCGTTCGCCGTTCGCTTTGGCGTTGCGAATGGACCAAAACATTTCATGAACCAAACCATTTCATGTAAAGCGTTCGCCGTTCGCTTTGGCGTTGCGAATGAACCAAAACATTTCATGGACCAAACCATTTCATGTAAATAGAGGGGGGGATATAATTTTAGATATAGATATAGTACGGGCATGCCCTAGTACTTCTAAATGACATTAACTCTTTACTCTACCCGGGGTCTTGCCCTGCCAATCCATTGGCCACTTTACACTATGTGGTTCTAAAAACCAATTCCCATTGACCATACTGCGGTGCTCTCCCAATTTGGGGTCTCACGTCCCCGCTCTAGTGGGGAAAATGGCCTTAAAACGATCCTTCATTCATTCATTCATTCATTTCATTCTCTCCCCCCATTTTTCCATCTGTGCCCTCGCACAATTTCGGGGCTGGGTCGTGTGGCTCTACCAGCAGGTCCTACTTACCTGCGCACCTGCGCCACTGAACGTCACCACCCGAGCTTGCCTAGCTCCTCACACCCTAACCTGGGGAAGGCCCTCCCTGGCACTTACCCCCTCTATGCCCCCTCTGGCATTGGGCTACCCGGGTCCTCCTTCTCGGATCCTCGGCCCCGCTGAACACTACTGAACTCTACCTGGCTCCCAGAGCCTACCTGCGACCTCACCTGGCCGACAGACTACCAGTGGTGGAGTGCTCAATAACCACACGCACTAACAGGCTCACACGCTCAGCCATTCCACTTCACCTATGCACCCAACAAAACACTACTTTTCAACTACACGCACCACAGATGTCAATATCCAACCAAATTTACCTACTCCCTCTACCTAACTTTAAACTACCCTCCCCGGGTATTCCTGAAGGGGTCCATCCTCCCCCCATTCACTCCTTCGCACCATACACTCCACTCCATCATTCCAGACTACTCCTTCCACACCATTTATTCCACACCACCAAGCTCTTGCACACCCTTGTGCTCTCACCATTCATCCACTTGCACCCCTTGCAAGTCAATGCACTCATTGCCATTACACACATCCGCAATACTCCACTCATACACTTTCACACACACACACATCCTTCTCGAGCATTGCCTCATTTGCGCAAGTTCATCCACATACTCACACACACATCATTCACGAGCATTGCCTCATTTGCTCAAGTTCATTGCCTCATTTGCGCAAGTTCATCCACATACTCACACACACATCATTCACGAGCATTGCCTCATTTCATCACCAGCACTACCAAGACTCTCATCCAATTCCTAATTTCAAGCCCATGCACACGGTGGTTCCCACAATTACACACACACAGCATCATCTGACTAGCTATTTCCCCTAATATTAGTGCTTCCCTGTCATCCCTTATACTAGCACATCCCTCGTCATTATCATCCACCTAATCTCTCTACGTCCCCTCTACTCGTATAATGTCTCTACTTAATTATCACGTCTCCTAAAGTCATCTTTCTAAATTCCTATCATTATCCTAGCCCGCCCTGGCTAGTTTACACTGCCAAACCCCATAAACTACTGTTCATGTGCCTGAATGAATGGTACAACTACCATTCCTATCACTACCACTCCTAGTCCACTGTACTCAAGCCTCGTCGGGTGCGGTAATGCATTTTCACTGCTCGGCTTCGAAAAGCTGGCAATTCGTGCGAATGGCCAGTCTCCTGTAGGTTGGGTCCGTCCGGCATTTTCGATTCTGGGGAGGAGGCATACTCGGGCCGATGTTCCAGGGTCCATCTCGGCGCAGAGCCTTGCGGTCTCCGGCCCGATGACCCAACCTCCCCCGGTCGGAGCACCGCGCACGCCAGGGGGCGAAGGTCCGACCTGGCCTTTCTCCCCCGGAATCGTGCCGGTCGCCACTACGACGCGGCACCGACCATACAGGGCGGGACCCGGCCCGAATCGTGCACGGTGCTCCTTGCAAGAGCGCCGCAGCAACGTTCCCCGCCGGCCCCCGCAGCACACAAAGCACACCACGCCCCGAGAGCTCGCGTAGGCTATCCGTCGACCTAGGCGCTGCCCCGGTCTGCGTCGATGCTCGAATCGCATGCTCACATCCACACATGACCCGTTTCTCACTCTTCCCACACCAAGGCGTCCCAGCGCCTCTCATCCATCCCATGCATTTCGTCACCGCACTCGCTCGTGCATACCCTTTCGTTCCACACTCTCGTGCACATTCTTGCGCACTCATTCTAATCGCACACTCTGTTACACACCTTTCTTCCCCGCACTCCTCTCGTGCACTCTCCCCCGTTACGTACTCCGTAACCACCATGGGTGTGCACTCTATTGCACACCCAATCACGCGCTCTAATGTGCATCCCCGCACACTCCACAACCATCCCAGGTGTGCATTCTCACACACTCTCTCCATCCATCTCACACTCTGTGTCGCACTCTGTCTCAATATCACTCTCTGTTTCACACTCACTCTTCGGCACACACTTTTTCCTCACACTCGCGCCATTTCCTTTCACACAGCGCACCATGGACCTTCCACAAGCGCCCGGGCGACGCCCGGATCCCAAGCGCATGAAAAATCCTTTCGCGCCAAACCTTTTCGCGCCATATACAGCCCTGCTCACCTTTGGGATTCTTCTCTCCACACGCAGCTGCAAACTTTCATTGGGGTTAGGAAGTACGGCATCATGATGCGAACACAGACTTTGTACACATTCCATCTTTTCCTCCCGCGAGTGCTTTTCTAAGTCCGCCGTCTTCTTAACCCCGATTTCAACTATTTCTCTTATTTCAATTTCTTTTTCCTTGTTAAGCTCGACGACCGCTGGTGCTAATAAAATATAATTTTCTAATTCGGTGGTCGTCGGCTTTTCTATTCCCCGTGTCGCGATTTCTACCCCGGTCCACTTAACTTCGCTTTGCTCCAACACGCTTTCCCTGTGCTTCTCAAGTCGCGCTGCCCCGTCGCATACCATTGTGCCTTTCCCGCTCGACCTGCGGTCAATGTCCTTCCCCAATGCTTTTATTTCACACCTGGCTTCCTCCCTCGCCAACCCCTCATTTATTTCTCTGGCTTGGCCACCCACGTCCTCCAATTGGGCCCCTAGTTTGCTTTCTAATCCCCCCAATTTGCTTTCTAACCCCCCAATTTGACTTCCCAATTGCTCCCCCATTCTATTTTCCAAATTACTTAACCCGTCTCTCAATCCCCCAATTTGGTTTCCCACATCGTTTCACAATCCCCCAATTTGGTTTCCCATTTTGTTTCTCAATCCCCCGATTTGGTTTCCCATCTCATTTTTCAATCCCCCAATTTGGTTTCCCATATCATTTTTCAATTGCTCACTGGTACCCCTTGCTTCGTTCCTCATTTGCTCCAATTGTTCTCCCATTTTGTCAACACTGTCATTCTTTTTCTTTATTTCCGCCATGAATTGCGCCATGAAGGCTTGCATGTCACCCACCCCCATTTGCGCAGCGGGCGCGGCCCTCGTCGCCATGTGCGAGGCGTCGCCATTTTGTTCCTCTGCCTCCCCTACTGCTGCATCCTCTTCAGTCTCCTCTTCCATTCCTCCCAATTGTCCCACTTCTTCCCGGGGGTCCTGGGTTAATTCTAACTCCTCTTCATCTACCCCCACCGGCATCCGATCGCCTTGGCTATCCATGGCACGATTTAATTTGGTTTTCTACTAAAATTTCGGCTGCTCGTAATTTTAACCAAATTTGTCCAAAAGATAAAAAATTTGGTTCGGGTCCAAATCCCACTCCTGACACCAATTGTTGCAGATCTCCGATGTCGGCTCTCCCCTTATCAAGAGGGGGTTAATCCCCTTGTCTCTTATCTGGCCGACGCGATCCTGGGGGTTATAACGTCCTTCCCGGGCAGCGTTAGGTAGGGTTTTTAGGCCTAGGGATTCGCTACTACCTAAGTACTAACGCTGACCGGAAATGAGGGAAAAACTCACGCCCGAATCACGGATATTGATGGAAGATTGCCGAGCGGATAGCAATCCGCGATCCGAGCTGTTAACCAAGACGAGACCCGATTCTAAGCGATTCCGATCGTGCCACGTTTACCCAATGGAGAAAAGACTAGGACGATCGGATTAAGGAGAAACCAGAAGGAACAGGGCAATTTATTACAAATGTACAAAGAAGAAGAGGAAACGAAAGAATGTACAAGCAAGAAAGAGGAAGGAAAAGTACACAGGGCAGCCTTAGACAGTCTTATTCAATTCCCCAGACAAACGGGCCCGTCTCACACACAGACACTCACACGGGGATTGCAGATGAACAGGTTGATGGTCACCAGCGCGTCCAGGGATGGCCTCCGTGCAGCTCTCTCTCTCTCCGGTCCCCAGCTCGTACCGTGAAGATGGATTCCAATAGCAGAGAGGAGTTCGTATGGTGCCGTTGGGACGCACGGGGCTACTTGCGGGGTGAACGGTAGGGGAAGGCTCTGGCGGTTAATCACTCGCAGGCTATTACCGCGTTTTATCCACGTGGCTGGAATATTCGCTATCGGCTGGCTTGGCTGTAGCCGCGTACGTAATAAACGAATACCGTTCCAAGCCCCGAAACGCCAATACAATCAAGGGCTCTCAATGCACTCGCCGTAAAAGTCCTCTCTCCAAAGCGTGAATTGTCCAAGTCCTCCCCGCACAGTCCTTTTAGCACAAGCTTCCTACGAGAGTCCTCTCAAAGGGCTTTGCGTGCGCGCTTTTATAACATAAGCCAGCGAACGCTCTCGAAGCCCAAAGCCACGCCTGTCAGGCGACCTCACCTCAGCCCTGGTTGGCTGATGTTGGCTTACTGGCCCCGCCTTGATGGCTGGTTGACGTGGCCGCACCTTCATCCTGGCGCTCCGCCCCCCTTTTCGGGCCTTACCTCGTGGGTTTCTGGGCTGGTTTGAGCGGAAGCCCAGCGAGGTTGCGAACGCTGCTGACAAAGGCGCGTAACAAATTGGGAAGGGCCATGGGGCACAGACTGGAGCGCGCTTAATGGCGTCGCTTGGAAGGGAGGCTGCCAAAATGAACGGAAGGGCCTACTCTTATTTGATTGACACAACGCAGATGCAACTATTGGAAAATGGCCTTATCTAAACACAGACGATGAAATAACTGACGTCCTATGGTGACCTACGTGTTGCTTGTGGCCTATCTATGGGGTGCTACCTTTAACCTTTAATGATGTGATATTTACAAGTGTGGGTTCTCAAAACCGCAACAATATATATAATAGATAAGAGATATATATAATAGATAAGATATATATATATATATATATATATATATATATATATATATATATATATATATATATATATACAGTGGAACCTTGACTTACGAGTTTAATTCGTTCCGTGACCGAGCTCGTAACTCAAATTGCTCGTATCTCAAATCAAATTTCCCCATTGAAATGCATTGAAATGCTATTAATCCGTTCCAGCCCGCCAAAAACCACACCAATTTTTTTTTTAATATACAGTATATATAAAAATATCTCGCGCTTTATATTTCACCTGTATGCAGCATACAAGTTGGCAGGATGGCCTGGACTGGAGGTACGCACACTTGACTCTAAAGTCTAAACTGTCCAGCCTGGGTTTGAATCCCGACCCAGCTATAACCTATCATGGGTGAATCACAGGCAGGGTGATTCATCAATGTGTGTACCGCTAAACTGGGCGCCCCGTTTGCGTCCCATTAGTTGTTGGATGTTAAGGAACTCACGGTGTTTTCCACAAAGAGAAGGCGAGCTATCGCCGGCACTCTGAACAAGTTGTGGCCTGGCATGGCATGAACATGAAAACATGAACATGAACATTAAATGTTCGACATGAACATGAAATTTTCCGAAATAACCAAAATGCGAAAACTAAAATGCATCGCTATACGACAGAGATACGTACTGTACTTGAACGGCAAGATAACCACGTGACCAGAACCTACCTGGCGGCGTAAACTCGAAATAACCAAAATGCGAAAACTAAAATGCATCGCTATACGACAGAGATACGTACTGTACTTGAACGGCAAGATAACCACGTGACCAGAACCTACCTGGCGGCGTAAACTCGAAATAACCAAAATGCGAAAACTAAAATGCATCGCTATACGACAGAGATACGTACTTGAACGGCAAGATAACCACGTGACCAGAACCCACCTGGCGGCGTGAACTCGAAATAACCAAAATGCGAAAAAAAAAATGCAGCGCTGCACGACAGAGATACGTACTTGAACGGCAAGATAACCACGTGACCGGGTGGCGAAAGCTCGTAACTCGGATCTCGGCTCGCATCTCAAAGCAATAAACTGCCGGAGCGACGGCTCGTATCTCGAAAAACTCGTAAGTTGGGGCACTCGTAAGTCAAGGTTCCACTGTATATATATATATATATATAATATATATATATATATATATATCTATCTATATATATAAAGATCCCTGGTGTTGGGCTAGCGGCTAGGGTGCCGGCTTAGGATCCTAGGATCCTGGGTTCGAATCTCGGTCGATCGCCGAATTAATGCCAGGGGGGTTGACTCAGCCTGTCATCCTTCCGAGGTCGGCTAATTGAGTACCAGTTCACTGGTAATTCCCTGTTTGTCGTTGAAGGCGGCAAAAAGGGTTGGCGTCAGGAAGGGCATCCGGCCGTAAAACATTGCTTCAAAAAGGGGACCAAAAAACAACAACTACCACGGTCCCTGAAAAGGCCAACCCCCGCTTTGCGGGGAAAAATGGCCTCTAAACGGTGGTTTTTATCTCTATATATAAAGCAGTAAAGTATGTTTGTTTGTCTTCTTATAACTCGAGAACTACTCATCGCAGAGAAAAACCAAAGGCATATTCGGAATCAGTACGTCTCAGAGCAACTACAGCACACCTTAAATTAAAAACTACAGCACACCTACAGCACACCCTTCTTCCCCGGGCACACCCACACCCTCCCCTCCCCCCTTCCCCTCCCCCTCCCCCCTCCCCCCTTCCCCTCCCCCCCTCCCCCCCCTTCCCCCTCCCCCTCCCCCCTTCCCCCCTTCCCCCTCCCCCTCCCCCCCTTCCCCTCCCCCCTCCCCCCCCTTCCCCCCCTTCCCCCCTGTTCCCCTCCCCTCCTATTCCCCCTCCCCTCCTATTCCCCCTCCCCTCCTCCCTCCCCCCCCTTCCCCCTCCCCCTCCCCCCTCCCCCCCGTTCCCCTCCCCTCCTCTTCCCCCTCCCCTCCTCCTCCCCCGCCCGGCAATGCCGGGTACTTCTGCTAGTATATATATATATATATACTGTATATATATACAGTGGGACCTCTAAATCCGAATAAATTATTCGTTCCAGCAGAAGTTCGAATTGGGAAAAGTTCGAATTAGAAACTATTTTCCTCATTAGAAATAATGGAAAGTGAATATAATCCGTTCTGCGACCCCAAAAATCCATTATCAAGACACTGTTAACTGCAAATACACATGATTCAAGGTAAAATAAGATGAGTAAATGCCCTAAATATCAAATAATAATAATAATAATAATAATAACAAGAAATAAATGTACTAACATGAAATAACTGCATTTACCTTAGTGGAGAGTTCTGATGGTGCATGTGGAAGCTGGAGAGGAGGAAGGAGGGAGAGGGTTTTATTGCTTGGAAGGTGAGGCACCTTCCAAGCTAACATCAGATGACTGTGCTTCTGGTGTTTGCTCTCTTTGTCTCTTAACACCACTTGTAGAGTGTTGGGGCTCACTAGGCTTGCTTTCTTTAGAGAACCACCTCTCCAAAGTTGCCTGGTGTTGGCGACTTTTCTTAATTTTTCTGAAGTGGTCAATCACATTGTCACCGAACAAGTTAATGCTCCTGTTAACCACTGCTTTATTAGGGTGCCACCTTTCAACAATGGCCTGTGTTTTAGACCAATGGAAGCACAGTTCTTTAATTTCAGCACTGGAAATGTTACCACTAGCTCCCTCTTCCTCCTCTGAATAAATTTCCACTGCCACTTCTTCTTGCTGCATCTTGTGGAGGTGCTGAAGTTCTTCTGTGGTGAGTCCCTTGTTGTGATCCTCCACTAACTCCTCCACATCCTCTTCACTCACCTCGAAGCCCATGGACTGACCCAATGCTACAATAGCAGGCACAATAGGTTCTTCAAAGCCTTCAAAATCTCGACGCTCGCGGCGGGAAATATGAACGACGCTAACGCTATGTTGGCGGTTCGGTTATAGAAATACATTCGGAATTAGGGACAAAATTTTCTCGAATTTACGGTTCGGAATTAGAGTAGTTCGAGATGAGGGGCGTTCGGAATTAGGGGTCACTACTGTATATATATATATATATATATATATATATATATATATATATATATATACACAGTCCATCCCTCGCTATATCGCGGTTCACTTTTCGCGGCTTCGGTACATCGCGGGTTTTTCTCGCTAGTATATGTAAAATTATATCGCCGATTTTTCACTATATCGCGGGATTTTGCGGTATAAATGTATTTTTATATACTATTATTTTAAATATTTTTGTGGTAAAATAAGCATTTTCTAGCCTAAAAAATTTAAAAACGTAAAGAAATAAGAAAAAATACAGTAATTAAAACATATTACAAGAAATAAAATACTGTACATAGTGTACAGTAGAAGGGTAGACAAAGAGTCGTGCGTATGGAAAACGCAGATGCGGCAGCTTCCTAGCATTTCACGCGCTAGTTACCCACGTAATGGGTAACTGTCATGCTCTTTCTGGCTGTGCAGTACATCATCATCGTCATCACCTTCATCGTCATCAGTACTGCACAGCTAATTCATCATCATCTTCATCACGCAAGTTGTAGTATTGAAGAGCCGGGGCTCTTGCTTGATACGGACGAAATGACGGGCAAGACACAAACTCGTCCGAGAAGATATTTATTCTCAAAACCAACTCGGGAACACTGAAAAGCCCGTTTATCGGGCTGCATTATAAAGCACAACCAGAAACCGAAAGCCACGCCTCTCAAGCGTGGCGTGCTTCGGTGGTCACGTGATCAACAGGTGTAGCGGATTATACCCGCAAAGCGCGGCACGCTTTAGCGGTCACATGACCAGCCACTCTCTGCGCCGGGGATCCCCGCCGGTGACGTCACCGGCTGGAGCAAGGAGATTCTGATGCTGGTCTTGCTTGGGGGACCCATGGGTAGCTACAGTATCTTCAATGGTGAGTACCCATTAGAATTTTATATGTTGTTAAAATTACGTATGTTTAAGAGTGTAAAAAGTGTTTAAGAGTATAGGAAGTGTTTATAAGAGTATGGGAAAGGTTAATAAGAGTGTGGGGAGGGTCATAAAGCTTTAAAATATATATAAATAATAAAATAAAAATATGGTCGCTACTTCGCGGATTTTCGTCTATCGCGGGGGGTTCTGGAACGTAACCCCCGCGATAAACGAGGGATCACTGTATGTATGTATATATATATATATATATATAATATATATATATATATATATAATATATATATATATATATATATATATATATATATATATATATATATACATATATATATATATATATATACATATATATATATATATACATATAAATATATACATATTGTTGCGAATATGGAATTTGGCCTCCATATCCGCTTGTAAATATTCCCCTATTTTCTCCAATACTCCCCAACTTTCCCCGATCCCCCATTCCCTAGTCCCATTGCATGTAAATAACAATCAGTAGAGCCGACCTTCCCCTTATTCCCCCATTAAATGTCGTGCCAGGTCCACCGCACCACACGTAGACAACTTTCGGACATCTTCCTAGTTATTCTTATTCTATGTCAGTTAAGGCCTCGTCTCCATTAATTATGACTCTTCGTTGCACCAGAATGTGATTATATGGCATCAGTAGTGAGTTTAGGACCTTTCCCATACCTCCTTCCATCTTCTTCCCCAACAATTACAACAACAACAGAGGAGATGGCGGCGGAGCGGGGGAGGATGCGTCCTCACACCGGCTCGATTAGCGCCATAGACCATGCGCTCCACGGGGTTACCACGAAGGGGCTCCTTGTCAGCTCCTCGTCAAGGGCGGAGCTGGTAACCCCCCCGCACGCACCCAATGAGAAGCAACGTGCCGATTCCACGAGGCGGAGCTAACGAGCCGAGGGCTGTGTCACTCCCCGCCGGATATACGCGGCCCCGCGCCGGATGTGAAGGGAGATGCGCACCCAGCTTGGAGAAGGAAAGCCACCTGCGAGCGCTGAGTCAGATGCGCACCCAGCTTGGAGAAGGAAAGCCACCTGCGAGCGCTGAGTGAGATGCGCACCCAGCTTGGAGAAGGAAAGCCACCTGCGAGCGCTGAAACAGATGCGCCCCCAGCTTGAGCAGACAAGACGCCATCCGAGCGCTGCGACCTCCCCGCATCTCTGGACCGGACCGAGTCGATCTGACCTTTGAGCCCAGGAGGACCTGGAGCCATCGATCCTGCCTTTCCTAGCCATCAAACCCCCGTGTGAGTCAGCCGTTGTCCCGTGTGTCTGTCGTCTGTCCGGGGTTAATATAAGATTGTGTCTAAGTGCTTGTCTTTCTATGCTGTCCCTCTTGTAGTTGTAATCTAACCTTCCGCCTTAATATAACCTCCTCCGGAGGTCTTGAGAACTGAACCCCTGGTGTCGTATTGTGTTATTGTAATCCAGCCGGGTGTCTTCTTTTTCTTATTGAGCCAGCATCGCGCGACTTCGTCAACGTCGAGTATAGTCGGGTAATTTGTGCGGACACGACGGCCATTCCGCTCGGCCCACTTTAACATCAAAGTCGTGTCTGTAACAATTGGTGTCGGGAGTGAGATTCGAGGCCCGACCAAATTTTGAAAAAAAAAAACGAATAGAGGAAAAAAAAAAAATTTGGTCAAAATTTGGAGCGGCCGAAATTCGTTTTGTTTTACAAAACCCGAATTTTGAAAGTCGCGCTATGGCGGATCAAGACGGCTGGGGTCCGGTGGGGGAGAGTGAAGCAGGGTCGGTCCAGGACCAAATTGAGGGACATGAGGAGAGCGAAACAGCGAGGGTAGCAGGCACGCAAAATGGCGCCTCGCAAGAGCGCGCGGTAGCCGAGCCCGCTGTATCAACGGGCTTTAACATGCAGCCGATTGACATACAGGCCCTCATTGCGCAGCTACAGGCAGCTGTACAGATGAGTATGGGAGCCAAATTGAGCGGTTGGGGAACCGGATGGATGCTCAGGGTGAGCGATTGGAGGGCCAAAATGGGGGTAATGGGAAACCAAATGGGGGTAATGAGGGACGAAGCGAGGGTACCAGTGAGGGGTTAGACAAGAAATTTGGGAAGTTAGACAATAATTTTGAGGGGTTAGACAACGGGATAAAAGAAGTGAAAAATGGTTAATGGGGTAGAAAATAGAATGGCTGCCCAGGAGAATCAGATAGAGGGAGTGAAAAATGGGTTAGAGGGGTTAGAAAACAGTATGGAAGGCAAATTGAGGGACATGAGGGACCAAGCGGAAAGGGAAGTTAAACAAATGGAGCAGCAGATAGAGGGGGTCAGAATGGGGGTAGAAAACCAAACTGGATGCTCACAGGGAGGAAATGGAGCAGATGAGGGTGGCATCTGGGCAGGAGATGCAAGTGATGGGAGAGGAGATCAGAAGAGGAGTGAGTGAGGAGGTCGAGGAGTGCGCGAGGAGGTGAGGCACTGTAAGGAGCGCATGGAGAAGGAGGTGAGAAAGGGGACTGTAAAGTTACAAGGGGCATAGAGGACCTGACGCAGGAGGTGGAGCAGCTGACGGTGGGACAAACGGAGTTAGTGGAGCAGGTTCAAAGGAACACTGCGGTATTAGGAGGTTTAAAAGCGACACAAAACGACATAAAAAACGACTTGATAGCGACAAAGAGGGAATGTCAGATGTACGTGAGGGACTGACAACGAGGTTGGACGAGGTGATAGAGGTAATGGAGACGAAGGACCGGCAGGTGAGGACGCACATGGAAACGGTCAAGGTAGCCTTGGAGGACGAGCTAGAGGAGACGTACCGGGGAATAAAAGAGGTGAAGCACAAATTAGAAGAAGTGGAAGAAGGGATGAGCGAAATTAAGAAGCGACGGAGAGGGGATAAGAAAGAGATAAAAGAGGAGATAAAAGAATTGGTCCAAAGTCTGTGTTTGGATCGTGATGATGTGCTCATTAACCGGATGAGGGATTCGCAGGTGATGGAGGAGAAGCGAAGAGGAAGAGGACCCGGTGTAAGTGGTGACCAATATGGTCGTGCGTATGATGCGCCAGGGGATTTAATGAGCTTGGGGGTCGAGATGGACCCGGGTGTTCGTGAAAGGCCGTTGGTGAGGTGTGTGACAGGTCTGGTGTGCGAAAGAGGAGGTGTGCGAGAAAGTCCGACTCTTGGGTGTGTGAGGAAAAAGTGCGTGCCAAGGAGTGAGGGTGCTGGCGAGAGTGAGTCGGTCGTAGCGCGTGTGCGAGGGAGCACGTGGAAGCGCGGTGGTGGTGAGTGTTACAGAGGGTGTGACGGGAGAGTGTGCGCAAGAGTGTGCGCGAGAAAGGTGTGTGACGGACAGGTGCATGAGGAAAGAGTGTGCTGTCAAGAGTAAGGGTGAGTGCGCTGTCAAGAATGGAGGTGAGAGTAGTGAGAGTGACAAGGAGAGTGAGCTGGTTGTGACAGGTGAGCGAGGATGTACACCTGGGATGGAAGGATGCACACCTGGAATGGTAGAGCGTGAGTGGGAATGCACGCTGGAGTTGGTGGTGAGGCACGTGGTTGGGTGTGCGAATGAGGGCACACCTGTGATTGTCACAGAGGAGGTGACCGAGGAGGGGGCGCGAAGCGGTGTATTGGTGAGGTGTGCGAGCAACGAATGTGTGCCAAAGTGTTCGGTGGTCAGGTGTGTGACCAAGGCTGTGAGTGGAATGGGTGTACCTGGGTGTGTAAGGAAAGGTACGAGGAGCATGGGCACGGCTGGATGTGTGAGCAAGGAACGGGCTGCGGGGTGTAAGCGTCCAGGTGAAGCATCGACGTTACACGGGTTAGAGGTTAGAGCGACTTTTAGCCGAAGCAGCCCTCGGTGCGTGCCGGGCCTCGCTTTGAACGGCCGCGTCCAGGCTCCACTAGGCGGAGCTGGCAGCCCGATAGAAAGGGTCGTCATGGCGACCACTTTTTGGTGAGACGTGCCGGCAGGTCGAGATCGGGGCATTGGATGGCTCCGTGCCGAGATGGTGCGTGGGATCTCGGGCCGGGTAAACCTCCTTCCCTGCACCGAAGGCAGGATGCAGCCAGCCACTGGCACAGAACAACCAGCATCCATTGCTTGGCTTTACGAAGCCGGGCTTTGGACGGGAATTGGCGCACCGAGAGGTATTAGTGAGTAGACGGGTGATGAGGTTAGTGTTTTGGACCCAAAATTAGAGAAAAACAAAATTTGATGATTGGCAAGGGATTGGCAGTAGTGATTGGCAGATGATGGGTAGTGATTGGCAAATTTTTGATTTGTTGAAATTTGATGTGCAAAATTGGTAGTGAGAGACCCCCCGATGTGGTGGGATGGCATCCCTGCCACCCTTCCCATGAGGGGGGCAAAGGAGCAATAGCTTATGGGGTGTATGGCAGTGAAAACTAGCCCGGGTGGGTTAGGTTATATTGATAGGGATCTAGCGAAGATGACAGTAGGTAACGTAAGGTTAGTTAGTGACTGATACCTGTAGGTGGGGACGCAGGTAGATTAGTGTGGATTATAATGACGAGGGAGCGCAATAGTTAAAGGGACGACTGGGAAGCGCAAGTTTCAGAAGGGAGTAGTTAGCTGAGATGATGCCGTGTTTGTGAGAATTGAACAGGTGTGATTGCACAGGTGTGCAATTGGACAGGTGTGTGGAGCAGTGTATGAGTCGTGAGTGTGTGGATCAGCGCGAATGCGCTTGGGGAGAGAAGGGTGCAGGTGGCACCAGGTGTGAGAGCACAGGTGTGCAAGTACAGGTGTGTGGAGAGAGTTGGAGTAAGTGGTACGGAGTGGTGTGCATGGTGCGAAGGTGTGGATGGAGGAAGAGTGGACCCCCTTTCACGAGTACCCGGGGCGGGTAGTGTAAGTGTTAGGTAGAGGGTACAGGTAAATTGTGGATGGATATTGGCATTTGTGGTGCGGTTGCAGAATGGTGTTGTGAATGGGTGCATTAGTGTTGTGGAAATGGCTGGGCGTGTAGCCTGTTAGTGTGTGTAGTTGGTTGGGCACTCCACCACTGTGAGGATGTCGGCCAGGTGAGGGCCGCAGGTGGGCTCTGGGAGCCGGTAGAGTTGTGGATGGGGCCCGAGGATCCGGAGGACGGACCCGGGTAGCCCAGTGCCAGAGAGGGCACCGAGTGGGGAGAGTGCCAGAGGGCCTGCCCCAGTTAGTTAGGTTAGGGTAAGGAGCAGGTAAGCTCGGGAGGCAACTGCAGTGGTGGAGGTGTGCAGGTGGGTAGACCCCACTGGAGAGGTACACGTCGCAGCCCAGAAATTGTACGAGGGCACCGGGAGATGAATCGGGGGAGTGAGACCCCAAATTGAAGAGCACCACAGTTTGGCCAATGGGAATTGGTTTTAGAACCCATAGTGTAAGAGGGCCAATGGTTTGGCCGGAGAAAGACCCCGGGTAGTGTAAAGTTGTTAAAGTCATTTAGGAGATAGTTAGGATTGATGAACCTGTCGCACCATACGCAGCCACTTGCCTGTGGTGATGATGATGACTCCACACCTGTGTTTTCTTTGTTTTGTTGCAGGAAATGAGATTGCTGTGGATTTGTGAGACGCATCACGACGTGGATGAGACATTGGGGTGATTCCATCTCTCCCTCCCTAGGAGGGACTGATGATGAATTGGTAATGGCAAATTTGATGTGCAGTTGGAGATGGCAAATTTTGATGAGAGTTGAAAATGGCAAATTTGATTGGTTAGGAGGGAGAGAAGACGAATTTGGTTTATGGGAGGAACGGGGAAGACAGTAGGGATGTTTGTTGATTTGTAAAGTAGATGTTTATGCAGTAGTGTTGTGTTTTGTGGATGCAGTAAGGGGTAAGGGAGGGGCCATGTAGGTTACCTGGTGGGGGGGGGGGGCGTACGATAGGAACGTACCTGTCTCACCTGGTTCCCATGTGCCCCCAGGGTGCATCACCTTACATTGCGTGCACTTTTGCGCCCTTACCACCTTACTCACTTGTTTCTTCTTTTGTCTCCCACCTCCGAGGATCTGGCTTTGGGGTAGAGAGAGAGGAGAGAGAGGTGCTGGCTGCGCAGTTGTGGGCCTGCACTTTCGCTGTTTGCTGCCGGGATCGATACACCATATGGACCGCAATGTTTGTGGCCACCCACAATGGATCGCAGTTCGTTTGCGGCCAAGCACACACCCGGGGATGGACCTATGGGTCAACGTGGCACCTATGCCATACAGGTGAACCACTTTTAGTTGACACCAAGTGCACCACAAGAAGAGCAAGAGACACCTGCAGGGTTAGGGGTTGTCGCATTTATTTTTAATCATTGAACAATGGTGACTGCACCGATTGGTGGTGGGGTGGTGCTGTTGATGCTCGGAAAGGGTGCTCTGCACGTTATTAAAGGCCGTCGGCCACAGAGCACTCGTGGGTTGGTGTATCGATGCTGGCAAGCGCGCTCTCTCTATGCATAACATCTGCATGTGTTCCTCCAAAAACAGGTCCTGGATCGTAGTGTAGATATCAGGCGTAATCTTGTAAATAATGCTCCCTACCGGCTGTATGTTTAGTTTGAGAATTCTTTCCGGATTCGGTTATCCTGTGGGTGTGTTTCTGTGAGGAGAAGGGTGCAACGTCGCAGGGGGACATATTTACTCATTTGTGAATATCTGTAAAACTGTCGCACTCAGGGTAGAGTTAATAGTAGAGGGAACTACATTGCGTGCCACACTAAAGTAGGTAAAAATTTATCGGGTCGGGACGCCCCGAGGGTAGAGAAGGGTGCAATGTTGCGAATATGGAATTTGGCCTCCATATCCGCTTGTAAATATTCCCCTATTTTCTCCAATACTCCCCAACTTTCCCCGATCCCCCATTCCCTAGTCCCATTGCATGTAAATAACAATCAGTAGAGCCGACCTTCCCCTTATTCCCCCATTAAATGTCGTGCCCAGGTCCACCGCACCACACGTAGACAACTTTCGGACATCTTCCTAGTTATTCTTATTCTATGTCAGTTAAGGCCTCGTCTCCATTAATTATGACTCTTCGTTGCACCAGAATGTGATTATATGGCATCAGTAGTGAGTTTAGGACCTTTCCCATACCTCCTTCCATCTTCTTCCCAACAATTACAACAACAACAGAGGAGATGGCGGCGGAGCGGGGGAGGATGCGTCCTCACACCGGCTCGATTAGCGCCATAGACCATGCGCTCCACGGGGTTACCACGAAGGGGCTCCTTGTCAGCTCCTCGTCAAGGGCGGAGCCTGGTAACCCCCCCGCACGCACCCAATGAGAAGCAACGTGCCGATTCCACGAGGCGGAG
>NC_136272.1:4780205-4783419 GCF_964187855.1 Myxine glutinosa | reverse complement strand
AATTCTAACTCCTCTTCATCTACCCCCACCGGCATCCGATCGCCTTGGCTATCCATGGCACGATTTAATTTGGTTTTCTACTAAAATTTCGGCCGCTCGTAATTTTAACCAAATTTGTCCAAAAGATAAAAAATTTGGTTCGGGTCCAAATCCCACTCCTGACACCAATTGTTGCAGATCTCCGATGTCGGCTCTCCCCTTATCAAGAGGGGGTTAATCCCCTTGTCTCTTATCTGGCCGACGCGATCCTGGGGGTTTTAACGTCCTTCCCGGGCAGCGTTAGGTAGGGTTTTTAGGCCTAGGGATTCGCTACTACCTAAGTACTAACGCTGACCGGAAATGAGGGAAAAACTCACGCCCGAATCACGGATATTGATGGAAGATTGCCGAGCGGATAGCAATCCGCGATCCGAGCTGTTAACCAAGACGAGACCCGATTCTAAGCGATTCCGATCGTGCCACGTTTACCCAATGGAGAAAAGACTAGGACGATCGGATTAAGGAGAAACCAGAAGGAACAGGCCAATTTATTACAAATGTACAAAGAAGAAGAGGAAACGAAAGAATGTACAAGCAAGAAAGAGGAAGGAAAAGTACACAGGGCAGCCTTAGACAGTCTTATTCAATTCCCCAGACAAACGGGCCCGTCTCACACACAGACACTCACACGGGGATTGCAGATGAACAGGTTGATGGTCACCAGCGCGTCCAGGGATGGCCTCCGTGCAGCTCTCTCTCTCTCCGGTCCCCAGCTCGTACCGTGAAGATGGATTCCAATAGCAGAGAGGAGTTCGTATGGTGCCGTTGGGACGCACGGGGCTACTTGCGGGGTGAACGGTAGGGGAAGGCTCTGGCGGTTAATCACTCGCAGGCTATTACCGCGTTTTATCCACGTGGCTGGAATATTCGCTATCGGCTGGCTTGGCTGTAGCCGCGTACGTAATAAACGAATACCGTTCCAAGCCCCGAAACGCCAATACAATCAAGGGCTCTCAATGCACTCGCCGTAAAAGTCCTCTCTCCAAAGCGTGAATTGTCCAAGTCCTCCCCGCACAGTCCTTTTAGCACAAGCTTCCTACGAGAGTCCTCTCAAAGGGCTTTGCGTGCGCGCTTTTATAACATAAGCCAGCGAACGCTCTCGAAGCCCAAAGCCACGCCTGTCAGGCGACCTCACCTCAGCCCTGGTTGGCTGATGTTGGCTTACTGGCCCCGCCTTGATGGCTGGTTGACGTGGCCGCACCTTCATCCTGGCGCTCCGCCCCCTTTTCGGGCCTTACCTCGTGGGTTTCTGGGCTGGTTTGAGCGGAAGCCCAGCGAGGTTGCGAACGCTGCTGACAAAGGCGCGTAACAAATTGGGAAGGGCCATGGGGCACAGACTGGAGCGCGCTTAATGGCGTCGCTTGGAAGGGAGGCTGCCAAAATGAACGGAAGGGCCGACTCTTATTTGATTGACGCAACGCAGATGCAACTATTGGAAAATGGCCTTATCTAAACACAGACGATGAAATAACTGACGTCCTATGGTGACCTACGTGTTGCTTGTGGCCTATCTATGGGGTGCTACCTTTAACCTTTAATGATGTGATATTTACAAGTGTGGGTTCTCAAAACCGCAACAATATATATAATAGATAAGAGATATATATAATAGATAAGATATATATATATATATATATATATATATATATATATATATATATATATATATATATATATATATATATATATACAGTGGAACCTTGACTTACGAGTTTAATTCGTTCCGTGACCGAGCTCGTAACTCAAATTGCTCGTATCTCAAATCAAATTTCCCCATTGAAATGCATTGAAATGCTATTAATCCGTTCCAGCCCGCCAAAAACCACACCAATTTTTTTTTTAATATACAGTATATATAAAAATATCTCGCGCTTTATATTTCACCTGTATGCAGCATACAAGTTGGCAGGATGGCCTGGACTGGAGGTACGCACACTTGACTCTAAAGTCTAAACTGTCCAGCCTGGGTTTGAATCCCGACCCAGCTATAACCTATCATGGGTGAATCACAGGCAGGGTGATTCATCAATGTGTGTACCGCTAAACTGGGCGCCCCGTTTGCGTCCCATTAGTTGTTGGATGTTAAGGAACTCACGGTGTTTTCCACAAAGAGAAGGCGAGCTATCGCCGGCACTCTGAACAAGTTGTGGCCTGGCATGGCATGAACATGAAAACATGAACATGAACATTAAATGTTCGACATGAACATGAAATTTTCCGAAATAACCAAAATGCGAAAACTAAAATGCATCGCTATACGACAGAGATACGTACTGTACTTGAACGGCAAGATAACCACGTGACCAGAACCTACCTGGCGGCGTAAACTCGAAATAACCAAAATGCGAAAACTAAAATGCATCGCTATACGACAGAGATACGTACTGTACTTGAACGGCAAGATAACCACGTGACCAGAACCTACCTGGCGGCGTAAACTCGAAATAACCAAAATGCGAAAACTAAAATGCATCGCTATACGACAGAGATACGTACTTGAACGGCAAGATAACCACGTGACCAGAACCCACCTGGCGGCGTGAACTCGAAATAACCAAAATGCGAAAAAAAAAATGCAGCGCTGCACGACAGAGATACGTACTTGAACGGCAAGATAACCACGTGACCGGGTGGCGAAAGCTCGTAACTCGGATCTCGGCTCGCATCTCAAAGCAATAAACTGCCGGAGCGACGGCTCGTATCTCGAAAAACTCGTAAGTTGGGGCACTCGTAAGTCAAGGTTCCACTGTATATATATATATATATATAATATATATATATATATCTATCTATCTATATATATAAAGATCTCTGGTGTTGGGCTAGCGGCTAGGGTGCCGGCTTAGGATCCTAGGATCCTGGGTTCGAATCTCGGTCGATCGCCGAATTAATGCCAGGGGGGTTGACTCAGCCTGTCATCCTTCCGAGGTCGGCTAATTGAGTACCAGTTCACTGGTAATTCCCTGTTTGTCGTTGAAGGCGGCAAAAAGGGTTGGCGTCAGGAAGGGCATCCGGCCGTAAAACATTGCTTCAAAAAGGGGACCAAAAAACAACAACTACCACGGTCCCTGAAAAGGCCAACCCCCGCTTTGCGGGGAAAAATGGCCTCTAAACGGTGGTTTTTATCTCTATATATAAAGCAGTAAAGTATGTTTGTTTGTCTTCTTATAACTCG
>NC_136272.1:4577705-4775205 GCF_964187855.1 Myxine glutinosa | reverse complement strand
AGGGAAGTTAAACAAATGGAGCAGCAGATAGAGGGGGTCAGAATGGGGGTAGAAACCAAACTGGATGCTCACAGGGAGGAAATGGAGCAGATGAGGGTGGCATCTGGGCAGGAGATGCAAGTGATGGGAGAGGAGATCAGAAGAGGAGTGGGTGAGGGGGTCGGAGGAGTGCGCGAGGAGGTGAGGCACTGTGAGGAGCACATGGAAAAGGAGGTGAGAAAGGGGACTGTAAAGTTACAAGGGGGCATAGAGGACCTGACGCAGGAGGTGGAACAGCTGACGGAGGGACAAAAAGAACTAACGGAGCAGGTTCAAAGGAACACTGCGGTATTAGGAGGGTTAAAAGTGACACAGAAAGAACTAAAAGACGACTTGATAGCGACGAAGAGGGAATGTCAGATGGTACGTGAGGGACTGACAACGAGGTTGGACGAGGTGATAGAGGTAATGGAGACGAAGGACCGGCAGGTGAGGACGCACATGGAAACGGTCAAGGTAGCCTTGGAGGACGAGCTTGAGGAGACGTACCGGGGAATAAAAGAAGTGAAGCACAAATTAGAAGAAGTGGAAGAAGGGATGAGCGAAATTAAGAAGCGACGGAGAGGGGATAAGAAAGAAATAAAAGAGGAGATAAAAGAATTGGTCCAAAGTCTGTGTTTGGATCGTGATGATGTGCTCATTAACCGGATGAGGGATTCGCAGGTGATGGAGGAGAAGCGAAGAGGAAGAGGACCCGGTGTAAGTGGTGACCAATATGGTCGTGCGTATGATGCGCCAGGGGATTTAAGGAGCTTGGGGGTCGAGATGGACCCGGGTGTTCGTGAGAGGCCGTTGGTGAAGTGTGCGACAGGTCTGGTGTGCGAAAAAGGAGGTGTGCGAGAAAATCCGACTCTGGGGTGTGTGAGGAAAAAGTGCGTGCCAAGGAGTGAGTGTGCTGGCGAGAGTGAGTCGGTCGTAGCGCGTGTGCGAGGGAGCACATGGAAGCGCGGTGTGGTGAGTGTTGCAGAGGGTGTGACGGGAGAGTGTGCGCGAGAGAGGTGTGTAACGGACGGGTGCATGAGGAAAGAGTGCGCTGTCAAGAGTAAGGGTGAGTGCGCTGTCAAGAATGGAGGTGAGAGTAGTGAGAGTGACATGGAGCGTGAGTTAGTTGTGACAGGTGAGAGAGGATGTACACCTGGGATGGAAGGATGCACACCTGGAATGGTAGAGCGTGAGTGGGAATGCACGCTGGAGTTGGTGGTGAGGCACGTGGTTGGGTGTGTGAATGAGGGCACACCTGTGATTGTCACAGAGGAGGTGACCGAGGAGGGGGCGCGAAGAGGTGTTTTGGTGAGGTGTGCGAGCAACGAATGTGTGCCAAAGTGTTCGGTGGTCAGGTGTGTGACCAAGGCTGTGAGTGGAATGGGTGTACCTGGGTGTGTAAGGAAAGGTACGAGGAGCATGGGCACGGCTGGATGTGTGAGCAAGGAACGGGCTGCGGGGTGTAAGCGTCCAGGTGAAGCATCGCCGTTAGACGGGATAGAGTTTAGAACGACTTATAGCCGAATCGGGCCCTCGGTGCGTGCTGGGCCTCGCTTTGAACGGCCGCGTCCGTGCTCCACTAGGCGGAGCTGGCAGCCCGATAGAAAGGGTCGTCATGGCGACCACTTTTTGGTGAGACGTGCCGGCAGGTCGAGATCGGGACATTGGATGGCTCCACGCCGAGGTGATGCGTGGGATCTCGGCCCGGGTAAGCCCCCGTCCCTGCACCGAGTGCCGGACGCATCCAGCCGCTGGCACAAAACAACCAGCATCCATTGCTTGGCTTTACGAAGCCGGGCTTTGGACAGGGATTGGCGCACCGAGAGGATGTAATAAGTAGACGGGTAATGGTGATAGTGATAGTAGTGATTTGATACAAAATTTAGAAAAGTGAATAGAATTGGCAGTAAATAGAAAATTTTTGAATTGTTGGATTTGGACGAGCGAAATTGGTAGTGAGAGACCCCCGATGTGGTGGGATGGCAAATCCACCATCCCTCACAGAAAGCGGGGGGCAAAGGAGCAATAGCTTATGGGGTGTATGGCAGTGAAAACTAGCCCGGGTGGGTTAGGATATTGTGTGTAGGGATCTAGAGAAGATGACCTTAGGTAACGTTAAGTTAGTTAGTGACTGATACCTGTAGTGGGGACGCAGGTAGATTAGTGTGGATTATAATGACGAGGGAGCGCAATAGTTAAAGGGACGACTGGGAAGCGCAAGTTTCAGAAGGGAGTAGTTAGCTGAGATGATGCCGTGTGTGTGAGGATTGAACAGGTGAGAATTGAACAGGTGTGATTGCACAGGTGTGCAACTGGACAGGTGTGATTGCACAGGTGTGCAACTGGACAGGTGTGTGGAGCAGTGTATGAGTAGTGAGTGTTGTGGATCAGCGCGAATGCGCTTGGGGAGAGAAGGGTGCAGGTGGCACCAGGTGTGAGAGCACAGGTGTGCAGGTACAGGTGTGTGGAGAGAGTTGGAGTGAGTGGTACGGAGTGGTGTGCATGGTGCGAAGGTGTGGATGGGGGAAGAGTGGACCCCTTTCACGAGTACCCGGGGCGGGTAGTGTAAAGTTGTTAAAGTCATTTAGGAGATAGTTAGGATTGATGAACCTGTCGCACCATACGCAGCCACTTACCTGTGGTGATGATGATGACTCCACACCTGTGTTTTCTTTGTTTTGTTGCGGGAGATGAATCGCTGTGTGGATTTGTGAGACGCATCACGACGTGGATGAGACATTGGGGTGATTCCATCTCTCCCTCCCTAGGAGGGACTGATGATGAATTGGTAATGGCAAATTATGATGTTGAGTTGGAGATGGCAAATTTTGATGAGAGTTGAAAATGGCAAATTTGATTGGTTAGGAGGGAGAGAAGACGAATTTGGTTTATGGGAGGAACGGGGAAGACAGTAGGGATGTTTGTTGATTTGTAAAGTAGATGTTTATGGGTAGTGTTGTGTTTTGTGGATACAGTAAGGGGTAAGGGAGGGGCCATGTAGGTTACCTGGTGGGGGGGGGGCGTACGATAGGAACGTACCTGTCTCACCTGGTTCCCATGTGCCCCCAGTGTGCATCACCTTACATTGCGTGCACTTTTGCGCCCTTACCACCTTACTCACTTGTCTGCTTATTTTGTCTCCCACCTCCGAGGATCTGGCTTTGGGGTAGAGAGAGAGGAGAGAGAGGTGCTGGCTGCGCAGTTGTGGGCCTGCACTTTCGCTGTTTGCTGCCGGGATCGATACACCATATGGACCGCAATGTTTGTGGCCACCCACAATGGACCGCAGTTCGTTTGCGGCCAAGCACCACCCGGGGATGGACCTATGGGTCAACGTGGCACCTATGCCATACAGGTGAACCACTTTTAGTTGACACCAAGTGCACCACAAGAAGAGCAAGAGACACCTGCAGGGTTAGGGGTTGTCGCATTTATTTTTAATCATTGAACAATGGTGACTGCACCGATTGGTGGTGGGGTGGTGCTGTTGATGCTCGGAAAGGGTGCTCTGCACGTTATTAAAGGCCGTCGGCCACAGAGCACTCGTGGGTTGGTGTATCGATGTTGGCAAGCGCGCTCTCTCTATGCATAACATCTGCATGTGTTCCTCCAAAAACAGGTCCTGGATCGTAGTGTAAATAGCAGCATAGTCTTGTAAATAATGCTCCCTACCGGCTGTATGTTTAGTTTGAGAATTCTTTCCGGATTCGGTTATCCTGTGGGTGTGTTTCTGTGAGGAGAAGGGTGCAACGTCGCAGGGGGACATATTTACTCATTTGTGAATATCTGTAAAACTGTCGCACTCAGGGTAGAGTTAATAGTAGAGGGAACTACATTGCGTGCCACACTAAAGTAGGTAAAAATTTATCGGGTCGGGACGCCCCGAGGGTAGAGAAGGGTGCAATGTTGCGAATATGGAATTTGGCCTCCATATCCGCTTGTAAATATTCCCCTATTTTCTCCAATACTCCCCAACTTTCCCCAGTCCCCCATTCCCTAGTCCCATTGCATGTAAATAACAATCAGTAGAGCCGACCTTCCCCTTATTCCCCCATTAAATGTCGTGCCCAGGTCCACCGCACCACACGTAGACAACTTTCGGACATCTTCCTAGTTATTCTTAATCTATGTCAGTTAAGGCCTCGTTTCCATTAATTATGACTCTTCGTTGCACCAGAATGTGATTATATGGCACCAGTAGTGAGTTTAGGACCTTCCCATACCTCCTCCCATCTTCTTCCCCAAACAACAACAACAACAACAACTACAGCTACAACAACAACAACAACAACTACAGCTACAACAACAACTACAACAACGGCGCGCGCGGGGAGTGTGCGTCCTCCCTCCGGCTCGGTTAGCCGCCATTATCCATGCGCCCCACGGGGTTACCACGAAGGGGCTGGCTGTCAGCTCCTCGTCAAGGGCGGAGCCTGGTAAACCCCCCCCCCCGCACCCAATAAGAAGGGCGGACCGATTCCATCTGGGCGGAGCTAACGAGCCGAGGGCGTGTCACTCCCCGCCGGATATACGCAGCCGCTTGCCGGACGTGACGTCAGATGCGCCCCCAGCTTGAGACGACAAGACGCCACCTCGAGCGCTGAGAGACCTCCTGCATCTGTTGGGCCGCGCCATCCTGACCCTGAGCACAAGGTGCACCTTGTGCTGGCCATCGAATACCCGCTTTCCTTGTCATCAATCCCCGTGTGAGTCAGTTTTTGTCCTGTTTCTCTGTGGTCTGTCGGGAATAATATAAGGTTGTGTCTAAGTGCCTGTCTTCCTATGATGTACCTCTCGTCCCTGTAATCTGACCTTCCGCACGAATATAACCTCCTCCGGAGGTCTTGAGAACTGAACCCCTGGTGTCGTATTGTGTCATTATAACCCAGCCGGGTGTCTTCTCTTTCCTATTGAGCCAGCGTAGCGCGGCTTCGTCGACGTTCGAGTACAATCGGGTAATTTGTGCGGACACGACGGCCATTCCGCTCGGCCCACCTTAACATCAAAGTCGTGTCTGTAACAATATATATATATATATATATATATTAGTGGGGTCTACTTTTCACATTGGGTACCTGTACCATTGGGACCTGTTCGCGTCATGGATTGGTCCAAGTCCTCGCCAATTATAAGGCTCCATCCCCGTGCATTGAAATAATTCTGCTGTTTTTGTTGACGTTGTAATTGATCGTTTAGTACTCTGTATGTGGGATGCAACTCAATGTGTCGGTTGATGGAGGTTTTACTTTACGACAGTCGAGTACCAGGCCTCAATAATCTCACAGTGCACCCTTTATAACCCCGTGCCAAGGATAGTGGTCGGTTTCCATGATAACGTGTTTGTGTGCGTCGTGTGCGTCGTGCGTGTCCTCCATAATTCCAAAACCATAAAAGCTTGCGGCGCCAAACTTTGCATGCATCGGAGTGCATGAATGAAAACTGGGTGTTTGGGTAAATTTAAACATTCCTTTTGAAGAAAAATAATGGCTTACCTTGATGAACGGCTTTATCTCCGGTCAGCTGAACATCACCTTGCAGGGGTCTTAACCTCCAGTTAATTTTGGCCTATTCAAACGTGCCTTGCCTTGGAAACACGATCTACTCTCGCAGTCTAATTCAAGTATATAATTAAAATCTATATTCGGGTTTGAGGATCGGATCTCGAGGACCAAATAAGTGCCAAAACCTGGAGTGAAATCTGAACATTTAAAGAAATCAGCGATTCTTATAATTACGGTAAGTGTATTTATCTATTTATTTGCAAGAAAGGCCGTCATACCTCCTCCATAGTTACACAGGAAAATAGAAAAACGTAATTAATTAGTTGGGAGGCCTGGGGAAATTCCCGAGAGATATTGTTTTACTTCTTCTTTTAGACGGTATTTGAACAACTGAATGTATAATGTACAGCAATACACTTTAGTAATATATATGGATATTTCCATCGGAAGTTTTTTTTCCAAGTTGAAAAATGCTTTGACTTTATTCTCACTTGTCACAATTTCATTATTGTGATTATAAACAAACAGAACCCTCCTCCTCCCCACCCACCCCTCCCCCTCCTCCCTGCTCACCTTTTCTCCAAATCCCCACTTACCCCCCCCCCCTCCTTATGTGTGTGTGTGTGCATACCCCCCCCCCCCTCCTTGACCTCTGCTCACACTTCCTCCTGCTCCCCTCTCCCTCCCATCCTGCTCCCTGCTCACCCTTTCTCCTGCTCCCCCAGAATGGTTGCATGTTATATCACGTCTGAGTGAAATCCATTGCAGCTTGCAGCACAACCAAGGTCAGCCGGTGTGGTTCACACTTGGCATCGGCGAAGTGATTAAGGGCTGGGACCATGGCCTGTTGGACATGTGTAAAGGAGAGAAAAGAAAACTCACAATTCCACCTGAGTTGGCATATGGCAAGGAAGGCAAAGGTGCGAAGTAGTAAACCAATTACATTACCCAATTGATCTACTTTGTTTTGTACAAATGAAATATTTATTGATTAAAATTTTTTGTGATCTTGGTGAAGTATCAGAGTTTTATTACCTCCACCAGTGAAGATGGGTGGACCTTATGTTTTTGCCCCTGTCTCCCTGTCTGTTTGTTTTTCTGTCTGCGAACAGGATATCTCAACAAGTTATGGACGGATTTGGATGGAACTTGGTGGACAGGCTGGGTGTATGACAAGGACGAATTGATTCAATTTTGGTGAAGATCCGGATCGGGATAGAGGATTTACATTTTTTTAAAGTGATTCTTCACCATTGAGAGATGGGGTCAAAATGATATCTAGCACGATATTTCAAAAAACTATGGATGGATTTGAACGAATGAGTTGGGTAGGTGATGAGAACAATCCGATTCAATTTTGAATCGGATCCATATCCAGATCCGGTCTATCATTGGGATACCGAGTGCTGTTCTACTTTTAAGTTTTTTATTGCTATGAAATTTTTACAAGGTAATGGGAATATTCACAGTACTTCCTTACTAATGGCTACAATGAGTTGTATTACATCACAAAACTAGAACAGCACTCGGTAGAGAGCATACCTCTACCAGGCTGAACACTTTGTTTTGTATCCCACTAACAGGTCGGATCTGGATTCGGACTTGAATCAAAATCTAATTGGCTTGTTCTTATGACCTACCCAACTCATCCACCAAGTTTTGTAACAAGTCATCCACAACTTTTTGACATCGTGCTATATATCGTTCTTGGTACGATCACTCAATGGTGAAGAATCACTTAAAAATTTTAATTATTCTCATATCATATCCGGATCCAGATTCAGATCTTCACTAAAATCTTCCTCGTCACACACCCAACCTGTCCACTAAATTTCGTCCGAATCCATCCACAACTTTTTGAGATATCCTGTTCACAGACAAACAAACAGACAGACAGGGGTGAAAACATAACTTCCATCCACCTTCGGTAGCGGAGGTAATAATATTTTAAGCACACTGAAAAACTAGTCTTGTTGGTGAAGGCTCATGTCGATCTGCATCGGCAGACAGGTAGAATGACAAATTAAATCAAGACGTAGATTGAGATACATGCTAATTGTCATGGGAAGCAAGAAGCTGTTGTATTGGCCATTAACCCTTCGTCGGAGCTAAAGAGCTCTTTTTCGCCCACAAAGGGAAAACGCCATACTTTCCTTCCATATTTTCCGCAATCAACACCAGATCATCTGCATACAATACCTCCCACGGTAAACCCTCCTTTACGTTCCGAGCCAGCACCTCCATCACAGCTACAAATAGTAGTGGACTTAGTACCGACCCCTGATGCACTCCCACCTTCACCTCAAACTCACCACTGTTCCCGTCCTTCGTCCTTACAGCTGTGCGCGCTCTCTCGTACATTGCCATCACTACTCTGATCAACCATTCCTCCACTTCTAAATTGGAGGGTTAAAAGATTGGGTTAAAGGTTAGCAAAAACCTGTTGCAGTGATGCAAGAAAAGTACATTATACAAATAGGAACTTATTGCACTAACATATTAGTAAGGTGGCTTATCGGAAATAGTGTTACAGATCAGACAAAAACAACAAATTTCCCACAGAATTTATTTAGGGTGCTATGATTAATTTCAGAAGAGTAACTTTCAAAAACTTTTAAAAACAAAAACTCCCTATCAACCATCCACAAGCAGACATATGTGTAGCCTTTGGCATGCGAAAGAACTTCTGTCTCTATAACATCAATTCCATATGTTATTGCTAAAAGTCTAAAATTTGCTTAAGATAAATGAAATATTGAAGAGCAGCAAGTCAGAATAAAACTGTCAAAAACATAAAAACTACAAGAGAAATTGTGCGCCATCGTCTCCGTATTTACAGCCATCACACATGTGAAACATTACACACTATATTTTTATTTAAAGTGAATAAATGAACATGTATTCTATATCCGTTTAATTCTATGGATGTTTGACTGTTTGGTGTTGATTTTTTTTTTTCCAATAACTGTTGTTATAAAAAAACGACCGACTGCAGACAAATGTCATATTTGTGGGTAATATCCTATGTTGAATTTCTGTTTCCCCTACTGAGGACATATGTCATATACACTACATGGCCAAAAGTATGCGGACACTCCTAATTCGTGGATTCGGCTGGGTTTTTTTTTTTTTTCTGGTTTTTTTTGTATACTGAATCGAGGCTCGTGAAAGCTAATATTTATTTCACAAACAAATCAACCAGACAAACAAAATATATCAAAAGAGGGAGCGGAAGACAAGATGGGGAGAGAAGGGGAAGCACACAAACACAACATTTGAGAGCAGGGAGATGTGTGGGAGGGAGAGGGCTTGGGGGGAGGAGGCGTGGGAAGGGGGTGGGGGGGAGTGGGAGAAGTATAAAACACAAGGACACCAAGGACTTCCAGGGCAGAAGTTGGTATTTCAAAAAAGTGGATTTGGGGTGAAATTAGCAGGGGTAGAAAAGATCAAGGTTTTGGATGGGGGAAGATAAGAGATGGTGGTGAACAGCTGTTTTAAAGACCTGGAGGGTGGAGTGGGATTGAAGAGAGTGAGGGAGTTTGTTCCAGAGGCGGGAGAAAAGAGGAATGAAGGAGTGAAGGTGAGCAGAGAGTCTTGATTTTGGCAGTTTAACCATAAGAGGGTTGCAGGCAGATCTTGTGCGACCTGTAGGAATATTTGGGGGCACAGAGCCCAGAGAGAGCTGGGGGAGCAAGGCCGGAGAGGAGTCAGTAGAAGACGGAAAGACCACCAACCTGCCTGCGGTGAGTGAGTGAAAGGCCCTTGGAGTTAGCTTCATCGCGGGAGATTCCAATGATTCTGAACGCTTTGGTTTCAACAGCGTGAAGACGAGCTCGGTGTGAGGCAGGAGCACCAGCCCAGAGGGGAGAGCAGTATTCCATTGAGCTGCGGATGAAAGCCTTGTATGTGGTGAGGAACTCAGGTGTGCCAAGGAAGGACTTCGCACGACGGAGAATGCCCAGTCGGCGACTGGCTTTGGAGGCCAGATTTTAAATGTGGTTTTCCCAGGAAAGATCATGGCAGATAGTGAGACCCAAAAGCTTGAGTGACAGAACTTCTTGGAGAGGATTATTCAGAAAGTGGATGGGAGGGTTGTCCAGTCGGTCTTTTCGGAGAGACATCGTAAGAGTGTGAGATTTGTCAGGATTGTAAGACATGTTCCACTTGTTTGCCCAGTCTGTGATTTTGTCCAGGTCTGCAGAGAGTGAGGAGGCTGCAGACTGCCGATCTGAGGGATGGGGTATGGAGCGGCAGAGAGTGGAATCATCAGCAAAGAGACAGAGAAGATTTTCCAGAGTCGTAGAGATCATTGATGAAGACCAGAAAAAGCACAGGGCCCAGAACACTTCCTTGAGGAACTCAGCCTGAACAGGAAGGGGAGATGAGAGAAAACATTGTGGCTGAATGGAAGCAAATCCCCGCAGCAATGTTCGAACATCGAGTGACTCTCTGTGAGTTGTATCTGCACCCACCTTGCAGACACTTTGCGGAACCCTAGCACGTTGTGAATGATATGGTGTGCTGAACCATGGATAATGTTCAATTCGAGACCACTTCATCCAGTGACGGTTTTCCCTTAGCACACGCTCAACCTGCAACCATTTATGGTGTGTCGGCTGTGTGAGGCCGGCCCGAGCGAGCAGCGTCTGCCACACTGGACACTGCACTTTTAAACTTCCTGTCCCAGTTGTACACCTCCTGCAGCGATAAACATGCGTCACCACATTGCATCTTCATTCTGCGATGGATTTTACTGGGATTCACACCCTCTCTTCCAAAGAAACGGATGACAGAACGTTGCTCCTCCCTGGTGCATGCTTCTGAGGGAGCCGCCATCTTGGAACTGCTATACTGACGTCATACGCTCAATATTGCCAGATCTAAAACAGGCAAAACATTACTCTTACCCATAGATATAACATATGTTGTCTACAACTACACACATTACATTGTCGAATTTATATCGCCATTTTAAGGTTACTTATTGACTGGCCGTCGTATATATGACATCACCGTTATTAAATAAATGAGATGAGTTATTCTAGATATGACATTAATTACGTTTAGACTGCTGAGACCCCTCAGACCTTTGATGACCCTTTAAGTTCCCCAAGGCCCCTAGGACCACCAAGACCGCTGAAGACCCAAAATACCCTTAAAGGCCCTGAGGATCCAAAAGACCCTGAAGACCCAAAACACCCCGAAGACCCCAAACACCCCCAAGACCCAAAACACCCCGAAGACCAAAAACACCCAAAACAGCCCGAAGACCCAAAAGTCCCCGAAGACCTAAAATACCCCAAAGATTCATAAGACCCCGAAGATTCAAAAGACCCCGAAGATTCAAAAGACCCTGAAGATTCCAAAGACCCAAAACACCCTGAAGACCCAAAACACCCTGAAGACCACAAAGACCCTGAAGATCCAAGAGACCCCGAAGACCCCAAATACCATTAAAGGCCCAGAGGATCCAAAAGACCCTGAAGACCCAAATGGCCCAAAGATCCAAAAGACCCTTAAGACCCAAAAGTCCCTGAAGACACAAAAGACCCCGAAGACCCAAAACACCCCAAAGACCAAAAATATCCTTAAAGGCTCATAGGATCCAAAAGACCCTGAAGATCCAAATGGCCCTGAAAACCCAAATGGCCCTGAAGACCCCAAACACCATGAAGACCCAAAAGACTCTGAAGACTCAAAAGACACAGAAATGGTCAAAGATGCCTATCCCTCTGAAAAGGCGTGCGGTGAGGCGCGCGGAGTGCGCCGTCACGCTTGTAAAATTAATAAGTTTAACATTTACATCATGACATGAAGGGAAAAAAATCTCTTTCGCTCTTTCACGAGCCTCGATCTTGTATATATAAAAATAAAATAAAAATGACAAAGGAAAAACTTCGTAACATTCAGAATTATTTTTCTCTTCCTAACCCAATGTTTTTGTTTTATTTTACATTCCAAAATTGGGAATTTCCATGTTCATGCATTTATCATTTCCTTTTATCAATACATTGATTTATCCTGTTGAACAAAACGTGTTTCATTGGTTTTCTCACAAATTCAAATACTGATTGTTTGTGATTACTAAAATTAATCAACTTTGTGTCTTGGTTGTCCTGGTTTTAGTGTTCTCATTTTGGTTATGATATAATACGAGTTCCCTTACAAGGAACTTCACTGCAGGAAGAGGCCACTAGTTTCTTCAAAGCCTGTGTCATGGTTGCCAACCTATGGTTGTTTGGCTGTACTCTATCCTCTTTAAATGTTGAGTGTCAAGCAAGGAGGCAGCACAAACTTTGTTTTAAAAGTCTTTGGAATAACTCCGCCGGGGTTTGAACCACCGAACTCTCACAATCAGAGCAGACACTCGAACTACAGAACTCTCACAATCAGAGCAGACACTCGAACCACAGAACTCTCACAATCAGAGCAGACACTTGAACCACAGAACTCTCACAATCAGAGCAGACACTCGAACCACAGAACTTTCACATTCGGAGCGGACACTTGAACCACAGAACTCTCACAATCAGAGCAGACACTCGAACTACAGAACTCTCACAATCAGAGCAGACACTCGAACCACAGAACTCTCACAATCAGAGCAGACACTCGAACCACAGAACTCTCACAATCAGAGCAGACACTCGAACTACAGAACTCTCACAATCAGAGCAGACACTTGAACCACAGAACTCTCACAATCAGAGCAGACACTCGAACCACAGAACTCTCACAATCAGAGCAGACACTCGAACCACAGAACTCTTACACTCGGAGCGGACACTCTAACCACAGAACTCTCACACTTGGAGCGGACACTCGAACCACAGAACTCTCACACTCGGAGGGGACCCTCGAACCCCAGAATTCTCACACTCGGAGCGGACACTCGAACCACAGAACTCTCACACTCGGACCACAGAACTCTCACACTTGGAGCGGACACTCGAACCACAGAACTCTCACACTCGGACCGGACACTCGAACCACAGAACTCTCACACTCTGAGCGGACACTCGAACCACAGAACTCTTACACTCTGAGCGGACACTCGAACCAC
Organism: Myxine glutinosa; assembly: GCF_964187855.1. Classification (NCBI taxonomy): domain Eukaryota; kingdom Metazoa; phylum Chordata; class Myxini; order Myxiniformes; family Myxinidae; genus Myxine; species Myxine glutinosa. The sequence continues at coordinate 4,762,620 of NC_136272.1, read as the reverse complement.
AGAACTCCCACACTCGGACCGGACACTCGAACCACAGAACTCTCACACTTGGAGCGGACACTCGAACCACAGAACTCTCACACTCGGACCGGACACTCGAACCACAGAACTCTCACATTCGGAGCGGACACTCGAACCACAGAACTCTCACACTCGGAGCGGACACTCTAACCACAGAACTCTCACACTCGGAGCGGACACTCTAACCACAGAACTCTCACACTCGGAGCGGACACTCGAACCACAGAACTCTCACACTCGGAGCGGACACTCTAACCTCAGAACTCTCACACTCGGAGCGGACACTTGAACCACAGAACTCTCACAATCAGAGCAGACACTCGAACCACAGAACTCTCACAATCAGAGCAGACACTCGAACCACAGAACTCTTACACTCGGAGCGGACACTCTAACCACAGAACTCTCACACTCGGAGCGGACACTCGAACCACAGAACTCTTACACTCGGAGCGGACACTCTAACCACAGAACTCTCACACTCGGAGCGGACACTCTAACCACAGAACTCTCACACTTGGAGCGGACACTCGCACCACAGAACTCTCACACTCGGAGCGGACACTCTAACCACAGAACTCTCACACTCGGAGCGGACACTCGAACCACAGAACTCTTACACTCGGAGCGGACACTCTAACAACAGAACTCTCACACTTGGAGCGGACACTCGAACCACAGAACTCTCACACTCGGACCGGACACTCGAACCACAGAACTCTCACACTCTGAGCGGACACTCGAACCACAGAACTCTCACACTCTGAGCGGACACTCGAACCACAGAACTCCCACACTCGGACCGGACACTCGAACCACAGAACTCTCACACTTGGAGCGGACACTCGAACCACAGAACTCTCACACTCGGACCGGACACTCGAACCACAGAACTCTCACATTCGGAGCGGACACTCGAACCACAGAACTCTCACACTCGGAGCGGACACTCGAACCACAGAACTCTCACACTTGGAGCGGACACTCTAACCACAGAACTCTCACACTCGGAGCGGACACTCGAACCACAGAACTCTTACACTCGGAGCGGACACTCTAACAACAGAACTCTCACACTTGGAGCGGACACTCGAACCACAGAACTCTCACACTCGGACCGGACACTCGAACCACAGAACTCTCACACTCTGAGCGGACACTCGAACCACAGAACTCTCACACTCTGAGCGGACACTCGAACCACAGAACTCTCACACTCGGACCGGACACTCGAACCACAGAACTCTCACACTTGGAGCGGACACTCGAACCACAGAACTCTCACACTCGGACCGGACACTCGAACCACAGAACTCTCACATTCGGAGCGGACACTCGAACCACAGAACTCTCACACTCGGAGCGGACACTCGAACCACAGAACTCTCACACTTGGAGCGGACACTCTAACCACAGAACTCTCACACTCGGAGCGGACACTCGAACCACAGAACTCTCACACTCGGAGCGGACACTCGAACCACAGAACTCTCACATTTGGAGCGAACACTCGAACCACAGAACTCTCACACTCGGAGCGGACACTCTCTAACCATTACACAACGGAGCGTGGTTGTACGCGTATCCCAGGTTCAAATCCCTTGTACTGCATGGGATGTGGAATATGAAGCTGGGTCCCTTGCCTCTGCGAAGTTTAGAATCCATATCCATGTTACAATAATGGCGTTTAGCTAGATTTTAACCTATAACCCCTGCGATGCTCCTCGGTGATCATTGCTAGGCCACAGTATATCAGATGAGTTGCAAAGCACTAGACCACCCATGAGTCATCACCTACACGTGTATACTGCATTGTATAGTTTATTTTTGAACAGAAGCTCTTGTTTATAAATTGTGAGCTCTTATATGTACATAGGAGTAAATCAAATGCTTGAGGAATTAAGTGACAGTGAGTCAATAATTGTTTTTGTCTTTGTCCATTTTAGGTAAAATTCCTCCGGAAGCGACACTGATCTTCGATATAGAAATGGTCGACATTCGGAGTGGTCCACGCTCACACGAGACCTTCCAGTTGATGGATATGGATGATGACTGGAAGCTCTCCAAAACCGAGGTTCTTCAGCACAAAAAATGTTATGCTATTTTCTCTCTTCCCTCGCCTGTGTTGCCAAAGCACAATTGACAGATGTTACATCTGAAAGTCAATGAAATCGATCAAATGATTCACTGGGCATTACATCCCAAAGTGTACTGCTTTTTGGATGGACGTTAAGCTGGGTGTCCTGTCTGCTAGCATCAAATAGTGGATGTTAAAGATCCCACTGTGTCTTTGTGACAAGTCGGGGAGGAATGGTCAGCATGTTGAACAAATTACAAATGCAGACTTTGAGTACTGCTGGGGAGGCAAAACCAAACCATCTCGTGTAAACCTTTCCGTGAGACATATCTGGCGGCACTGAACCTGCCTTCAGACAGAGCGTGAGAGAGACACATAAATACTGCTTTTTTTTTCTTTTCTCTTTTTCTTTTTTGTATACAAGATCAAGGCTCGTGTATGAGCTAACATTAATCACAAAAAAACAAACGGACACGTAACAAAACATTTAATAAAGGAAGCGGGAGACAAGATTGGGAGAGAGAGAGGGAAGCACACAAGTACAACAGTAGAGAACAGGGACATCGGGAGATCTGTCGGAGGGAGAGGGCTTGGGGGGAGGAGGCATGGGAAGGGGGGGGTGGGGGGGGGGGGTGGGAGAGTTATAAAACACATGGGCACTGCTAGAACTTCAAAGAAAAAAGTCGGTATTTCCAAAAAAATTGGATCTGGGGTGAAATTAATGGGGGTAGAAAATATCAAGGTTTTGGATGTGGTACAGAGCACAGACAGAGCTGGGGGAGCAAGGCCGGAGAGGAGTCGTTAGAAGACAAAGTCCACCAACCTGCCTGCGGTAAGTGAGTGAAAGGCCCTCAGAATCAGCTCATTGCGGGAGATTCCAATGATTCTGAAAGCTTTGGTTTCAACAGCGTGAAGCCGAGCCAGGTGTGAGGCAGGAGCACCGGCCAAGAGCGGAGAGCAGTATTCCACTGAGCTGCAGATGAAAGCCTTGTATGTGGGGAGGAGCTCAGCTGTGCCAAGGAAGGACTTCGCACGACGGAGGATGCCCAGTCGGCGACTGGCTTTGGAGGCCAGCTTGGAAATGTGGTTTTCCCAGGAAAGATCATGGCAGATAGTGAGACCCAAAAGCTTGAGTGACCGAACTTCTTGGAGAGGATTACTCAGAAAGTGCATGGGAGGGTTGTCCAGTCGGTCTTTTCGGAGAGACATCGTAAGAGTGTGAGATTTGTCAGGATTGAAAGACATGTTCCACTTGTTTGCCCAGTCTGTGATTTTGTCCAGGTCTGCAGAGAGTGAGGAGGCTGCAAACTGCCGATCTGAGGGATGGGGTATGGAGCGGCAGAGAGTGGAGTCATCAGCAAAGAGATAGAGAGGATTTTCCAGAGTCAGAGAGATCATTGATGAAGACCAGAAAAAGCACAGGGCCCAGAACACTGCCTTTGTGAACTCCATCCTGAACAGGAAGGGGAGATGAGAGAAATCAATTCAGGGCCACACGTTGCCTACGACCAGAGAGGAAGTGAAGTGGTGATGTATCGTTGAAAGAGACCATACGCAGTCCGCCGTGAAAGCCAAATTGATCTAGCTCTATCGGTAATGTGACGCTCTGTCCGGATTGCCCCTCAAAACAGGAAGGAAGCCCGAGGGGTGGATTGGGTGATCCTGCAGTGGTTTTATGAAGCCTCCTGTGAGGTAATGACACCAATTTCCCACGATTGTACTTTTTAACCACTCTGGGATTATGAACCAAATGATGGACCGCGAACCAACCACAAGTTAATTGAAGTAATTAGATTTAATAAATGGGGGGAGGGGAAATTGGACGAGAGAAAAACACATATCAACAGCAATTACAGGATCAATGTACAATACTGCACTATCACAATCAGATACAGATCATACATTGATACAGTTATGATTCCCCCACGCACTATAATCCGTTGGGCCTAATAGGTTACCTTGACCATCCACTCGACAAATATGGCACACTGGGGAAATACACAACAAAGACCATCGGCAAACCCAGAGGTTATAGCTTGTGTTACGGGGTCCCTCCCCCCCCCCCCCCCCCCCCGCCTTACCCCCAGCAGCACAGCGGTGGAGAGGAACCTCACAAAGATTCGAATTGAGGCGTCGACGAGCGAGACGACCCCGAGGTCACGTGCTCAGCCCCCAGCAGCACAGCGGTGGAGAGGAACCTCACAAAGATTCGCTCCGACGTACATGTTGCGGTTCAACCCGCGAGCCTCCGTATAATTCGCACGTGCCCCTCTCTGGCACGGCCGTTCCCGGCGATCCCCCAGGGAATAATGCCCAGCCGACACGACGAAAGCCTGTTCCCTGCAGGGTGCTCGCGTGGCCAGAATGGCGGACGGCTTTCGCTCCAACCCGGGTTCTCAAGGTCTGGATCCTCCGGAACCTCGCTGAGAATACCCGGCGACACAGGCTCCCCGCACTCCGGTGATATTTCTTATCGACCGAACTTCCTTTTAAGGACGCAAGGTTCCCTCGCACTGCACGTCGAACGCTCGGCCCGGAGCCTCCACCACCACGTCTCTTTTCGATCTCCTCCCACCTCCTTTTTTTCGCTCCACCTCTTCCGGTCTCGATCCGGATTTCCTTTAAACAACAACAATCCCAATACTTGGACCCACAATAATAATAACAACACTAGGAATGAGTGCCGAACCCGTAACACTTCCCCCCTTCAGGAAAGAAAGTTTGACCCCAGCTAAAACTTTCTTTGCAGGCCAACTTTTGTAAACAAACCACCCAAGCCCATTGATAGCACTTTTTCCCGGGAGGCCGAGCTGAGTATTCCTTACATAGACGCCTTTAGGAATGTGGAGTTCAAGGTTAGTCCCTGCAGGAACGTTGACTACATGGACGCCTTTACTCCTCAGTCACATTTGCTCTATGGCTAGGATACGGCGGCCGTACCCCCCCTAAATTGACAGAAACGTGCGGCGGCCGCAGAGTTTCTGAGGTGGCCTCAGGGTGGCCCTAGGGTGTATGGCTATCTTTTACAGGCCGTAGGGGTCGCCGTGGAATTATAGCGCGAAGTTATAACTTTTTTCATTTCTCGGTTGGCCGTAGCAATTCGACAAGCCGTAGCCATGACAACTGTAAGTGCTGTCATACATATGAAAAAGAACTGGTATATATACCCACTCGTTACCGTCCGTCTGGCCGCACGTTCGCCTCAGGGCCCCCCTGTAGGAATGTTGGCTCGGCTGCTCTGCAGCATTCAGTGCTTCAACTCTTTCTAACTTCCCTAATATTCACGGTTGGACCACTTGTCACTGTAGTCCCGTGAATAACGGTCTCCTTCTCGGTCGCTACCCCGATAGTCATTCCTTTGGGAGCTGCCGTAACTCTGAGAGCCTCCATAGCAATATCGGCTGCGGCCGCCACCAAAACTACCGCCAAGTTGTCCTCTTCTGTAGCCCCTTCGACGCCTACAAAATGCCTTCCCTACTGTTATGGTCAGTCCCTCCAACTCCTTGTTATTCAGATCCTTTTCTGCATTTCTTGCGTCCTTTGAGTTTTCAAACGTGACAAAGCCAAACCCTCTGGACTTCTGTCTCTCCCTGTCTTTTATCAGCAGCACTTCAAAAAGTGGTCCATATTGGCTGAAGGTAGACTCCAGAACATCTTCCTTTGTTTTGAAGTTCAGTCCACCTACAAAGAGCTTGCCAACTTTGCCTCCATCCCTGACTGGTGTGGTGTTATTTCCCATATCGGACTTTTTCACAACCATCAGGTTACTAGAAACTCGACCCCCGGCCAAATCATTCCCAACCACAACTGATACTCCCTCTACCGGAAGAGTGGCTTGCAACCCCACAGTGACCGGTCCTGACACCAAATCAGACTCTAGATTGATGACATGAAGGGGAGCGCTAACCCAGCCACCGATCCCCTGCAACCGAACACGATCACCAGTTGCTGTACCCTCCGACAATGGCAAAATGCCTTCAAGCATTAAGGACTGATGTGCTCCTGTGTCCCTCAATACCCTAACAGGTCTTGGGTTAGTCGAGTCTCCCTCCAGTGAGATAAACCCCTCATAAATAAATGGTTGGTAACTCTTCTGCGGGTGATTCCTCACGTTTGCCATCACATTCGGAGTGGTACAAGTCGGACTCCGCTCCCGATTTTCCTTTCCCAAAGCATGACAGTGGGACATCAAGTGTCCCAGTTTATGGCTGTCAGGGAATTTACTGGGGGACTCACAGGACTCCAAAGACCGGACACAGGTTACAAAAGGTCTCGTTTATTAAACTGTATTCACTTCATCCAATTACCAAAATGATACCGCATAATATAATGGATCAGGTTTAACTCTTTTCGCTGGTCCTTCTCTCCATCCGACACTCCCGTTCGGTCAGCGCTTCACGTAGCAAGTACTCGTTCATTCCATCGTTCCGTCGGGCAGGGCTTCTGAGGACCAGTGTACTTTACTCAACGTTTGCTCTCGTTATATCGCCAAACTGGACTTAATCTCCTCTCCGCTAATGTCCCGGGGTCATGCATCGCACCGAGTCCTGGCATCAGCTCGCTCCCCTCCTGCTGTGTAAATGGAAATCACAGCAGGGGGGGGTGCTCTAGCCTGGGGCCTTGACCAGGTGTTTCAAGAGATTACATTGTTCATACACATAAAATGTATCTGCTTTGTTACCAGGTTAATTAATAAGTTACCAGGGCCAATCAATATGTTACACTGAGTTACACTTCCACAATTCCCTCATCTTTTTGTTTTTGTTTATATTAACCATTAATCTAAACATCAATATAAGTAAACAATCAATCACTACTAGTAAACATCATTACAAGTATAAGTAAATAATCAATCACTACTAGTAAACATCATTACAAGTATAAGTAAATAATCAATCACTTTGGTAATCAAATTCCCTTAGGCATACACCGTCATCCTGCAAGAATCACAAAACATTTCGTTGGTCATTGACTTCTTCCATATCGTTCAATCTATTGCATTTGCATCACAAATATATTTTCAAAACAACACTTCACCATCACCAAGATACAACAATTTCACTTCATTTTCAAGTTTTGTAAAGCATCTGCACCATCTGGCACAAAAACGTTTGCCTCCACACAAATGTTGACTTTGTTTGAAAGGAAGGGCTGATCACTTGTGTTTGAATCCAGGTATGAAACATTTTCTCCTAATGTCTTCATAGCTCCTGCACTACTTCGTGTAGGATTTCGCTGTTGTGGTAACACTGCGGAGTCATAGACTGACCCTTCTCTCCATGTAGCATTCTTGCCACTTTTTGCTGTGAACCATAATGATTCCTTGAACAAGGCCTTCGCCCAGTTGTAGTCGACTTGCCTCTTCCCTCATTATGAGTGGGCAGCAAGTATTGGTGTGACGTTGATTGGCCAGCAAGATGTGGAACAGGGATGCCGGATGCATCCACAATGATGTTGGGACCATGGTGTTCAGGTCATTCATGGTCCTTACCAGGAGCAACCAGCAGAATCGTGCACAGCTGTTGTGACAAGGGCACAGCCGTTTTTTGCAGCTCCATGCTGGTTCCCCGGACGTTGGTGAAGTAATAACATATGTCCCCGCATTTCACAGAGGTTGCAGGTAAAATGTCGTTGTCCTGCAACTTCTGATGTGGTGAATGTTCGAAGTCTTCGAACAAGAGTAAGTGATCGCCTTTCTTTCATATGTTGCAGTGTGATCCAGGCAAATGGTCACATAAATTTCCTTGGTGAAGGTAAGCATTCATCTCCAAGTTACACGGGAGAATGTCTTCATCATTCTTTGAGAAAGAGGGTGTATGCCACGATTAACTTCATTTTTTAGCCACAAATTTTCTTTCTCGAACTTCTTCCCAATTCCGTTAGCACTCCCTTCAAAATGTGATCTCGTCTTATCCTTATGCTCAGTCACATCTGAATCTGCTTTCCACACACACTGAATCAGATAGGGTACATCTTACCATGAAATCAGCATAATCATGTATATCTTCCGACAGTTTCACATTCAACAATTTGTTGTTTTTCCTTAACACAAAAAGTTATATTCATTTATATGCGTCACACAAATAATATTCAATCAGGTATGTATTTTATTACTAAACTAAGAATATCATTGTATATGATTACAATCACAAACGGGAATACCTAATTCCCAACAACAATTTTCCCAAACCAACAAATTAAGCATAATGTATTACCATAATTCCTCTCCACTTTTTCTTTTCCTTTTTTTTTTTTTTTTTTTTTCCTAACAGTGTGTCACTCGTGGTGATATGAGTTCATTGATATTGTAATTGACACAACTCATAACATTGTCGTTATGCCATTATCTTAATTCTACTGTTTATGTCGCCATAAAAGTCTTCCTTTTCTGGTTCCACATTTCTTTCCTCATTTGTCACTTCATGTGTTATCATCGTGTTGTTGGTTACCTTATTCAAACACACCGTCACTAAGGCTTTCAAGCAAGCCACCACTAAAATAATTGCCAATATAACTACTAAACCAACAAACAAGTCTGCTACTCCTTGTATATATTCATACCTATGACATAGTTATATGTCGATGACATTTAACATTATATACCAAACTAACAAGCTTCCTAAAAGGTAAATAAAGAAAATCCCTTAATATGTAACATAATCAGATTATTTGTCTTACCCTGATCCCCCTATCTCCCGGGGTTGAACTCAATCCCCTGATCATGAGTGTAGTTGTGATACATTTTTCACTCATGTTGTATTAATATTAGCAGGTAATTGTATGTCATGTAGGCAAATAAATGTCACTATCCCAAGTAGGAATATCACATGTTGAAAATGTAATGTTTATCAATGCAAGGGGTGTTAAAATGTAATTCAAATGACTGTAAATCACTACTATCATTTATCTACCACTGAATGTTCTGCTGGGCTGCTAGGTGCAGCCTCATTTTCTGTGGGATCGTCCACCTTAGCCCCATGTGCTTGTTTGCAATGAGGGGCATGAATCCAACTTTCTATTTTGGGTCCATCTTTTTTTTTTCTATTCTTATCAATCTCCTATGGTTTGTCATTTCGTTCCAAGATACCGCAACCAAAGGTTTTAACCAAAGCTCTACCAAACTATTTCCAATTTGAACAAAAAATGCCAGTGAAACAATGATTCGAAGAATTAACTTCAAGGGGTCAATAAATTTATTCTATAGCCAGATCTAATTTTCCCATCCAATAGTTTGCCTTGCCACATGTCATATTATAACACCTTAATAAACCTTCGAAAAAATGTTTCCCATCTCAACAAATTTCCTTTTTTACAAATAGCCATGTGTAACTTACGTATTTAACTACAATTTCTTCTCAATTTGTTTGGCCTAACTGGCCGCAACAGTGGCTGCCAGCATGCAGTACCGTTTTTATCTACCAAGGAAGTGTTCCACACAAGACCTCTACCAAAATGTTGTTTGTAAAAAACACATCTGGGATTTCTGATTACATGGATGCACACTCTCAGGACATTTTCAGGCTGCTGTTAACAATCCACTACGATGACTTAATTCCTTTACCCACAATCAAATAATTAGTACAAATTGAGGATATTATCCCTATCACATTCTTTTATAGATTCATTATGTTGGATCTAATTTTTTCCCAATAATTTTCCACTGCTGTAAGGCGGAACAATAGCTCTCATAAGTCTTAGTAATATCGTACTTAATTTGCCCAGCAGAGAATAATTTATTTACTATCCTTTCTCATCTGTTAACCAGTGACTTTGTTTAAACTCCAGAACTGAAAACCCACAATAGTTCAAACCAGCAAAATTTTCTTTACTATTTTCCCATATCATCTATGCCTAAAACACATCCATACATACAGCACAATTTATATGCTGATAAAATTCAAAAATTCAAAAATTCAAAAAAATGGAATCCCAAAATTACTCACAATTTTACTATTAATTAATGGCTGCTCATAACCCAGCACATCAAATTTTTTATATTCCATTTCCCTTGACAAAAGAGATAATGTTCATAATCAAATTATATTTCTATTTTATTTTACGGATTCTCTGGATATTCAATCCCATCCACATATCCCAATCCCATCCACATAAAACTATCCATTTCCAGACAGGCACACTGTCGGTGTCAACAATCTTGTAAGATTGATACACAAAAACACACACACACATGCATTATGCATATTTGTTTGCGTTGGAACCATTATTTACAGATCAGATGGGTGTCAATTTTATTTCAATTTCATAAAATTTGTCAGTCAAATCCAAAATGCTTATAGACAAATAAACCAAAAGTCCATTCTTAGAAAACCCTCATGATGTCACATTGAAATTACCCTTTCAGCCTTCACAATAATCTATCCAAATTTTGACTACACACCCATTTGCATGTCAGTCGACCATTGACCTATCAATCGTGCGGAACAATAGTCCGAAATTCCCACCTGATCATCATGTGACTCTTGTCACTTGGTTTGCCAAAAAAATTGCAACGCAATTGTTCCAAACTTTGTAAATTTAAAATTGCTGTGCCCAAAATAGAAGATCCAATTTTGGCATTTGATCAATTAATTATTAATTTGTTTAACAAGCAAAAAGAAAAAATGAATCATTCTTGCTCTGAAAACTTTTCAGACACAAGAATCATCGACAGTTATTCATGTTTGTCCAGTAATCGAATCTGTTGAGGCCAATCATCATTTGGGATTTGCAGCAATGAAGGCCTAATCATTGTCTGAGGTACCGGTAAGCACTGGTACCCTTGATCTTGGTTTGCCCCATGACCTTGTCTTCCTGTTGACATACGGACATCTTCTTCTCCAATGTCCCATCTTTCCACACTCGAAACACCGGTTTCTGTCGTTGTCTGATCTGTGCACCTGTGCACTTGTATTGCTGGGCTGCATCTCTACATCCCTGAGTTGCCACTGCAATCTCTCGTTATCTCCTGAAACACGAAAAAATTCTCTGTACCGTCCTTTTTGGGGAGACAACTGGAAATCAGATGGGACAACTGTGACTTTCATTCCTAATTTCGAGGGCAGTTGTGCATTTGTCTCCTCCACTGTATCCTGTATCCTTTTTATTTTAAGTTCTAGTTCCGTTATCCGTTCTTGCTGTTCCCGTTGTCTGGATTCACCATCCCAAAGATGGAATGCAAGCCAGTCTACCGTTAGATTCTGTCTCTTCCTGGCTTTCAATCTTTGTTCCAATCTTTCCAATCGACTTCGCTCAAATGTACCATCTCTTGGAAACTCCTCATCATGTCCCTTTGTCCACAAATACCAATTCTCGACCTGCCTTATAGCTTCGGCACCATAACGGTCGTACATATGATGTGTACAAGTACCTTTTTGTGGAATCTCTGGTTGTCCTTGTGTGTTCTTGCAGGCTCCATTTCCCATTCTGCCTTTTATCAAAGTAGCGTTGGATGTGTTGTAGCTTGTTCCAGGTTCCTCTAAAGCTTCACTCGTACCTCCAGGAAGGATCTCTCCACCTGTTCGCACGGTGATTTCCAGAGAATCTCCCTCAGCTGTGGCTTTTGCACAATCCAATCTCACAGATCAGTATTTGCAGATGAGCCGGAGGGTCAGTATGAAGTGGGTGAATCCTCAGGTGTCCGCTCTGTTTGACGGGGAAATCACACAATGGTAACCGCACATATATATCTGTATATAAACTCACCACCTTGCTCAATTTTCCCAGGTTGTCTCCACATTGATAATATCTCGCAAAGATATCAAAGCTTCTTTCTTGAGACCGCATTTTCATCAATCAAACAATCAATATATTCAATTCAATTTATTCAGTTCAATTTATGCAATTAAATTCAATCAATTAGATTCAATCAATTAACAATTCAATCAATTATTCAATTTCAATTAATTCATCAATATTCATCAATAAATCAAATTAATCATTTTGAATGACTCCTTGCATAAGCCCTTTCCCCAATGATGTCAGGACAGGTCCATCCATTGACTGAGATCGAATTTCATCGGTCGTCACCTCGGATTCGTACCTCATGTCAATTGATGAATCGCCGTCCTGTCCTAGGGTCATATCTGACATATTTTCCCATTTTGCCTGGTCTCCACAAATTTTCTTTGCAACCACTAAAGGCAACTCATCCTTCATTCGTGAGACAGCCAAAATGGATGGCAGATATTAAAGTTCTTTGGGAAAAATATCTCATCATTTTCCTTTTAATAGTACCCAAAATCTCTTGGCAATATAAATTTCGTAAAACTCCTGAAATGGGACTGTCAAATTCCTTCAATCATGCTAAATTTTGAAACTCCATCGCTTGTAATACCCAATTTATCCCATAGGGCTTGAAAGTTCTTTCCCAAGTTCATGCAATCATTCTGCATTTGAACCCTATGATATCATTCATAATAATCATCATGATTTTATAGTCATGGTCCTATCATAATCATCTATTTAAACGAACATTTCCTTTATCACCACAGCTATGTGGTATAATCAACAATAGAATAAAACTGTACATAGCAACAGGCTACCTCATGGCCACTTAGTATACCTATTGACAATAAGTCATAACAATATCGAATAATCATTGAACAATTCAAAAATCGCTCCCACTGCTCTAGCCGCAGCATCCGTGATATTTGTTTGCTCATTCCCTATTCCTGATTCGTCATCAAGGATCTCCATCATCAGACAGCGTACTTAATTCCGCATTTTAATGAGAATTCAACAGGAATTTACGACTCAAAGGAAAAAGAACGAGCAGACCTTTTGCAGGATGATCGTTACAAAATCGTTACATATATTAAAGTATTTCTAATGTCGACAAATCATATCTTAATTCTTGCAAGATTTGGTTCTTTGAATAAATCACAGCACCGGGAGAACCAGCTCCAAAAATGGATCTTTGTGTTTATTCAGCACCCTAGTAATTGGTTCTTTGTGTACTAATTACACAGCACCCAGGCCCCGCTCATATGGATCTTTGTGCAGCGCTACACAGCACCTGAGCAAAAGGGGTTTCATCTACATTTTCCCTATCTGGTGTACCATCCGTGATATTTGTCTGCTCATTCACTATTCCTGATTCGTCATCAAGGATCTCCATCATCACACAGCGTACTTAATTCCGCTTTTTAATGAGAGTTCAACAGGAATTTACGACTCAAAGGAAAAGAACGAGCAGACCTTTTGCAGGACGATAACTGGAATTAGTCGTGAAAATATATCCAAAATACTCAAAATAGACACCCACAAAAATCGTTTCCATTTAAAAAACATCGCCTTTACTGCTCCAGTCGCAGCATTTGTCACTTTGTTTGCTCATCCGCATGACCAAAACGAAATAAAGGGAGCTCAGCCATTACACTGCGCTTTTAATGGCGCATGCCATAGAAACTCAACGCAATTTCGACTCGGCCAGCAAACGAGCAAATTGTGCAGGATGTTAACTGGAATTAGTCGTGAAAAATATATCCAAGTTCACAAAAATACACACCCACACAAATAAACAACATTTATTCCGTTTAACAGAACAAACATTTCCTCTATCATGACATGCATGTCTTCAAAATTATATGCCCAAGAGAAAAAGTAAAATTAATTAAAACTGCGGGCAGTGATGATCCGGGGACCATACCGCTCCATCCTGATTGGACGAGTGCGTGCTAGAGTCGTTAACAATGACAGTCCAGATCCGATTGTTCAAAATTTCAACTCAATCGATCGAAAAATGAACGCAGGGATGCATTTTAAAGGTGCAGTGGCACTAACTGAGTTGCCACGAATATGGCCACGAAATTGCCAATATGGCCATCACAAAATATTTTCCTTAATCAATTGGCTCACAGCATAACCAATCTGCAAGTATTTCATCCGAAGATGTATCTCTGAGGACTTTTAATTAAATAAGTCATTTATAAATCAACGAGTTAATTTATTAAATGACTAATCAATAAATCAATATTTTCCTTGACAGCCACCTCACCCGGTCAGTGTCATGTCCAAACATCAGCCTCCTCACTCAACAGGTGCCTGAGTTAATGTAATGCAATTACTGTAATAAGATTACTGCAATTACTGTAATGATTACTGTAATTACTGTAATTACCGGAACTGTAATTACTGTAATTACCTCAGGTAATTAGCATCAGCAAAACACAACATTTGAATGTTCCCAAAACGTTGGAGCAAAACGTTGCAACAACGAAAGTGAAACGTTGTGGCGACGTTGTGGAAACGTTTTACAACAACATTATTTCAATGTTGCAGGAAAGTAATGTGAAAAACGTTCCCAAAAATGTTCTCTCTTTTTCTGTCTCTCTTTCTGTCTGTCTGTGTCTCTCTCTCACTTTCTGTCTCTCTCTATGTGTCTGACTCTCATCTTTATCTCTGTTTGTCTCTATGTCTCTCTTTCTTTCTTTTTCTGTCTATCTCTCTCTGTCTGTCTCTCTTTCTCCCTTTGTCTCACTCTGTCTATCTCTTTTTGTCTGTCTCTCTCTATGTGTCTGACTATCATCTTTATCTCTGTTTGTCTCTATGTCTCTCTTTCTTTCTTTTTCTGTCTATCTCTCTCTGTCTGTCTCTCTTTCTCCCTTTGTCTCACTCTGTCTATCTCTTTTTGTCTGTCTCTCTCTATGTGTCTGACTATCATCTTTATCTCTGTTTGTCTCTATGTCTCTCTTTCTTTCTTTTTCTGTCTATCTCTCTCTGTCTGTCTCTCTTTCTCACTTTGTCTCACTCTGTCTATCTCTTTTTGTCTGTCTCTCTCTATGTGTCTGACTATCATCTTTATCTCTGTTTGTCTCTATGTCTCTCTTTCTTTCTTTTTCTGTCTATCTCTCTCTGTCTGTCTCTCTTTCTCACTTTGTCTCACTCTGTCTATCTCTTTTTGTCTGTCTCTCTCTATGTGTCTGACTCTGACTATCATCTTTATCTCTGTTTGTCTCTATGTCTCTCTTTCTTTCTTTTTCTGTCTATCTCTCTCTGTCTGTCTCTCTTTCTCACTTTGTCTCACTCTGTCTATCTCTTTTTGTCTGTCTCTCTCTATGTGTCTGACTATCATCTTTATCTCTGTTTGTCTCTATGTCTCTCTTTCTTTCTTTTTCTGTCTATCTCTCTCTGTCTGTCTCTCTTTCTCACTTTGTCTCACTCTGTCTATCTCTTTTTGTCTGTCTCTCTCTATGTGTCTGACTATCATCTTTATCTCTGTTTGTCTCTATGTCTCTCTTTCTTTCTTTTTCTGTCTATCTCTCTCTGTCTGTCTCTCTTTCTCCCTTTGTCTCACTCTGTCTATCTCTTTTTGTCTGTCTCTCTCTATGTGTCTGACTATCATCTTTATCTCTGTTTGTCTCTATGTCTCTCTTTCTTTCTTTTTCTGTCTATCTCTCTCTGTCTGTCTCTCTTTCTCACTTTGTCTCACTCTGTCTATCTCTTTTTGTCTGTCTCTCTCTATGTGTCTGACTATCATCTTTATCTCTGTTTGTCTCTATGTCTCTCTTTCTTTCTTTTTCTGTCTATCTCTCTCTGTCTGTCTCTCTTTCTCACTTTGTCTCACTCTGTCTATCTCTTTTTGTCTGTCTCTCTCTATGTGTCTGACTCTGACTATCATCTTTATCTCTGTTTGTCTCTATGTCTCTCTTTCTTTCTTTTTCTGTCTATCTCTCTCTGTCTGTCTCTCTTTCTCACTTTGTCTCACTCTGTCTATCTCTTTTTGTCTGTCTCTCTCTATGTGTCTGACTATCATCTTTATCTCTGTTTGTCTCTATGTCTCTCTTTCTTTCTTTTTCTGTCTATCTCTCTCTGTCTGTCTCTCTTTCTCACTTTGTCTCACTCTGTCTATCTCTTTTTGTCTGTCTCTCTCTATGTGTCTGACTCTGACTATCATCTTTATCTCTGTTTGTCTCTATGTCTCTCTTTCTTTCTTTTTCTGTCTATCTCTCTCTGTCTGTCTCTCTTTCTCACTTTGTCTCACTCTGTCTATCTCTTTTTGTCTGTCTCTCTCTATGTGTCTGACTATCATCTTTATCTCTGTTTGTCTCTATGTCTCTCTTTCTTTCTTTTTCTGTCTATCTCTCTCTGTCTGTCTCTCTTTCTCACTTTGTCTCACTCTGTCTATCTCTTTTTGTCTGTCTCTCTCTATGTGTCTGACTCTGACTATCATCTTTATCTCTGTTTGTCTCTATGTCTCTCTTTCTTTCTTTTTCTGTCTATCTCTCTCTGTCTGTCTCTCTTTCTCACTTTGTCTCACTCTGTCTATCTCTTTTTGTCTGTCTCTCTCTATGTGTCTGACTATCATCTTTATCTCTGTTTGTCTCTATGTCTCTCTTTCTTTCTTTTTCTGTCTATCTCTCTCTGTCTGTCTCTCTTTCTCCCTTTGTCTCACTCTGTCTATCTCTTTTTGTCTGTCTCTCTCTATGTGTCTGACTATCATCTTTATCTCTGTTTGTCTCTATGTCTCTCTTTCTTTCTTTTTCTGTCTATCTCTCTCTGTCTGTCTCTCTTTCTCACTTTGTCTCACTCTGTCTATCTCTTTTTGTCTGTCTCTCTCTATGTGTCTGACTATCATCTTTATCTCTGTTTGTCTCTATGTCTCTCTTTCTTTCTTTTTCTGTCTATCTCTCTCTGTCTGTCTCTCTTTCTCACTTTGTCTCACTCTGTCTATCTCATTTTGTCTGTCTCTCTCTATGTGTCTGACTCTGACTATCATCTTTATCTCTGTTTGTCTCTATGTCTCTCTTTCTTTCTTTTTCTGTCTATCTCTCTCTGTCTGTCTCTCTTTCTCACTTTGTCTCACTCTGTCTATCTCTTTTTGTCTGTCTCTCTCTATGTGTCTGACTATCATCTTTATCTCTGTTTGTCTCTATGTCTCTCTTTCTTTCTTTTTCTGTCTATCTCTCTCTGTCTGTCTCTCTTTCTCACTTTGTCTCACTCTGTCTATCTCTTTTTGTCTGTCTCTCTCTATGTGTCTGACTATCATCTTTATCTCTGTTTGTCTCTATGTCTCTCTTTCTTTCTTTTTCTGTCTATCTCTCTCTGTCTGTCTCTCTTTCTCACTTTGTCTCACTCTGTCTATCTCTTTTTGTCTGTCTCTCTCTATGTGTCTGACTCTGACTATCATCTTTATCTCTGTTTGTCTCTATGTCTCTCTTTCTTTCTTTTTCTGTCTATCTCTCTCTGTCTGTCTCTCTTTCTCACTTTGTCTCACTCTGTCTATCTCTTTTTGTCTGTCTCTCTCTATGTGTCTGACTATCATCTTTATCTCTGTTTGTCTCTATGTCTCTCTTTCTTTCTTTTTCTGTCTATCTCTCTCTGTCTGTCTCTCTTTCTCACTTTGTCTCACTCTGTCTATCTCTTTTTGTCTGTCTCTCTCTATGTGTCTGACTCTGACTATCATCTTTATCTCTGTTTGTCTCTATGTCTCTCTTTCTTTCTTTTTCTGTCTATCTCTCTCTGTCTGTCTCTCTTTCTCACTTTGTCTCACTCTGTCTATCTCTTTTTGTCTGTCTCTCTCTATGTGTCTGACTCTGACTATCATCTTTATCTCTGTTTGTCTCTATGTCTCTCTTTCTTTCTTTTTCTGTCTATCTCTCTCTGTCTGTCTCTCTTTCTCACTTTGTCTCACTCTGTCTATCTCTTTTTGTCTGTCTCTCTCTATGTGTCTGACTATCATCTTTATCTCTGTTTGTCTCTATGTCTCTCTTTCTTTCTTTTTCTGTCTATCTCTCTCTGTCTGTCTCTCTTTCTCACTTTGTCTCACTCTGTCTATCTCTTTTTGTCTGTCTCTCTCTATGTGTCTGACTCTGACTATCATCTTTATCTCTGTTTGTCTCTATGTCTCTCTTTCTTTCTTTTTCTGTCTATCTCTCTCTGTCTGTCTCTCTTTCTCACTTTGTCTCACTCTGTCTATCTCTTTTTGTCTGTCTCTCTCTATGTGTCTGACTATCATCTTTATCTCTGTTTGTCTCTATGTCTCTCTTTCTTTCTTTTTCTGTCTATCTCTCTCTGTCTGTCTCTCTTTCTCACTTTGTCTCACTCTGTCTATCTCTTTTTGTCTGTCTCTCTCTATGTGTCTGACTATCATCTTTATCTCTGTTTGTCTCTATGTCTCTCTTTCTTTCTTTTTCTGTCTATCTCTCTCTGTCTGTCTCTCTTTCTCACTTTGTCTCACTCTGTCTATCTCTTTTTGTCTGTCTCTCTCTATGTGTCTGACTATCATCTTTATCTCTGTTTGTCTCTATGTCTCTCTTTCTTTCTTTTTCTGTCTATCTCTCTCTGTCTGTCTCTCTTTCTCACTTTGTCTCACTCTGTCTATCTCTTTTTGTCTGTCTCTCTCTATGTGTCTGACTCTGACTATCATCTTTATCTCTGTTTGTCTCTATGTCTCTCTTTCTTTCTTTTTCTGTCTATCTCTCTCTGTCTGTCTCTCTTTCTCACTTTGTCTCACTCTGTCTATCTCTTTTTGTCTGTCTCTCTCTATGTGTCTGACTATCATCTTTATCTCTGTTTGTCTCTATGTCTCTCTTTCTTTCTTTTTCTGTCTATCTCTCTCTGTCTGTCTCTCTTTCTCACTTTGTCTCACTCTGTCTATCTCTTTTTGTCTGTCTCTCTCTATGTGTCTGACTATCATCTTTATCTCTGTTTGTCTCTATGTCTCTCTTTCTTTCTTTTTCTGTCTATCTCTCTCTGTCTGTCTCTCTTTCTCACTTTGTCTCACTCTGTCTATCTCTTTTTGTCTGTCTCTCTCTATGTGTCTGACTCTGACTATCATCTTTATCTCTGTTTGTCTCTATGTCTCTCTTTCTTTCTTTTTCTGTCTATCTCTCTCTGTCTGTCTCTCTTTCTCACTTTGTCTCACTCTGTCTATCTCTTTTTGTCTGTCTCTCTCTATGTGTCTGACTATCATCTTTATCTCTGTTTGTCTCTATGTCTCTCTTTCTTTCTTTTTCTGTCTATCTCTCTCTGTCTGTCTCTCTTTCTCACTTTGTCTCACTCTGTCTATCTCTTTTTGTCTGTCTCTCTCTATGTGTCTGACTCTGACTATCATCTTTATCTCTGTTTGTCTCTATGTCTCTCTTTCTTTCTTTTTCTGTCTATCTCTCTCTGTCTGTCTCTCTTTCTCACTTTGTCTCACTCTGTCTATCTCTTTTTGTCTGTCTCTCTCTATGTGTCTGACTCTGACTATCATCTTTATCTCTGTTTGTCTCTATGTCTCTCTTTCTTTCTTTTTCTGTCTATCTCTCTCTGTCTGTCTCTCTTTCTCACTTTGTCTCACTCTGTCTATCTCTTTTTGTCTGTCTCTCTCTATGTGTCTGACTATCATCTTTATCTCTGTTTGTCTCTATGTCTCTCTTTCTTTCTTTTTCTGTCTATCTCTCTCTGTCTGTCTCTCTTTCTCACTTTGTCTCACTCTGTCTATCTCTTTTTGTCTGTCTCTCTCTATGTGTCTGACTCTGACTATCATCTTTATCTCTGTTTGTCTCTATGTCTCTCTTTCTTTCTTTTTCTGTCTATCTCTCTCTGTCTGTCTCTCTTTCTCACTTTGTCTCACTCTGTCTATCTCTTTTTGTCTGTCTCTCTCTATGTGTCTGACTATCATCTTTATCTCTGTTTGTCTCTATGTCTCTCTTTCTTTCTTTTTCTGTCTATCTCTCTCTGTCTGTCTCTCTTTCTCACTTTGTCTCACTCTGTCTATCTCTTTTTGTCTGTCTCTCTCTATGTGTCTGACTATCATCTTTATCTCTGTTTGTCTCTATGTCTCTCTTTCTTTCTTTTTCTGTCTATCTCTCTCTGTCTGTCTCTCTTTCTCACTTTGTCTCACTCTGTCTATCTCTTTTTGTCTGTCTCTCTCTATGTGTCTGACTATCATCTTTATCTCTGTTTGTCTCTATGTCTCTCTTTCTTTCTTTTTCTGTCTATCTCTCTCTGTCTGTCTCTCTTTCTCCCTTTGTCTCACTCTGTCTATCTCTTTTTGTCTGTCTCTCTCTATGTGTCTGACTATCATCTTTATCTCTGTTTGTCTCTATGTCTCTCTTTCTTTCTTTTTCTGTCTATCTCTCTCTGTCTGTCTCTCTTTCTCACTTTGTCTCACTCTGTCTATCTCTTTTTGTCTGTCTCTCTCTATGTGTCTGACTATCATCTTTATCTCTGTTTGTCTCTATGTCTCTCTTTCTTTCTTTTTCTGTCTATCTCTCTCTGTCTGTCTCTCTTTCTCACTTTGTCTCACTCTGTCTATCTCTTTTTGTCTGTCTCTCTCTATGTGTCTGACTCTGACTATCATCTTTATCTCTGTTTGTCTCTATGTCTCTCTTTCTTTCTTTTTCTGTCTATCTCTCTCTGTCTGTCTCTCTTTCTCACTTTGTCTCACTCTGTCTATCTCTTTTTGTCTGTCTCTCTCTATGTGTCTGACTATCATCTTTATCTCTGTTTGTCTCTATGTCTCTCTTTCTTTCTTTTTCTGTCTATCTCTCTCTGTCTGTCTCTCTTTCTCACTTTGTCTCACTCTGTCTATCTCTTTTTGTCTGTCTCTCTCTATGTGTCTGACTATCATCTTTATCTCTGTTTGTCTCTATGTCTCTCTTTCTTTCTTTTTCTGTCTATCTCTCTCTGTCTGTCTCTCTTTCTCACTTTGTCTCACTCTGTCTATCTCTTTTTGTCTGTCTCTCTCTATGTGTCTGACTCTGACTATCATCTTTATCTCTGTTTGTCTCTATGTCTCTCTTTCTTTCTTTTTCTGTCTATCTCTCTCTGTCTGTCTCTCTTTCTCACTTTGTCTCACTCTGTCTATCTCTTTTTGTCTGTCTCTCTCTATGTGTCTGACTATCATCTTTATCTCTGTTTGTCTCTATGTCTCTCTTTCTTTCTTTTTCTGTCTATCTCTCTCTGTCTGTCTCTCTTTCTCACTTTGTCTCACTCTGTCTATCTCTTTTTGTCTGTCTCTCTCTATGTGTCTGACTCTGACTATCATCTTTATCTCTGTTTGTCTCTATGTCTCTCTTTCTTTCTTTTTCTGTCTATCTCTCTCTGTCTGTCTCTCTTTCTCACTTTGTCTCACTCTGTCTATCTCTTTTTGTCTGTCTCTCTCTATGTGTCTGACTATCATCTTTATCTCTGTTTGTCTCTATGTCTCTCTTTCTTTCTTTTTCTGTCTATCTCTCTCTGTCTGTCTCTCTTTCTCACTTTTTGTCTCACTCTGTCTATCTCTTTTTGTCTGTCTCTCTCTATGTGTCTGACTCTGACTATCATCTTTATCTCTGTTTGTCTCTATGTCTCTCTTTCTTTCTTTTTCTGTCTATCTCTCTCTGTCTGTCTCTCTTTCTCACTTTGTCTCTTTGGTCCATTCGCAAAGCCAAAACGAACGACCACAGAACCCTCGCCATTAATATCTATTGTAAGCGTGCCAAATCAATAAGTATCAATTTTTTTTCTATGAGCCTCGACCAGAGAGTGGTTGCTACCCACAAACACTCGTCGCGAGCTGTTCCATTGTCTGTTGATTCCCATTCTGCTGTTTTTGTCTCATAATCAAGATAAATTTGGAACAGCCCTTAAATTAACACCAAGCAGATCAATTTTTATATTTAAATATAAAATCATTTTCTCATTAATTCATAATCATAAAATCATTTAATCCGTGTCACCCATGCTATTTATCTAGCAAATTTCGTCAAAAAAATACAACAGCACTGGTTCCGTGTCACCCATGCTATTTATCTAGCAAATTTCGTCAAAAAAAATACAACAGCACTGGTTCCGTGTCACCCATGCTATTTATCTGGCAAATTTCGTCAAAAAAAATACAACAGCACTGCTCCCAAAATTCTCTATTTAAAACGGGTGTACACGATTGTACACGTGTACGGACGGACCTTACCGAACCGGCAAACAAGTCGCTTCATGCACATCAGTGGTGCGTTTCTTCGTGGCGCGTGTCAGAAGAATTACACAGCGCAGGAAAAATACGTATTTACAGAAATCGTTAAAAAAAACTCGGATAATCGCTAAAATCGTTGTGGCCGGTGTACCATATTGGAAATATATATATATATAAATATAATTCCGTTTCCCGGTTCCCTGTCGCTCGCCGAGCGCCGATCAAGTCAAGTGCTTCGAACAAGTGCAAAAAAAAGTAGTACTTTATCCGTGTGCGAGTGGGTAAACGAGTGTACCGGCCTTACACGTCCTTGAAACAAGCGGTCGCAAGGTGCACACTTGCTCCGCCCGCTTCCAGGTCACAGTAAGGCCCTTTAATAACCAGCGCAAAGAAGCCCCAGATCACCTGCTCCCCCATGTATGTACCCATAACTTCCAAGTTCGTAATCATATTGGGCAAGACAAGACACACTCACCTTTTAAAGAAGACTTGCTTGTACAATTGATCGCAGCGGTGCCTCCAAGATTGTCAGGGAATTTACTGGGGGACTCACAGGACTCCAAAGACCGGACACAGGTTACAAAAGGTCTCGTTTATTAAACTGTATTCACTTCATCCAATTACCAAAATGATACCGCATAATATAATGGATCAGGTTTAACTCTTTTCGCTGGTCCTTCTCTCCATCCGACACTCCCGTTCGGTCAGCGCTTCACGTAGCAAGTACTCGTTCATTCCATCGTTCCGTCGGGCAGGGCTTCTGAGGACCAGTGTACTTTACTCAACGTTTGCTCTCGTTATATCGCCAAACTGGACTTAATCTCCTCTCCGCTAATGTCCCGGGGTCATGCATCGCACCGAGTCCTGGCATCAGCTCGCTCCCCTCCTGCTGTGTAAATGGAAATCACAGCAGGGGGGGGTGCTCTAGCCTGGGGCCTTGACCAGGTGTTTCAAGAGATTACATTGTTCATACACATAAAATGTATCTGCTTTGTTACCAGGTTAATTAATAAGTTACCAGGGCCAATCAATATGTTACACTGAGTTACACTTCCACATGGCAAAAAGCGCAAGTAGGCCCGGAGGAGAACCTCGTGTTCTGCCTCGAGGCTCACGGAGGATATGACTGCCTTGAAACCGTTGACTTCCGACCTCCAGAAGTCGTGATATGAGAGTGGTCCTCCTCTCGAGGCCGCCCCCATGAATTTTCGTTCTCCGCCCCTGCTGTACCATAGCTTCCCTGGCTAAGTCTAGGCGAGAAGTTAGGGTTGCGGAACCCCATCCTGTGGGTTAAGGCATAGTCATCTGCCATGGTTGCTGCCTCATACAACTTTGGTACTTTCCTTTCCTCCAGGTGTATTTTAATGTCCTCGTGGACACACTGTTGGAATTCCTCCACCAGGATCAATTGTCGCAATAGTTTGAAGTCTTTCCCAACTCCTTTCGAATCGCACCACCTATCAAACATGGTTTCTTTCAATCTGGCAAACTCCATGTGGGTCTCACTCTCCCTCCTCCTGGCATTCCGGAATTTCTGCCGGTAAGCTTCCGGGACCAATTTTTAGGCTTTGAGAAGGTGTTTCTTCAATACCTCATAATCTGCACACTGGTCATTCGGTAAAGCCGAATAAATCTCTTGAGCTTTACCCACCAGAACACTTTGCACTAGTATGGACCAGTACTCCTCAGGCCAGTTTAACTGTCGAGCCACTTTCTCAAAGTGTGGAAAAAAACTTGGCTACCTCCTTCTCATTGAAGGGTGGGACCAGCCTCACATGTCTGCCAACATCCCAGGTGTTCTGACTAGGTGTCGAACCAGTCAGCAGGGATGGTACCTCTCCCCGTTCTCTTATTAACTCCAGCTCCTTGACTTTAATTTCCTGCTGACACGCCAATTCACGGTCCTTTAACTCCCTTTCGGCTCTTCTCTCCTCTGCTTCGAGGTCTCTTTCCACTCTCCTTTCCTCTCTTTTTTTGTCTTCTAACCTCTCCTGGAGTTCTCTTTCCAGTACTTTTAACCTTTCCTGGAGTTCTCGCTCCTGTGCTTTTTCCCTTTCCTGGCTCCGTAATTGCAACTCCAGTTTTCGGAGCTCCACATTTTCTTGTTCTTCTGGTAACCAATCCCAGGCTACCTCTTCCCATGCTTTTAATCCCACCATAGATTGTATCACCACTGTCTGCAACTCTGCCTTCCTCATATTAGTTCGGACCTCCAAGCGAAAATGTTTGGCCAATTTCCAGAGGTCCGATTTTACTAACGCTCTGAACTGTGCTTCACTCGGGGTCACCGTAAACTTATCTGCGTCAAACGCCATCGTGACTACTGGTAACACCTGTTAACCTTCACACAAGAAATTTCTAACAAACGAAAACAAAAGTTTTTTTTTTGTTGTTGTTGTTTGTTTTTGGAAAAAATTTGGGAATGTTGGAAAAAGTTCCAAACTTGGGAATTCTTTCCCGGACTAAATTTAGGAATTTTTTAAAGCTCCCGGACGCAGACCCAATTGCGAGTCCACGAATATCAATTTGGACGAGCCCCCAATTTCTGTTACGGGGTCCCCCCCCCCCCCCCCCCCCACCTTACCCCCAGCAGCACAGCGGTGGAGAGGAACCTCATAAAGATTCGAATTGAGGCGTCGACGAGCGAGACGACCCCGAGGTCATGTGCTCAGCCCCCAACAACACAGCGGTGGAGAGGAACCTCACAAAGATTCGAATTGAGGCGTCGACGAGCGAGACGACCCCGAGGTCACGTGCTCAGCCCCCAGAAGCACAGCGGTGGAGAGGAACCTCACAAAGATTCGCTCCGACGTACACTTTGCGGTTCAACCCGCGAGCCTCTGTAGAATTCGCACGTGCCCCTCTCTGGCACGGCCGTTCCCGGCGATCCCCCAGGGAATAATGCCCAGCCGACACGACGAAAGCCTGTTCCCTGCAGGGTGCTCGCGTGGCCAGAATGGCGGACGGCTTTCGCTCCAACCCGGGTTCTCAAGGTCTGGATCCTCCGGAGCCCCGCTGAGAATACCCGGCGACACAGGCTCCCCGCACTCCGGCGATATTTCTTATCGACCGAACTTCCTTTTAAGGACGCAAGGTTCCCTCGCACTGCACGTCGAACGATCGGCCCGGAGCCTCCACCACCACGTCTCTTTTCGATCTCCTCCCACCTCCTTTTTTTCGCTCCACCTCTTCCGGTCTCGATCCGGATTTCCTTTAAACAACAACAATCCCAATAGTGGACCCACAATAATAATAACAACACTAGGAATGAGTGCCGAACCCGTAACACTTGGCAATGTCTGGAGGCAGTGAGTGCATCCAGCAGCACTGGGCATATGCAAAACTCCTCTCTTAGCACTCCAGGGAGCAATTTGATCCATGACTACACGCATTCTCCAGTTGCTTTCATCTGGTCGCTCCTGAGACCTTTTTATCTCGGTCTTTTAGTTTGTCTGCCGATCTTGATAACCGTCTACCGATCTTAATAACCACTGCCGATCTTGATAACTATTTAACAATGTTAATACCACTGCAGATCTTGATAACTATCTAACAATGTTAATAACCACTGCCGATCTTGATAACTATCTAACAATGTTAATAACCACTGCCGATCTTGATAACTCTCTAACAATGTTAATAACCACTGCCGATCTTGATAACTATCTAACAATGTTAATAACCACTGCCGATCTTGATAACTATCTAACAATGTTAACAACCACTGCAGATCTTGATAACTATCTAACAATGTTAATAACCACTGCCGATCTTGATAACTATCTAACAATGTTAATAACCACTGCAGATCTTGTTAACTATCTAACAATGTTAATAACCACTGCAGATCTTGATAACTATCTAACAATGTTAATAACCACTGCCGATCTTGATAACTATCTAACAATGTTAATAACCACTGCCGATCTTGATAACTATCTAACATTGTTAATAACCACTGCAGATCTTGATAACTATCTAACAATGTTAATAACCACTGCCGATCTTGATAACTATCTAACAAGGTTAATAACCACTGCAGATCTTGATAACTATCTAACAATGTTAATAACCACTGCTGATCTTGATAACTATCTAACAAGGTTAATAACCACTGCAGATCTTGATAACGATCTAACAATGTTAATAACCACTGCAGATCTTGATAACTATCTAACAATGTTAATAACCACTGCAGATCTTGATAACTATCTAACAATGTTAATAACCACTGCCGATCTTGATAACTATCTTACAATGTTAATAACCACTGCCGATCTTGATAACTATCTAACAATGTTAATAACCACTGCCGATCTTGATAACTATCTAACAATGTTAATAACCACTGCTGATCTTGATAACTATCTAACAATGTTAATAACCACTGCAGATCTTGATAACCAGCTAACAATGTTAATAACCACTGCCGATCTTGATAACTATCTAACAATGTTAATAACCACTGCAGATCTTGATAACTATCTAACAATGTTTATAACCACTGCAGATCTTGATAACTATCCAACAATGTTAATAACCACTGCAGATCTTGATAACTATCTAACAATGTTAATAACCACTGCCGATCTTGATAACTATCTAACAATGTTAATAACCACTGCCGATCTTGATAACTATCTAACAATGTTAAGAACCACTGCAGATCTTGATAACTATCGAACAATGTTAATAACCACTGCCGATCTTGATAACTATCTAACAATGTTAATAACCACTGCAGATCTTGATAACTATCTAACAATGTTAATAACCACTGCCGATCTTGATAACTATCAAACAATGTTAATAACCACTGCCGATCTTGATAACTATCTAACAATGTTAATAACCACTGTAGATCTTGATAACTATCTAACAATGTTAATAACCACTGCCGATCTTGATAACTATCTAACAATGTTAATAACCACTGCCGATCTTGATAAAAATCTAACAATGTTAATAACCACTGCCGATCTTGATAACTATCTAACAATGTTAATAACCACTGCCGATCTTGATAACTATCTAGCAATGTTAATAACCACTGCAGATCTTGATAACTATCTAACAATGTTAATAACCACTGCAGATATTGATAACTATCTAACAATGTTAATAACCACTGCCGATCTTGATGACTATCTAACAATGTTCATAACCACTGCAGATCTTGATAACTAACTAACAATGTTAATAACCACTGCAGATCTTGATAACTATCTAACAATGTTAATAACCACTGCAGATCTTGATAACTATCTAACAATGTTAATAACCACTGCAGATCTTGATAACTATCTAACAATGTTAATAACCACTGCCGATCTTGATAACTATCTAACAATGTTAATAACCACTGCAGATCTTGATATCTATCTAACAATGTTAATAACCACTGCAGATCTTGATAACTATCTAACAATGTTAATAACCACTGCCGATCTTGATAACTATCTAACAATGTTAATAACCACTGCCGATCTTGATAACTATCTAACAATGCTAATAACCACTGCCGATCTTGATAACTATCTAACAATGTTAATAACCACTGCCGATCTTGATAACTATCTAACAATGTTAATAACCACTGCCGATCTTGATAACTATCTAACAATGTTAATAACCACTGCCGATCTTGATAACTATCTAACAATGTTAATAACCACTGCAGATCTTGATAACTATCTAACAATGTTAACAACCACTGCCGATCTTGATAACTATCTAACAATGTTAATAACCACTGCCGATCTTGATAACTATCTAACAATGTTAATAACCACTGCCGATCTTGATAACTATCTAACAATGTTAATCAGCACTGCCGATCTTGATAACTATCTAACAATGTTAATAACCACTGCCGATCTTGATAACTATCTAACAATGTTAATAACCACTGCCGATCTTGATAACTATCTAACAATGTTAATAACCACTGCCGATCTTGATAACTATCTAACAATGTTAATAACCACTGCCGATCTTGATAACCATCTCCCGATCTTAATAACCACTGCTGATCTTGATAACCATCTCCCGATCTTAATAACCATCTCCCGATCTTAATAACCATCTCCCGATCTTAATAACCATCTCCCGATCTTAATAACCATCTCCCGATCTTAATAACCATCTCCCGATCTTAATAACCATCTCCCGATCTTAATAACCATCTCCCGATCTTAATAACCATCTCCCGATCTTAATAACCATCTCCCGATCTTAATAACCATCTCCCGATCTTAATAACCATCTCCCGGTCTTAATAACCATCTCACGATCTTAATAACCATCTCCCGATCTTAATAACCATCTCCCGATCTTAATAACCATCTCCCGATCTTAATAACCACCTCCCGATCTTAATAACCACTGCCAATCTTGATAACCATCTCCCGATCTTAATAACCACTGCCAATCTTGATAACCATCTCCCGATCTTAATAACCACTGCCAATCTTGATAACCATCTCCCGATCTTAATAACCATCTCCCCATCTTAATAACCATCTCCCGATCTTAATAACCATCTCCCGATCTTAATAACCATCTCCCGATCTTAATAACCATCTCCGATCTTAATAACCATCTCCCGATCTTAATAACCATCTCCCGATCTTAATAACCATCTCCCGATCTTAATAACCATCTCCCGATCTTAATAACCACCTCCCGATCTTAATAACCATCTCCCGATCTTAATAACCACTGCCAATCTTGATAACCATCTCCCGATCTTAATAACCACTGCCAATCTTAATAACCATCTCCCGATCTTAATAACCACTGCCAATCTTAATAACCATCTCCCAATCTTGATAACCATCTCCCGATCTTAATAACCACTGCCAATCTTGATAACCATCTCCCGATCTTAATAACCATCTCCCGATCTTAATAACCATCTCCCGATCTTAATAACCATCTCCCGATCTTAATAACCATCTCCCGATCTTAATAACCATCTCCCGATCTTAATAACCACTGCCAATCTTGATAACCATCTCCCGATCTTAATAACCACTGCCAATCTTGATAACCATCTCCCGATCTTAATAACCACTGCCAATCTTAATAACCATCTCCCGATCTTGATAACCCCTCCAGCACGCGTGCTCAACAATCGCCTCTCACATTCCACAACGGCTTTTTCCACTTCCTGTAAAGATGCTCATTGCCAGCTCAGCATCAAGACCCCGAGAATGACTTTGACGGATTGAAGGAACTATTAACGGAGATAACAGAGGATTAAAGGGTCCAATTAAAATCTGTCTAGACATACTTTGACAGGTTTTAATCTTGCACGCAAATCCCATACTCCTTCCTACGTGACACATTTATTAATGAAATATCTATACTATGTTACTCCCTTTAACTCATAACACATCCCCACACCATACAATACATTTCATGTATGTATGTATGCATGTATGCACATATGTACATATACACACACATACATGCAAATATACATACTAGCTGGTTAGCCACGCTGCGGGTGGGTATCGAAGGCAAATTTGATGTGCAGTACAATCTCAACTGAAACTAAATAAATGACTAAATTAATAACGTCATAATTTCAAAGTCTAACGTGATTTGCCACGTGTATGTATGTGGCCTTCATAGCAATAACTATGTTCTACTACATACATGATAGACGTATTGTCATTGTAGTCGGTACTTAATAGACATTCTCATGTTGTACGTACTTTTTCGTATGCATGGTCAAGGCTAATAGAAGAGCTATAGCACAATGGAATGGAACAAAATAGAAAGGGGGAAATCACCAACAGCAGAGTAGAGTAAATGTGAGAGTGACATGAAGTGGAGGGGGTTAGGATACATGGGGTGAACAAGTTGAAAGAAACATGCAAGAAGAGGAAGGGTAAAGTGCGAATGAAACAGAAAAGGAACAAACCAACCAGAAATAAACAAATCAAGAGGCGAGGGAGAGGAGTGGAAATCACAATAACCTGAAAAAGGGAGTGCTTGGGAATGGGTAATTTTGAGTATGGATGGGAGATGACCCAAGGAAGTGGTGAACAGATTTTTGAAACTTTGGAGGGAAGAATGAGACTAAAAGACGTGGGAAAAAGAGGAACAAATGAATGCAAGTGAGCATTTTTGGTGTAGTAGTAGTCGGAACCACAATTTTGGCATTTGTTAGTGATGTAGGAGCCTGGATTTTGGGAGTTTAACAAGAAGAGGGTTACTGGCAGGCCACGTTCCCTCCAGAAACTGGGAGGGACAGAGCCAAGAGAGGGCAGAGGGTGCAAGACCAAAAAGGAGGCGGTAGAATACAGAGGCCTGTTTGTGATGTGAGCGTTGCAGGCCTCGGGACTCGGCTTTGTCGTGGGAGATCACAATGATTTCGATGATCTTGTTTTCCATTGCATCAAGAAGGGCAAGGTCTGAGGTAGGGGCACCAGCACAAAGGAGAGGGCAGTACTACATGAAGCTGTGAATGAAGGCCTATAGGTTGTCAAAAGTTTAGACTGGTTAAGGAAAGACCTTGTACGATGGACGATGCGCAGTTGGCGGCTGGCTTTGGAGGCCATCTTGTAAATATCTCTCAAGGCTAATGTAAAGCCCAAAAGTTTGAGTTTATTACGTCCGCCACCAAAGGTGGATGGAGGTTATGTTTTCACCCCTGTCTGTCTGTGTCTGTTTGTTTGTCTGTCTGTTTGTGAACAAAATATCTCAAAATGTTGTGGACGGATTCGGACGAAACTTGGTGGACTGGTTGGGTGTCTGACAAGGACGATTCTATTTGATTTTGGTGAAGATCTGAATATGGATTCGGATATGAGAATTGTTTAATTTTTGAAATGATTCTTTAACATTTGGAGATAGGGCCAAAAACGATACATAGCAGGATATCTCAAAACGTTATGGTTGGATTTGGACAAAACTTGTTGGACAGGTTGTGTGTGTGAGACAAGGAAAAATAGATTCGATTTTGGTGAAGATCCGGATCCGGATCCAGCAAGTAGAATTTTTTTTCGTGATTCTTCACCATCGAGTGATATGGCCAACCAGGCGGAGGTTTGCTCTCTACTGAGTGCCCTTCTAGTTGTTGTTTGATATGCAGCTTGTGGCTGCTGGTTGCATCATTCCATCACACTGCTCATGCACTGCTCCCTGTTTCCAGTAAGATGATACTCACTTTGCCGACCTTCAAAGGATGACAGGCTGAGTCAACGCACCTGGTGCTACGTAAAGGCACGACAAGGGCTCAAACTCAAGGCCCTTTAGATCTTAAGCCAACCACGTTAACCGTTAAGGCAACACGAGGTTCAAAAGTTTGGGTGATTTAACCATGTCAGTACTTGATAGACATACTCACGTTCTAATATAAAATACTTTATATAAACACTTAGCCACACCAATCAATTTATTCCAACACGAGGCAACGAGGTACTCTTGGACCTGCAGGTGGGTCCTCTTGCTTAATGCCCTCCGCATGGATGACGTACGCACTGATGAATCGCTCTTCCTGTGGAACACCAGGGTAACAGTTTATAGTTGGGTCGCCATTTGAACCCAGGCTAGAGAACTCAGAGGCGAGTCTGCATACCTCTCTGCTAACCTGCCAGCTCTAAATATTGAGTCGAATGATTACTAAAAACAGGTGATGTATTTGTCATTTTTGGTCTCTGTTTTGTGGCTTTGTTCGTTTGTCAGGTGAAGGAGTACTTACGGCTGGAGTTCGAAAAAGCCGGCGTACCTTCCAATGACACCTTCCACGAACAGCTGGTCAAAGATATCTTCAAGAAGGAAGATGAAAACGAGGATGGATACATATCAGCAAGAGAATTCACCTTCATTCATGATGAACTTTGAGAGTGAGGCTTGTGTGGGATTGTTGATGCAACAGCTTCCGGACATTGCAAAGAACAACGCTCGGTTTTTCAAGGTTTGACAACCTCAAGAAACTACACCATTTGGCCTTCACTGATGAATTGTCCTTGGAATGTTTTGTACAGTAGAGTCCCGTTAACAGGAACACCCATTACAACACATTTCCTTATTGTAAAAGGCACATTTGCTGAACAATCCCAATTTAATGAGCACTTCAACGCCATATATAGAGTGTTATATCGAGTGTTATCGGTTTGATTGAAAAAAACAATCTTTTCCCTTCGTTTATTGGAGTGAAATGCAGTAAAATTCTTATGGACAAACACGAGCTGCAGGTTGAACCATACAAGGTGAAATGAAGATTCTTTAAAAAAAATTATAATAATAATAAACTCGAGCAATGCGACTGTGTCACCAATATGTCTCCACATAGTTCTCACACAGGTAGATGCCCTCGTTCACTGTCCTAAAAACAAACAAGTTTGAATTTAAATCCCTTCAGCTGTTTTCAAGTATCACCTTTTCACCAGCCATGACAGGGTTTTACATCGATCGGTGAAGCAGTTTCAGAGACGTTTTTAAATGTAGGCTTTCAAGCTAATATGGCCGCCATACCACATGACATATGACCTTAATTTCATGACATATGACCTTAATCGTCGGTGGAGGCATAAAAATTTATATATATATATATCTCCTGGGGTTGGGGGAGGTATCCATGGCATTGTCATGCTTACATCCCCTAAACTTTCAAGAATGCCTTTGGGGAGAGGAGAGTGTGGGTTTGGGGTGTATCGGAGGTCTTGCTAAAACGAATTTTCAATACAAGGAACATTCAATGAGCTCACTCTGCTCGTTATGAAAAAGACCCCACGATATTTAGTTTATTGTTCAATGCTGATTATCATTTGGTGCTTTTCCATTTTTTAACAGTGACGTAAACGGTTACCTATGTATTTGTTTAGATATACATGGAGACATTTTAAATGGTGGAAAAAATGGACAGAGGAGAGGAATAAGATGGAAGAGAGATTGAAGTTAATGGAGGAGAGGGAAAGATGACACATGCAGTGGCATCGGGGAAAGGTGTGGATGGGAGGGTGGTGGAGCGGGATGTGGGAGTTATTGAAAAATCCACCATTTTACAAACGCAATACATGTCCGATAACCTTTCACTAATTAACATTAAACCAGCATTGTATGTGTTTGGACGACCATTGGTGACACTGTTTGGATGTTAGAAGGACCATCGGTTACCCTGTTGTTTGGACGACCATCGGTTACACAAACTGTCGCCTCCAAAATGCTGCAAATAATCCTTTTGTACGTTGTACGAGATAAGCAATAATCGACTATCAGTATTAAGTCTTCTTATTTCTAACTTGCTTGGTACTTTTTAGTAAAATGTTACAGTAGTTTTCCCCGAACCGCTTTGCATTCTTTGCACATTAACAAAGACGGTCTTGAAAAGGTGCTTCAGGAACGGTTTGGAAACGTACGTTTCGTCACTGTGACGGATCCAGTTTCACCAATTCGTTTTGTTTTTTTTAAATGCAGAAATAAATAATGTATGATACACTTTGCCTTTTGTTGTTGTACACCACACCTTTCCTATGCCATCTCCAGGCGCTGCATAACGTCATTGCCGGGCACCGAAGGGGCCCGGCAATGACGCACGCTGAAAGGAAGTACTCAGTTTTCACTCTGGTTGTTTTCTTGATTTCTTGTTTGTTTTTCTTTCTTGTTTGTTTTTCTTTCTTGTTTGTTTGTCCGGGCGATATCTCAGCCATCCTTTGAGCTAGGAAGCTGAAATTTCGGCACAATGGTGAGCAAGTACTTTGTCAAAAACAGTATTTTTTGATTTATTGATTAATCAATTAATTGATGAGTTATTTAATTATTAGCGATTAATTAAGTACTTATTTAATTAATTAAATTTCATTTCTCTTCTGACCATTATCTCAGGCACCTTTTGAGTTAGGAAGCTGATATTTGGACATGCCAATAACCAGGTGATTTGGCTGTAAATATATATTTTTGATTTATTGATTAATCAATTAATTGATGAGTTATTTAATTATTAGCGATTAATTAAGTACTAAAACGTTTCCTTTCTCTTCTGGCCATTATCTCAGGCACCTTTTGAGTTGGGAAGATGATATTTGGACATGACAATGACCAAGTGATTTGGCTGTAAAGGATATTTTTGTACACCGCTCCTTTCCTATGCCATCTACAGGTGCTGCATAACGTCATTGCCGGGCACCGAAGGGGGCTCGGCAGTTAAGTGACGCACGCTGAAAGGGAGTACTCAGTTTTCACTCTGGTTGTTTGTTTTCTTGCTTTCTTGTTTTCTTGTTTGTGTGTTTGTCCGGGCGATATCTCAGCCATCCTTTGAGCTACGAAGCTGAAATTTCGGCACAATAGTGAGCAAGTACTTTTTCAAAAACCGTATTTTTTGTTTTTTGATTAATCAATTAATTGATGAGTTATTTAATTATTAGCGATTAATTAAGTACTCATACATTTACTTTCTCTTCTGTCCATTATCTCAGGCACCTTTTGAATTAGGAAGCTGATATTTGGGCATGCCAATGACCAAGAGATTTGGCTGCAAAGGCTATTTTTGATTTATTGATTAATCGATTAATTATTTGATTATTTGATTAATGACTAATTTTTTTTTCTTTTTTTTTAGTTACAGATTCGGATGAAATGGTGGTGGTTTATGTGTTCTATTAGCGAATTGATTAATTTTTTTTATTTTTTTTTCATTATTAATTATTTATTTATTTTCTTTCTCATCTGGGCAATATCTCAGGCACCTTTTGAGTTAGGAAGCTGATATTTGGACATGCCAATGACCTAGTGATTTGGCTGTAAAGGGTATTTTTGATTTATTGATTAATCAATGTATCAATTAATCAATTAATTATTTAATTATTCGATAAATGACTAAAATAATTTTTTTTTGAGGGTTCAGATTCTGATGAAATGGTGGTGGTTTATGTGTTCTTTAAGCGAATTGATTAATTATTTGATTTGTTTACGATTATTATTTATTTATTTTAATTATTAATCATTTATTTATTTCTTTTCTTTCTCATCTGGCCAATATGTCGGGCACCTTTTGAGCGAGGAAGCTGATATTTGGACATGACAATGACCAAGTAATTTGTCTGTAAAAGGTATTTTTTTATTTATTGATTAATCAATTAATCGATTAATTATTTATTGATTAATATATTAATTAATTATTTTTATTAATGACTTATTTAATTAAATTTCCAAAAGTTACATCTTCAGATGAAGCACGAGTGGTTTATTTTTGATATTAACCAATTGATTAAGGAAATATTTTATGACAATCTTTTCTTTATTTTAATTATGCAATTAAAATCAATCAATTGTTGTGCACCTCTCCCTCCAAATACAGTCTCTATGAGCTGCACGGCGGTATCGCCGGGCACCAGAGGCGCCCTGGCAATGCCGCACTGGAGGATATTTACTCCCGCCAGGGTGTGTGTGTGTGTGTGTGTGTGTGTGTGTGTGTGTGTGTGTGTGTGTGTGTGTGTGTGTGTGTGTGTGTGTGTGTGTGTGTGTGTGTGCATATGTCTCGATCGTGTCCGTCCGTGTGTGTGTGTGTGCGTATGTGTGTTCATATGTTCGTGTGTTTGTGAACAAGATATCTGGAAAGGTTCTGAATGGATTTGGATGAAAGGTGGTGGGATGATTGCCCTTGGGATAAGGAAGAATTGATTAGTTTTTGGTGAAGCTCAGGATATTATTCTGGATCCAGGAATTTTTTGAAGGATTTTTTTACCTTTGGAAGATAGGGCTCAGCAGCGGCCACCCACGGCGGGAGTATGCGCCCTACTGAGTGGCGTTCTAGTTAATTATTTGGCATGGGGGTGGTTGGTGTACTTTGAATGTATCTGTACTTGTTTTTTTGTTTTTTTGCCTACACATGTTTTTTTGCCTACCATATCTTTTCTAAGCTAGGTCAAAGATCAAAACGAGGATAGGTCAAAGCATTCGTGCTTGGTCAAAGGTCAAAACAAAGATAGGTCAAAGTGTTCGTGCTAGGTCAAAGGTCAAAATGAGGATAGATCAAAGCATTCGTGCTTGGTCAAAGGTCAAAACGAAGATAGGTCAAAGTTTGTGCTAGGTCAAAATGTAGATAGGTGAAAGCATTTGTGCTCTGTCAAAGCTCAAAATGAAAATAGGTCAAATTGTTTGTGCTAGGTCAAAAGAAGATAGGTCAAAGCGTTTGTGCTAGGTCAAAATGAAGATAGGTCAAAGCGTTTGCGAATTATCGCTCTCACAAACTAGAACGCCACTCAGTGGAGCACACACTCCCACCGTGGGTCAAGTTGGAATAATGCGTTTTGTTTAACATCCCCTCTCCCCAAAACAATAAATGAAAAAGAAAGTAGGCCCTAACTGTCAGAGAATTAATTTTGATATATCTCGGAATTAGAGGAGAAAAACATCATTTAAGAATAAGAATAAAAGCTTTAATGCAGTAAAACGAAAAAAAATTTCCCCAAAAAATTCCTGGATCCGGAATAATATCCTGAGCTTCACCAAAAACTAATCAATTCTTCCTTATCCCAAGGGCAATCATCCCACCACCTTTCATCCAAATCCGTTCAGAACTTTTCCAGATATCTTGTTCACAAACACACATACGCACACACACACACGCACACGGACGGACATAATCGAATGCATTACTCCCTGGCGGGAGTAACAAACAAACTAGAACAGCACTCGGTGGAGCGCACACCTCCACCAGGCTGAACAGTTTGTTTTGTATCCCACTGATAGGGCGAATCTGGATTCGGACCTGAACCTAAATCTAATCAGCTTGTTCTTGTCACGAAACCAACTCGTCCACCAAGTTTAGTCATAACTCGTCCATAACCTTTAAAATATCATGTTATATAGTCTATATCGCTTTTCGCCCGATCTCTCAATGGTGAAGAATCACTTAAAAATTAAATAACTCTCGTTTCCGAATCCATATTCAGATCTTCACCAAAATCGAATCGATTAGTCCTTGTCTCACACACAACCTGTCCACCAAGTTTCGTCCGAATCCGTCCACAACTTTTTGAGATGTATTGTTCACAGACAGACAGACAGGTGTGAAAACATAACCTCCATATGCACCTTTGGTGGCGGCGGTAAACATCAAATTTCAAAAAATCCCAAGATTCGCTGAAATGTTAATAAAACTTCCAAGGCCCCAATATCCAATCGGAAAACCCAAGGAAGAATCCCAAGGAGTGTCGACACAGCTGCATACGAAAGAAGAAGAAATCGTGTCCCAGGCTTCTCCAGACTCGGACGTGGATAACATTATGGAGCAGTAAATCAATGGGTTTAATTAAAGTACAACGGGTATTTTTACGATCGTCTTAAAAACGTGTTCAGCTTGAGTTACTTACATTCCCGAAAGGCCGCAGTAAAGTCTTTACAAACCTTTAATAAGGTAATTTTGTTCCCTTCAAAACCGAAAGGCACAATCAATCACAAGGTGGCGCACGTTCCCTGCCTCACGCAGAATGGGAGATGGGACAACAATGAAGGCGGAGCTTGTGCAACCATGAAGGCGGGGCTTGTGCAACGGTGAGGGTGGAACTTGTGCAACAAAGAAGGCGGGGCTTATGCAACAAAGAAGGCGTGGCTTATGCAATGATTAATTAATGAAAACAATGGAGGTGCATAAAAGGGAATTTTTTCGAATTGGGCTCTTTGGTTGGCGACTAGCGGGATGGCCATGAGGTACGCACACCTGTCCACGAGTCGGCCTGGGCTCGCATCTCGACCTGGCGAAAAAAAACTGTCATCCTACAGCTGGCTGTGCAAAGCTCAGATAATTTATAACCACAGGATCTGGATAAGTTATCCTGTGGTTAAAATTATTTTTTCGATGGTGAATTAACTGAGTTTATCATAAAGCGAGGAAGCAACAGCATTTTAAAAGTATTTCGTTGACTTCACCAGGAGAAGAACCTTCAAGCCACCCTGCATGGAAAAGTTTAGAAATCTTATCCCCAGGATAGCGGTTATCAGAACTTTGAGTTTCGCAGGCGGGAAAAGACATCCGTCGGATCACTCGGGTGGATGTTAAGCCGTCCGTCGGATCACTCGGGTGGACGTTAAGCCGTCCGTCGGATCACTCGGGTGGACGTTAAGCCGTCCGTCGGATCACTCGGGTGGACGTTAAGCCGTCCGTCGGATCACTCGGGTGGACGTTAAGCCGTCCGTCGGATCACTCGGGTGGACGTTAAGCAGTCCCTCGCATTACTCGGGTGGACGTTAAGCCGTCCGTCGGATCACTCGGGTGGACGTTAAGCCGTCCGTCGGATCACTCGGGTGGACGTTAAGCCGTCCGTCGGATCACTCGGGTGGACGTTAAGCCGTCCGTCGGATTACTCAGGTGGA
Source organism: Myxine glutinosa (assembly GCF_964187855.1). NCBI lineage: Eukaryota > Metazoa > Chordata > Myxini > Myxiniformes > Myxinidae > Myxine > Myxine glutinosa. The sequence continues at coordinate 4,724,317 of NC_136272.1, read as the reverse complement.
CGTTAAGCCGTCCGTCGGATCACTCGGGTGGACGTTAAGCCGTCCGTCGGATCACTCGGGTGGACGTTAAGCCGTCCGTCGGATTACTCAGGTGGACGTTAAGCCGTCCGTGGGATCACTCGGGTGGACGTTAAACCGTCCGTCAGATCATTCGGTTGGACGTAAAGCTGGCCGTCGGATCACTTGGTGCATTCATGGTACATTCAGGGTTTGGGGTCAGCACCTTAGTTATGAAGACCTTTCATGGTACATTTAGGGTTCGGGCAGCACCTTAGTTATCAAGAACATTCATGGTACATCCAGGGTTTGGGGGCAGCACCTTAGTTATGAAGACCTTTCATGGTACATTCAGGGTTCGGGCAGCACCTTAGTTATCAAGAACATTCATGGTACATCCAGGGTTTTGGGGGCAGCAGCTTAGTTATCAAGAAGCTTCATGGTACATCCAGGTTTTGGGGGCAACACCTTACTTATCAAGAAGATTCATGGTACATCCAGGGTTTGGGGGCAGCACCTTAGTTATCAAGACCATTCATGGTACATCCAGGGTTTGGGGGCAACACCTTACTTATCAAGAAGATTCATGGTACATCCAGCTAGGGTTTGGGGGCAGCAGCTTAGTTATCAAGAAGATTCATGGTACATCCAGGGTTTGAGGGCAGCAGCTTAGTTATCAAGAAGCTTCATGGTACATCCAGGTTTTGGGGGCAACACCTTACTTATCAAGAAGATTCATGGTACATCCAGGGTTTGGGGGCAGCACCTTAGTTATCAAGACCATTCATGGTACATCCAGGGTTTGGGGGCAGCACCTTAGTTATCAAGAACATTCATGGTACATCCAGGGTTTAGGGGCAGCACCTTTGTTATTAAGAACATTCATGGTACATCCAGGGTTTGGGGACAGCACCTTAGTTATCAAGAAGATTCATGGTACATCCAGGGTTTGGGGGCAACACTTTAGTTATCAAGACCATTCATGGTACATCCAGGGTTTGGGGACAGCACCTTAGTTATCAAGAAGATTCATGGTACATCCAGGGATTGGGGGCAACACTTTAGTTATCAAGAAGATTAATGGGACATCCAGGGTTTGGGGGCAACACCTTAGTTATCAAGAAGATTCATGGTACATCCAGGGTTTGGGGGCAGCACCTTAGTTATCAAGACCATTCATGGTACATCCAGGGTTTGGGGGCAACACTTTAGTTATCAAGACCATTCATGGTACATCCAGGGTTTGGGGACAGCACCTTAGTTATCAGGAAGATTCATGGTACATCCAGGGTTTGGGGGCAACACTTTAGTTATCAAGACCATTCATGGTACATCCAGGGTTTGGGGACAGCACCTTAGTTATCAGGAAGATTCATGGTACATCCAGGGTTTGGGCAGCACCTTAGTTATCAAGATCATTCATGGTACATCCAGGGTTTGGGGACAGCACCTTAGTTATCAGGAAGATTCATGGTACATCCAGGGTTTGGGGGCAACACCTTAGTGATCAAGATCATTCATGGTACATCCAGGGTTTGGGGGCAACACCTGACTTATCAAGAAGATTCATGGTACATTCAGGGTTTGGGGGCAACACCTTACTTATCAAGAAGATTCATGGCACATCCAGGGTTTGGGCAGCACCTTAGTTATCAAGAAGATTCATGGTACATTCAGGGTTTGGGGGCAACACCTTACTTATCAAGAAGATTCATGGCACATCCAGGGTTTGGGCAGCACCTTAGTTATCAAGAAGATTCATGGCACATCCAGGGTTTGGGCAGCACCTTAGATATCAAGAAGATTCATGGCACATCCAGGGTTTGGGCAACACCTTAGATATCAAGAAGATTCATGGCACATCCAGGGTTTGGGCAGCACCTTAGTTATCAAGAAGATTCATGGCACATCCAGGGTTTGGGCAGCACCTTACTTATCAAGAAGATTCATGGTGCATCCTGGGTTTGGGGACAGCACCTTAGTTATCAAGAAGATTCATGGTGCATCCTGGGTTTGGGGACAGCACCTTAGTTATCAAGAAGATTCATGGTGCATCCAGGGTTTGGGGGCAACACCTTAGTTATCAAGAACATTCATGGTACATCCAAGGCTTGGGGACAGCACCTTAGTTATCAAGAAGATTAATGGGACATCCAGGGTTTGGGGACAGCACCTTAGTTATCAAGAACATTCATGGTACATCCAGGGTTTGGGGACAGCACCTTAGTTATCAAGAACATTAATGGTACATCCAGGGTTTGGGGACAGCACCTTAGTTATCAAGAACATTCATGGTACATTCAAGGCTTGGGGGCAGCACCTTAGTTATCAAGAAGATCAATGGGACATCCAGGGTTTGGGGACAGCACCTTAGTTATCAAGAACATTCATGGTACATCCAGGGTTTGGGGACAGCACCTTAGTTATCAAGAAGATTAATGGGACATCCAGGGTTTGGGGGCAACACCTTAGTTATCAAGAACATTCATGGTACATCCAGGGTTTGGGGACAGCACCTTAGTTATCAAGAAGATTAATGGGACATCCAGGGTTTGGGGGCAACACCTTAGTTATCAAGAACATTCATGGTACATCCAAGGCTTGGGGACAGCACCTTAGTTATCAAGAAGATTAATGGGACATACAGGGTTTGGGGACAGCACCTTAGTTATCAAGAAGATTAATGGGACATACAGGGTTTGGGGACAGCACCTTAGTTATCAAGAACATTCATGGTACATCCAGGGTTTGGGGACAGCACCTTAGTTATCAAGAAGATTCATGGCACATCCAGGGTTTGGGGGCAACACCTTAGTTATCAAGAACATTCATGGTACATCCAGGGTTTGGGGACAGCACCTTAGTTATCAAGAAGATTAATGGGACATCCAGGGTTTGGGGACAGCACCTTAGTTATCAAGAACATTCATGGTACATCCAGGGTTTGGGGACAGCACCTTAGTTATCAAGAACATTCATGGTACATCCAGGGTTTGGGGACAGCACCTTAGTTATCAAGAAGATTAATGGGACATCCAGGGTTTGGGGACAGCACCTTAGTTATCAAGAACATTCATGGTACATCCAGGGTTTGGGCAGCACCTTACTTATCAAGAAGATTCATGGCACATCCAGGGTTTGGGGGCAACACCTTAGTTATCAAGAACATTCATGGTACATCCAGGGTTTGGGCAGCACCTTAGTTATCAAGAAGATTCATGGTACATCCAGGGTTTGGGCAGCACCTTAGTTATCAAGAAGATTCATGGTACATCCTGGGTTTGGGGACAGCACCTTAGTTATCAAGAAGATTCATGGTACATCCATGGTTTGGGCAGCACCTTAGTTATCAAGAAGATTCATGGTACATCCATGGTTTGGGCAGCACCTTAGTTATCAAGAAGATTCATGGTACATCCAGGGTTTGGGCAGCACCTTAGTTATCAAGAAGATTCATGGTACATCCAGGGTTTGGGCAGCACCTTACTTATCAAGAAGATTCATGGCACATCCAGGGTTTGGGGGAAACACCTTAGTTATCAAGAACATTCATGGTACATCCAGGGTTTGGGCAGCACCTTAGTTATCAAGAAGATTCATGGTACATCCAGGGTTTGGGCAGCACCTTAGTTATCAAGAAGATTCATGGTACATCCAGGGTTCGGGTACAGCACCTTACTTATCAAGAAGATTCATGGCACATCCAGGGTTTGGGGACAGCACCTTAGTTATCAAGAAGATTCATGGCACATCCAGGGTTTGGGCAGCACCTTACTTATCAAGAAGATTCATGGTGCATCCAGGGTTTGGGGACAGCACCTTAGTTATCAAGAAGATTCATGGCACATCCAGGGTTTGGGGACAGCACCTTAGTTATCAAGAAGATTCATGTCACATCCAGGGTTTGGGGACAGCACCTTAGTTATCAAGAAGATTCATGGCACATCCAGGGTTTGGGCAGCACCTTACTTATCAAGAAGATTCATGGCACATCCAGGGTTTGGGCAGCACCTTAGTTATCAAGAAGATTCATGGCACATCCAGGGTTTGGGCAGCACCTTACTTATCAAGAAGATTCATGGTGCATCCTGGGTTTGGGGACAGCACCTTAGTTATCAAGAAGATTCATGGTACATCCAGGGTTTGGGTACAGCACCTTACTTATCAAGAAGATTCATGGCACATCCAGGGTTTGGGGACAGCACCTTAGTTATCAAGAAGATTCATGGCACATCCAGGGTTTGGGCAGCACCTTTCTTATCAAGAAGATTCATGGTGCATCCTGGGTTTGGGGACAGCACCTTAGTTATCAAGAAGATTCATGTTACATCCAAGGCTTGGGGGCAGCACCTTAGTTATCAAGAAGATTCATGGTACATCCAGGGTTTGGGTACAGCACCTTACTTATCAAGAAGATTCATGGCACATCCAGGGTTTGGGGACAGCACCTTAGTTATCAAGAAGATTCATGGCACATCCAGGGTTTGGGCAGCACCTTACTTATCAAGAAGATTCATGGTGCATCCAGGGTTTGGGGACAGCACCTTAGTTATCAAGAAGATTCATGGCACATCCAGGGTTTGGGGACAGCACCTTAGTTATCAAGAAGATTCATGTCACATCCAGGGTTTGGGGACAGCACCTTAGTTATCAAGAAGATTCATGGCACATCCAGGGTTTGGGCAGCACCTTACTTATCAAGAAGATTCATGGTGCATCCTGGGTTTGGGGACAGCACCTTAGTTATCAAGAAGATTCATGTTACATCCAAGGCTTGGGGGCAGCACCTTAGTTATCAAGAAGATTAATGGGACATCCAGGGTTTGGGGACAGCACCTTAGTTATCAAGAACATTCATGGTACATCCAGGGTTTGGGGACAGCACCTTAGTTATCAAGAAGATTAATGGGACATCCAGGGTTTGGGGGCAACACCTTACTTATCAAGAACATTCATGGTACATCCAGGGTTTGGGGACAGCACCTTAGTTATCAAGAAGATTCATGGTACATCCAGGGTTTGGGGGCAACACCTTACTTATCAAGAACATTCATGGTACATCCAGGGTTTGGGGACAGCACCTTACTTATCAAGAACATTCATGGTACATCCAGGGTTTGGGGGCAACACCTTAGTTATCAAGAAGATTCATGGTACATCCAGGGTTTGGGGGCAGCACCTTAGTTATCAAGACCATTCATGGTACATCCAGGGTTTGGGGGCAACACCTTACTTATCAAGAAGATTCATGGTACATCCAGGGTTTGGGGGCAACACTTTAGTTATCAAGACCATTCATGGTACATCCAGGGTTTGGGGACAGCACCTTAGTTATCAGGAAGTTTCATGGTACATCCAGGGTTTGGGGGCAACACTTTAGTTATCAAGACCATTCATGGTACATCCAGGGTTTGGGGACAGCACCTTAGTTATCAGGAAGATTCATGGTACATCCAGGGTTTGGGCAGCACCTTAGTTATCAAGATCATTCATGGTACATCCAGGGTTTGGGGACAGCACCTTAGTTATCAGGAAGATTCATGGTACATCCAGGGTTTGGGGGCAACACCTTAGTTATCAAGATCATTCATGGTACATCCAGGGTTTGGGGGCAACACCTGACTTATCAAGAAGATTCATGGTACATTCAGGGTTTGGGGGCAACACCTTACTTATCAAGAAGATTCATGGCACATCCAGGGTTTGGGCAGCACCTTACTTATCAAGAAGATTCATGGTGCATCCTGGGTTTGGGGACAGCACCTTAGTTATCAAGAAGATTCATGGTACATTCAGGGTTTGGGGGCAACACCTTACTTATCAAGAACATTCATGGTACATTCAGGGTTTGGGGGCAACACCTTACTTATCAAGAAGATTCATGGCACATCCAGGGTTTGGGCAGCACCTTAGATATCAAGAAGATTCATGGCACATCCAGGGTTTGGGCAACACCTTAGATATCAAGAAGATTCATGGCACATCCAGGGTTTGGGCAGCACCTTAGATATCAAGAAGATTCATGGCACATCCAGGGTTTGGGCAGCACCTTACTTATCAAGAAGATTCATGGTGCATCCTGGGTTTGGGGACAGCACCTTAGTTATCAAGAAGATTCATGGTGCATCCTGGGTTTGGGGACAGCACCTTAGTTATCAAGAAGATTCATGGTACATCCAGGGTTTGGGGGCAACACCTTAGTTATCAAGAACATTCATGGTACATCCAAGGCTTGGGGACAGCACCTTAGTTATCAAGAAGATTAATGGGACATCCAGGGTTTGGGGACAGCACCTTAGTTATCAAGAACATTCATGGTACATCCAGGGTTTGGGGACAGCACCTTAGTTATCAAGAACATTCATGGTACATCCAGGGTTTGGGGACAGCACCTTAGTTATCAAGAACATTCATGGTACATTCAAGGCTTGGGGGCAGCACCTTAGTTATCAAGAAGATCAATGGGACATCCAGGGTTTGGGGACAGCACCTTAGTTATCAAGAACATTCATGGTACATCCAGGGTTTGGGGACAGCACCTTAGTTATCAAGAAGATTAATGGGACATCCAGGGTTTGGGGGCAACACCTTAGTTATCAAGAACATTCATGGTACATCCAAGGCTTGGGGACAGCACCTTAGTTATCAAGAAGATTAATGGGACATCCAGGGTTTGGGGACAGCACCTTAGTTATCAAGAACATTCATGGTACATCCAGGGTTTGGGGACAGCACCTTAGTTATCAAGAAGATTAATGGGACATCCAGGGTTTGGGGGCAACACCTTAGTTATCAAGAACATTCATGGTACATCCAGGGTTTGGGGACAGCACCTTAGTTATCAAGAAGATTCATGGTACATCCAGGGTTTGGGCAGCACCTTACTTATCAAGAAGATTCATGGCACATCCAGGGTTTGGGGGCAACACCTTAGTTATCAAGAACATTCATGGTACATCCAGGGTTTGGGCAGCACCTTAGTTATCAAGAAGATTCATGGTACATCCAGGGTTTGGGCAGCACCTTACTTATCAAGAAGATTCATGGCACATCCAGGGTTTGGGGGCAACACCTTAGTTATCAAGAACATTCATGGTACATCCAGGGTTTGGGCAGCACCTTAGTTATCAAGAAGATTCATGGTACATCCAGGGTTTGGGCAGCACCTTAGTTATCAAGAAGATTCATGGTACATCCTGGGTTTGGGGACAGCACCTTAGTTATCAAGAAGATTCATGGTACATCCATGGTTTGGGCAGCACCTTAGTTATCAAGAAGATTCATGGTACATCCAGGGTTTGGGCAGCACCTTAGTTATCAAGAAGATTCATGGTACATCCAGGGTTTGGGCAGCACCTTAGTTATCAAGAAGATTCATGGTACATCCAGGGTTTGGGCAGCACCTTACTTATCAAGAAGATTCATGGCACATCCAGGGTTTGGGGGCAACACCTTAGTTATCAAGAACATTCATGGTACATCCAGGGTTTGGGCAGCACCTTAGTTATCAAGAAGATTCATGGTACATCCAGGGTTTGGGCAGCACCTTACTTATCAAGAAGATTCATGGCACATCCAGGGTTTGGGGACAGCACCTTAGTTATCAAGAAGATTCATGGCACATCCAGGGTTTGGGCAGCACCTTACTTATCAAGAAGATTCATGGTGCATCCAGGGTTTGGGGACAGCACCTTAGTTATCAAGAAGATTCATGGCACATCCAGGGTTTGGGGACAGCACCTTAGTTATCAAGAAGATTCATGGCACATCCAGGGTTTGGGGACAGCACCTTAGTTATCAAGAAGATTCATGGCACATCCAGGGTTTGGGCAGCACCTTAGTTATCAAGAACATTCATGGTACATCCAGGGTTTGGGGACAGCACCTTAATTGTCAAGAACATTCATGGTACATCCAGGGTTTGGGGACAGCACCTTAGTTATCAAGAACATTCATGGCCAATCCAGGGTTTGGGGACAGCACCTTAGTTATCAAGAAGATTCATGGGACATCCAGGGTTTGGGGGCAACACCTTTGTTATCAAGAACATTCATGGCACATCCAGGGTTTGGGGGCAGCACCTTTGTTATCAAGAACATTCATGGTACATCCAGCTAGGGTTTGGGGGCAGCACCTTTGTTATCAAGAACATTCATGGCACATCCAGGGTTTGGGGGCAGCACCTTTGTTATCAAGAAGATTCATGGGACATCCAGCTAGGGTTTGGGGGCAGCACCTTAGTTATCAAGAACATTCATGGTACATCCAGCTAGGGTTTGGGGACAGCACCTTAGTTATCAAGAACATTCATGGTACATCCAGCTAGGGTTTAGGGACAGCACCTTAGTTATCAAGAACATTCATGGTACATCCAGCTAGGGTTTGGGGACAGCACCTTTGTTACCAAGAACATTCATGGTACATTCAGGGTTTGGGGACAGCACCTTAGTTATCAAGAACATTCATGGTACATCCAGGGTTTGGGGACAGCACCATAGTTATCAAGAACATTCATGGTACATCCAGCTAGGGTTTGGGGACAGCACCTTTGTTATCAAGAACATTCATGGTACATTCAGGGTTTGGGGACAGCACCTTAGTTATCAAGAACATTCATGGTACATCCAGAGTTTGGGGACAGCACCTTAGTTATCAAGAACATTCATGGTACATTCAGGGTTTGGGGACAGCACCTTAGTTATCAAGAACATTCATGGTACATCCAGGGTTTGGGGACAGCACCTTAGTTATCAAGAACATTCATGGTACATCCAGAGTTTGGGGACAGCACCTTAGTTATCAAGAACATTCATGGTACATCCAGGGTTTGGGGACAGCACCTTAGTTATCAAGAACATTCATGGTACATCCAGCTAGGGTTTGGGGACAGCACCTTTGTTATCAAGAACATTCATGGTACATTCAGGGTTTGGGGACAGCACCTTAGTTATCAAGAATATTCATGGTACATCCAGCTAGGGTTTGACAAGGACGAATTGATTCGATTTTGGTGAAGATTCGGATCCAGATCCAGTCTGTCAGTATTCGGTGGGGAAGAAAACGTGAACTGTTCAACCAGGCGGAGGGATACGCCCTACCGAGGACACGGAGGGATACGCTCTACCAAGGATACGGAGTGATACGCTCTACCGAGGATACGGAGGGATACGCCCTCCCGAGGATACGGAGAGATAGGCCCTCCCGAGGATACGGAGGGATACGCCCTTCCAAGGTTACGGAGTGATACGCTCTCCTGAGGATACGGAGGGATACGCTCTACCGAGGATACGGAGGGATACGCTCTACCGAGGATACGGAGGAATACGCTCTACCGAGGATACGGAGGAATACGCTCTTCCAAGGATACGGAGTGATACGCTCTCCCGAGGATACGGAGGGATACGCTCTTCCAAGGATACGGAGGGATACGCCCTCCCGAGGATACGGAGGGATACGCTGTACCGAGGATACGGAGGAATACGCTCTTCCAAGGATACGGAGTGATACGCTCTCCCGATGATATGGAGGGATACGCCCTCCCGAGGATATGGAGGGATACCCCTTCCCGAGGATATGGAGGGATACGCTCTACCGAGGATACGGAGGGATACCCCTTCCCAAGGATACGGAGGGATACGCTCTCCCGAGGATATGGAGGGATACGCCCTCCCGAGGATATGGAGGGATACCCCTTCCCGAGGATACGGAGGGATACGCTCTACCGAGGATACGGAGGGATACCCCTTCCCGAGGATACGGAGGGATACGCTCTACCGAGGATACGGAGGGATACGCTCTACCGAGGATATGGAGGGATACGCTCTACCAAGGATACGGAGTGATACCCCTTCCCGAGGATACAGAGGGATACGCCCTCCCGAGGATATGGAGGGATACCCCTTCCCGAGGATACGGAGGGATACGCTCTACCGAGGATACGGAGGGATACGCTCTACCGAGGATACGGAGGGATACACTCTACCGAGGATACGGAGGGATACCCCTTCCCGAGGATATGGAGGGATACGCTCTACCGAGGATATGGAGGGATACGCGCTACCGAGGAAATGGAGGGATACGCCCTCCCGAGGATATGGAGGGATACCCCTTCCCGAGGATACGGAGGGATACGCTCTACCGAGGATATGGAGGGATACCCCTTCCCGAGGATACGGAGGGATACGCTCTACCGAGGATACGGAGGGATACGCTCTACCGAGGATATTGGAGGGATACGCTTTACCAAGGATACGGAGTGATACGCTCTCCCGAGGATATGGAGCGATACCCCTTCCCGAGGATACGGAGGGATACGCTCTACCGAGGATACGGAGGGATACGCCCTCCCGAGGATACGGAGGGTTACGCTCTACCGAGGATACGGAGGAATACGCTCTTCCAAGGATACGGCATGATACGCTCTCCCAAGGATATGGAGGGATACCCCTTCCCGAGGATACGGAGGGATACGCTCTACCGAGGATACGGAGGGATACGCTCTACCAAGGATAAAGAGTGATACGCCCTCCCGAGGATATGGAGGGATACGCCCTCCCGAGGATACGGAGGGATACACATCTACCGAGGACACGGAGGGATACGCTCTACCGAGGATACGGAGGGATACGCTCTACCAAGGATACGGAGGGATACGCCCTCCCGAGGATATGGAGGGATACGCCCTCCCGAGGACACGGAGGGATACGCTCTACCGAGGATACGGAGGGATACACTCTACCGAGGATATGGAGGGATACGCTCTACCGAGGATATGGAGGGATACGCCCTCCCGAGGATATGGAGGGATACGCTCTACCAAGGATACGGAGGGATACGCCCTCCCGAGGATATGGAGGGATACGCCCTCCCGAGGATATGGAGGGATACGCCCTCCCGAGGACACGGAGGGATACGCTCTACCGAGGATACGGAGGGATACACTCTACCGAGGATATGGAGGGATACGCTCTACCAAGGATACGGAGGGATACGCCCTCCCGAGGATATGGAGGGATACGCCCTCCCGAGGACACGGAGGGATACGCTCTACCGAGGATACGGGGGGATACACTCTACCGAGGATATGGAGGGATACGCTCTACCGAGGATATGGAGGGATACGCCCTCCCGAGGATACGGAGGGATACACTCTACCGAGGATATGGAGGGATACGCTCTACCGAGGATACGGAGGGATACGCTCTACCGAGGATACGGCGGGATACGCTCTACTGAGGATACGGAGGGATACGCTCTACCGAGTGCCTTTCTAGTTCTCAGAGTTTAGTCCCAAGTTCTCTTTTCAGCATCTTCACCGAACGCCGGATTGCCTTCAGTTGTAGTTCATTTGTGGTAATATTCCCACGGATGGTTTTTAAAATTTCAGTGAGGATCTTCTTCATCATTCCTGGTGCTCCAATTATCACTGGTACAATTTCGATGCTCTTCATCTTCCAAGATCTCTTGATCTCATTTTTCTTCATCGTGTTCGTTCCTCTTCTTCTTCTTCATCACTATGCCTTGTCTGACTCCGCCCATAAATCCTTCTCCTTCCTATCCAATCCCCATGCTTCATCTCTCTCCTCCTACCCATTTCTCCCCCTCCCCTCTTTCCTTAATCTTTCAGCCCCCCCCCCCTCTCTTTCTTTCTCCGTCTTTCTCTTCTTTTTTTTCATCTTTCTCAATTTTCTTTCCTCCCACCCCTCCTCCCGCCCGACCCATTCTCTCCCCCCTAGCCTTCTCCTCCATTTCCCTATACAGGAAATGTTTGTTGTTTTAAATGTATGATTATGATTATGATTCAAATGATTGGCATGATTAAAGGGTACGAATGGTACCACAGGGCTTTCCGGTGTTAAGATGATTGCAGTGGTATAAAGAAGAGCTTTCAAGCCCTGTAGGATCAGATGAGGATTACTAGCAGTAGGGTTGAATTGCAGGATAATTATAAATTTCAATAATAATTTGAGTATGCTTGGATCAAAACTGTCAATAATTTTGGATTGGTTATCATGAATTTGGCAAAACATTTCAAGTTGGGTCACAAAATTTTAATTGTCAAGATGTTTGAGTACCATTAAAATTGAGATTTTTTCCAATGAACTGTCTCATATCTGTCTGATCAATTTTGTCTGACTGCCTCACAAATGAAAAGATAAATTGCCTTGATTGGCTGAAGATGTTGGATTTTGTGATGTAATAGCTGGGTAAAATTAAAAGATATGTCAGATATGAGCCTAGGACAGAAAAGTGATTAGTCAGTTGTCATGAGGTATAGGTCAGGGGTGACGACCAATGATCATAGATCTCAGTCAACAGATTCTGACAACATTGAAAAAGGGCTTATGCATGGAGTCATCTAAATGATTGATTTGATTTATTGAGGAATAATGATTAATTGATTGATTGATGTGTAAGTGAGTTCTTAAGAAAGAAGCTTTGACATGTTTGTGAGACATCATCAATGCGAAGAAACCTGGAAAAATGAGCAAGGTGGTGAGTTGGGAAGGAAGAAGGGTCTATATATATATATGTATATATAAATTATATATGTGGTTACCATTTTTGTGTGATTCCCCCTCGACAGAACGGGATACCTGCAGACTGACAAGGCATTTGATTTTGGTGTAATTGGCTGTACACCTGTCAGTGGTGACCCATCTGCAATACCGATCTGTGAGATTGGGTTGTGGAAAAGCCACAGGTGAGGGAGGCGCTCTGGAAGTCAACTACAATCACCGATTGAAAAGGTGGAGAGATCCTTCCTGGAAGAGTACGAGTGGAGCTTATAGGAATAAGCTAGGCAACAACGTATCCAAGGCTACTCTGTACAAGGTGGAACAAACCTCAATAGATTTTACTTACAGTACACATAGTGGATAGCGTGTACAGGTGTATTCCAAAGTGCAGATCATAGTAGTTTACCTAGTACATTGAGTGAGTACTGAGTGTTATTCAGACACAGGCAAAATGGGGAATGGAGCCTGTAAGGGTAAACAAGGTCAACCAGATATGTCTCAAAGAGGTGCCTGCATAAATTACATGTATCAGCAATATAGTGCAGATTCAGTTAAAGATGTGGAGTCCTGGTATGAATGGACAAAAGGAAAAAAAAAAAAAAAGGAATTCCCAAAGGATGGCACTTTTGAGAGGAGCCGATTGGAAACAGTCAGAGAAGAATTGGAAGCAAGGGGGAAGCAGAAGCTGAAGGTGGATTGGAAATCATTTTATTACTGGGACATTGAGTCTAGGAACCGAGCCACCAGAACAAGAATGGGGGGTTTGAAGAAGGAGGTGAAACAGATACAGCATAGGTTGGGAAAGGTATCCTCTCAAATGCCTCTTGAAATTAGCAATGGAAAGCCATCCCAGTCCAGATTGTACCCAGAAGCAAGGTCATATGAGAGCTCAACTGGAAGAGGAAACTCCTCCACCTTATCGGATAAATATTGTACATCAGCCACAAGCCCCTGTGAGGCCGGAGCAACGTGCGGTAGTACCTGCACCTGCCGAAAGACCAGAATAAAGAGGAGCGGTTGGCTCTAGCCAACAGATGCCAGATGAAAGAAGTGACGCATCTGAGGCAACTACCCAAGAGGGTGCAACTACCCAAGAGGGTGCAACTACCCAAGAGGGTGCAACTACCCAAGAGGGTGAAACTGGGGGACAGGAATGGATTCAGTGACAAGTACCGACTCAGTGAGCAAGAGACAAAATCGGTTGCAACAACTGCACATTACTTTTCACCTCACAATACAAGGAGTAAGGGGCCTGTGATCAATGCCAATCAATCAAATGATCAATGTGATTTGCCAGTGATCAATCGAAACCTGACTCTCTCGCAGAGGGACTTTGAGCAATATGGCGTTACAAATTTTACTCAGCAGCAATTTCCAGGGTCAAATCAGGAACGTCCAGACCTTATGTACAGACCTCAGCAGGTACATGAATTGAAGGCATTGCATAGTAGTATGCCATCAATCAAGACAGATCCAGTTCAATTCACAGAGGAGCTGCGATTGATTGTGGAAACCCAATTACCAACTGCAAGAGCCATGGAAATACTTCTGAAATGGTTAATTCCTAATACCACAACTTTGAGAAAATTATTGGGAGATGCGAACTGGGTACATGCAGAAAATGGGCAGGTAGATATGGGCGAAGAAGCTAATAAGGCACAGATAAACAAATGAATAGAGGCCATACAAAAATTGCCACCCGTGACTGACTGGAACAAGGTGGTTACGTGTAAACAAAAAACTGGAGAAGACGCTGGTGACTATTTCGACAGACTGCGAGATGTTTTCCGACTATGTTCGGGAATAGACCAGGCACAAATTGATAATGCCTTAAAACCGCTTTTTATTAATGGTCTGTTGCCAAAACTGAAGAGTAAAGTGGAAAGACAGTGTATTGCTTGGGAAGGCAAGCCGATGCAAGAAATATTGAATTATGCTTTGCATCATCAGCGAATTCAGGCTAGAAACAATGCTATAAATGCCGAAAAATTGATGCAACTACAGCTACAAGCCCTGATGACTACGAATCAAAGCAGCAGGTTTCCCTATGACTCAGGAGATAACCAGAGACCGGAGTGGCAACCCAGAGATGCAAGAGAACAGGTCGAAAGAACAGGCAATGACAGAAACCGGTGTTTCAATTGTGGAGAAATGGGACATTGGAAAAGAAGATGTCCGTATTCCAACAGAAGACAATTTCGCAAGGCAAACCAAGGACAGGGATACTACCAACTACCACCACCTCAGACAACAAACAGGGCTCCATTGATGAACACCCCAACTAAGGGAGGACCTCAGCAGAATAGATGGTCTGGAAAACCCTTCTGACTAGACCACAATGACCAAGTGTCAGCGCTTCCTTTAATTTCAAGGTCGGCTGCACAAGAACCCAATGTTGATTTGACAGTAAGCGGACACAAGGCTCCTTTCTTAATTGATACAGATACGCGTTCCACGTTACGACGAGCAGATTTTCCAAATGTACCATTGTCGAAATTCCAGACAAAGGTAGTAGGAGTATCCCATAGTAACACCCATCACAAAGGAATTGCGTGTTCAAATTGGCCCATTGAGTGCACATCATGCCTTTCTTGTGGCATCTGACGCTCCAGTAAATTTGATGGGGAGAGATTTATTTTGTAAATTGAACTGTACTGTCACATGTAATGAAAACGGAGTGTACCTAGAAATGCCAGAACACTCCCACGACTTTGTTTTTGATATGCTACAAAGTGCAATAGAGCCAAGAACACATCGATGGGAAATCGATGATACACAAATGGCAGAACTTTTGTGCGATAGTTTTATGACATTGAAGGATGAAATGCCCGAAGTACAGGAATGGGTAAGCAGCTACTTGATGGACTCTTTGAAATGGCAGACTGATCTTCACTGTACGACATGTTATGACCCTGCAGGAGAAGAGGTGTCCTATTCAGAGAAGGTTTCTAAATACATGCACACAAGGTACGATGTACATCTGACATAATTGTGGGTAGGAAGACATGGAGTTGGCATGTCAGTGTCTTTGACGCCAGATCAACAACTCCTGTGGAATCAACCCGAGACAATGACCCCACACATCACCTTAGCAGTGGCAGAAGGATATGAAGCAAAAGATGTTGGAACAATGATTGCGACTTTGAAAGACTGCAAAAACATGGGATACATGGGAGAAATTCATCAAGTCCCACTCTATGACTTAGATGGAGATGGATTTTGCTGGCAGCTCAAAGAGCAGGTGGTTTCTTCTACCTTCATCATGATTGATGAACCATCTAATGCTGAAAATGTTGGGGTATATCTACTCAGCTCCAACACCAACGGTGACCCGGACCCACTCGATCAAATACCAACTTGCTTGTGGACAAAGCATCCGAATGATGTGGGACGGATCAAGAGTATTGCACCTGTGAGGTTCATGGTAGATGATTCTAAGCCACTGCCGAGAAAGCACCAATATCCATTAAGACCAGAGGAAAAAGCTGGTATTGCACCAGTGATTCGATCATTGGTGGATCAGGGAGTTATAGTTCACACTGTGAGTATGTGCAACACTCCTATCTTACCTGTGAAGAATCCAGGCAAGACTACTTGGAGATTTGTACAGGATCTTAGAGCAATTAATAATTGTGTCATTCCAGCCTATCCGGTGGTCCCTAACCAGATCACCGTTCTGTCCAGTATTCCATGTAATACAAAGTTCTACTCTGTAGTGGACTTGTGTTCAGCGTTCTTTAGTGTACCCATTCATGAAGATTCGCGCTATCTTTTTGCGTTCACGTACAATGGTCTACAGTATACATGGACTGTTTTACCACAAGGGTACACAGAGAGCCCAACTTTGTTTTCGTGTGCTCTACATGAAGACCTCAGTGACATTGAATTTCCTGGAGGTTCAGTGATGGTACAATATGTTGATGATCTCATATGCTCGACTTCAAAGGAAGTATGTGAGCAGGACACTGTTGTGCTACTGACAGCATTAGCAGAAAAAGGGCACAAAGCCTCAAGAGATAAGCTGCAATTCTGTAAAGAAGAAGAATTCGACTTTTCCCTGAACGTGTGAAGGCGATCAGAGCACTCCCAAAACCTACAACTGTTAAGCAGATGAAATCTTTCCTGGGGACAACAGGGTTTTGCCATCAGTGGATTGCTGATTACAAATTACTAACTCGCCCCCTGTTAGACATCAGCTTACCAAGTAGTCCAAATCCTCTGAAATGGACCTCAGAGGCTGAACAAGCTTTTACGGCATTGAAAGATGCCTTGGCATCAGCTCCTGCTCTAGGACTGCCAGACTATGAGAAAAATTTCTTTCTCGATTCGCATGAGAAAGGAGGATTTGCCCAATCAGTGTTAGCACTACAGGTCGCACAAGATCTGCCTGCAACCCTCTTATGGTTAAACTGCCAAAATCAAGACTCTCTGCTCACCTTCACTCCTTCATTCCTCTTTTCTCCCGCCTCTGGAACAAACTCCATCACTCTCTTCAATCCCACTCCACCCTCCAGGTCTTTAAAACAGCTGTTCACCACCATCTCTTATCTTCCCCCATCCAAAACCTTGATCTTTTCTACCCCCGCTAATTTCACCCCAAATCCACTTTTTTGAAATACCAACTTCTGTCCTGGAAGTCCTTGGTGTCCTTGTGTTTTATACTTCTCCCCCCCTCCTCCCCCCAAGCCCTCTCCCTCCCACACATCTCCCTGCTCTCAAATGTTGTGTTTGTGTGCTTCCCCTTCTCTCAAATGTTGTGTTCGTGTGCTTCCCCTTCTCTCCCCATCTTGTTTTCCGCTCCCTCTTTTTATATATCTTGTTTGTCTGGTTGATTTGTCTGTGAAATAAATGTTAGCTCTTTCACGAGCCTCGATTCAGTATCCAAAAAAAAAAAAAAAAAAGCACAAAAACTTGGAGGAAAAATGCGCCCCATAGCGTATCACAGCACTAGATTGGATCCAGTAGCACGAGGGTTTCCACAGTGCTTGTGAGCAGTGGCAGCAGCATCGTATGCAGTGGAAGCCACAGCTACGATAGTCCTGGGGTGCCCATTAATTCTTGTTGAGCATGTGGTGGCAATGGTTTTACTGAAGGCAGGAACACAGCACCTTTCAGCATCAAGAGCTACGACGTATGAACTAGGGTTATTGACGCCGTCAAACCTTACCATTCAACGTTGTCAATGCTAAATCCTGCATCTTTGTTGCCAACAGAAGAAGATGGTTAGCCCCCTGACTGTGCTGAGGTATTGTCACATGCACTAGTACCTCGCATTGACTTGAAGGACGTTCCCATCCCAGACGCAGATCTGGTACTGTATGTTGATGGATCATCATCAAGAGCATTGGATGGTTCACTATCGACAGGATATGCAGTATGTACAGATGCTGAGACATGGGAAAGTGGAAAATTACCAAACACTTATTCGGCTCAACAGGCAGAACCTTTTGCATTAACTAGAGCCTGTTGTTTAGCGGAAAACCAGAGAGTAACCATTTATAGACTCCAGTTATGCGCATGGGGTTGTTCATGATTATGGTGCCCTCTGGAAACAAAGAGGATTTTTGACATCTTCAGGAAGCCGAATTAAAAACGTGAAGTTGATTGCTAGCCTCTTAGAGGCAATCCTTATACCATCTGCAATTGCAGTGATCAAATGTGAAGCCCACACAAGAGGAAGAGATGAGGTCTTGCAGGGCAACGCAAGGGCGGATGAAGCAGCAAAGCTTGTGGCAAACTCTGAACAAGACCCAGTGATTATACAGGGACCTGTAAGGATTCCTGAAAACACCCCAACGCTGCAAGATGTCAGCGCCATGCAAGGAGTGGTGGGGATCAAGAAAAAGACGTGTGGGTACAGACTGGATGCACATTTGACAAAGAATCTAAATTGTGGACTTCTCGCGATGGGCGTGTCATTGCTCCTCGTCAGCTGTTACCATGGATTGTTCGTCTGGCTCATGGAGTTAGTCATGCACACATTCCTCCTTTGCCTGTATCGGTGTCAAAACAGTGGTATGCACCTGGATTTACATCTGTGGCAGAGCAATGTTGTGCTACATGTCAGGTGTGTCAGGTGTATAATCCAGGAAAAGGTAAAAAGACTACACACGGAGCTCACCCCCCCCCCCCCCCCCCCCCACCGTCAGATTCAGATGTGGCTGAGTAAAGGATAAGACCAGATCACATCTCAAATGGAGTGATAACGGCATTGGGAAGAAGTGCGAGAAAGAAAATTTGTGGCTAAAAATGAAGTTGAACTTGGCATACACCCTCCTTCTCAAAGAATGATGAAGGCATTCTCCTTTGCAAGATTGGAGATGGATGCTTACCTTCACCAAGGAAAATTTATGTGACCATTTGCCTGGATCACATTGCAATGTATGGAAGAAAGGCTGGTCACTTGCTTCTGTTCAAATGTCTGGAACATTCATCACGTCAGCAATTGTGGGACGACGACATCTTACCTGCAACTTCTACTGGATGCGGTGACTTGTGTCATTGCTCCACCAACTTCCGGGGAACCAGCGTGGAGCTTTAAGTGGACAGCTGTGCTTCTTCTTCTACAATGGCTGTACACGATTCTGCTGGTTGCTCCTGGCATGGGCCATGGATAACTTGAACACCATGGTCCTAACATCGCTGTGGATGCATCTGTCATCTCTGTTCCACATCTTGCTGGTCAACCAACATCACATCAACACTTGCTCCATGCTCATGATAAGTGAGGAGGCAAGTCAACTACAACTGGATGAAGGCCTTGTTCAAGAACTACTATGGCTCACAGCAAGAGTGGCAAGGATGCTACCTGCAGAGCAGGGTCAGCTTCTGATTCTGCCCAGCTATCACAACAGCGGAAACCCTATGCGAAATAGTGTAGGTGCTATGAAGACATCAGAAGAAAATGTTTCATACTTGAATTTCAAACACAAGTGATCAGCCTCTTCTTTTCAAACGGAAGGTCAACATTTGTTTTGAAGCAAAACGTATTTTCGAAGAATAATTGCCAAATGTTGCAGATGTTTTATTATTTGGAAAATGGTGAATTGAAATTGTTGTGTATTGGTAAAGGTGAAGTTTTGTTTGCAGAGATATTTATGATGCAAATGAAATGAACTGAATTATCAACATGGAAAGAGTCAATGAACAAAGAAATGTTTTTATGATCAGATTCTTCCAGGATGACGGTGTATGCCTTAGGTATTGAAAATTGGATTACTAAATTTTTGTAATTTGAGTATTTTGTAATTGGTGTTTAGATTAATGGTTAATATAAACAGAAAAGAAAATATGAGGGAATGTGGAATTATATATAATTATATAATTATACATTATATGTCAATCTATTGCTAAAAACAGTTAAATTACATTTCAATGTAAAGAGGGTTCTCAAAGCTCCAAAGGAACGTGTGGACCCAACATCTGGAATTGATTTTTGTCACCCTGTCAATAGCCCGAGGAAAGAATGTTGACTTAGCCATGGGGTTGGTGTTCAGTACTCCATTAGGGAACTGGAACAGGTCAAGGAATGACCTTAGATGGATAAATTATCAGTTTGGGCAAACTCTTAAGTCGCTCCGTAATGACAAACAGATCTTTTGGCGCCAAAGAGTCAAGGGTTTAACTTGGCTTTAAGTGACCCCAGAATTCCAACAATGGAAGATAAGGGGGTACGATTTCTATTTAAACGGAACACTGCAAGACTAGAACAGAGAGATTTTCCTTCAACTGAATGACGTGTCATTTGTGTGTGTTTTGTTGCAGGTAGTTTGTAATAGTGCCGGTTTCCCTCTCTCCGCAATATCTGAATAAATCTCGGTTTGAACTGAGTGAGTCTGGGTCCCGTTGAGTCTGGGTCTCGCTGAGAAAAGTGTCTGAAAAGCAGCTGCAACACAACCTTTCTCCTCTCCTGTTTTGCAAGGCCCTGGACTCACGAAGTAACCTCATTAATGAGCAAGGACATGGATACACCCTAACATCCAATAAAATAACATCCAAAGAAACAAGAAAGGTGACGCATCTACTGTATATGGATGATTTAAAAATATTTGCACCGAAAGACAAAAAATTGGCAGAACAACTGAAATTAGTGAAACGGTTCTCTGACAACATCTAAATGGAATTTGGCCGAGATAAGTGTACCAAGTGCACATTCGTGAAAGGTAGACCAATAAAAGTGGAATGCATAAAATGCATAAAACTTGAACACTGGAATGCATAAAATAGTTACCAAACAACATGTACCTGTGTAGAACGAGGCTGATCCTGAAAACATACCTCATCCCAAGGAACAAAATCAAAGCCATAAACCAACTCGCATTACCAGTATTCCAGTACAGCTGTGGAATAGTAAACTGGCCACAAACGGATATCAAAAAACTAGATATCAAAACAAGGAAACTCCTCACGATCCACAAAAGGTTCTACAAAAATCAGTGCATCCCAATAATGTACCTGCCAAGGAAAGAAGGAGGTGGCGGTCTGATGGAACTCAATCAAGTGCACAAAGTGAAGACTAGGATTAGCAGAGTATGTGAAAAGCTCAACAGACTACCGAATACAATTTGTGTACAAGCATGAACACAACAAACCAGAAAAGGTATCTCTCATTCACCTCGCAAAATACTTCCAAAAACAGATGCAATTGGTAGATGTCACACACCAAACCAAAACAGCAATGTATGCAGCCCGAACAATTGCAAAAAGGCAAAAATAAAAATGCAAGATGAAATACCGAGGCCTTTGGAAAAGTGCATTTGGAACAAAACTCTGAAAAAGTTGAACAGCTTGGTCCATGAACCGTGATCCGTTACCAAAGAGGAGGTGGATACTTTGGGTCCTGGGAGGACTCGTTCTACCTCCTCCAACCCGCAAATGGAGACAACAACCAACGACACACACACAATCTCACACACACACACATATACAGTCACGTGAAAAAGTAAGTACACCCCATGTAAAGTTTTGACTTTTTCAACATATTTCAACATACAGCTATTTGATCTTCATTTCAACAATATTGATAGATAAAGGTGATATAATATAACAAATATCATGAAACATTTACATTTTGTAGTCCATTGTATAATTTAAATAAACATAAATGCAAATTTCGCATGTGGAAAAAGTCAGTACACCCTTGGCTCTAATAGGTGGTATTGCCCCCTTTGGCAGAAACGACCTCAAGTAGGCGTTTCTTATAACTGTCTACCAGTCTCTGACATCGACTGGGAGTAATTTTTGCCCACTCCTCCATGCATAATTCTTTCAGCTGTGCGATGTTTGAGGGGTTTCTTGCATGCACAGCTCGTTTCAAATCCCCCCCACAACATCTCGATGGGATTTAGATCTGGGCTTTGACTTGGCCATTCCAGAACCCTCCATTTCTTTCTTTTCAGCCATTCCTTGGTGGATTTACTGGTATGTTTAGGGTCATTGTCATGTTGCAAGGTCCACCTTCGGTTGAGCTTCAACTTTCCGACAGATGGCCTCACATTATCCTCAAGCACCTTATGGTAAAATGAAGAATTCCTAGTGGATTCCATGATGGTGAGCTTCCCAGGCCCTGATGCAGCAAACATGCCCCAAACCATAATATTTCCACCAACATGCTTTGCAGTTGGTATCAGGTTCTTGTGGTCAAATGCTGTCTTTGGTTTTCGCCAAACATGTCTTCTGGTACTGTGGCCAAATAGCTCTACCTTTGACTCATCTGTCCAGAGCACATTGTTCCAGAAATGCTGGTCTTTGCCTAGGTGTTCATTGGCAAACTTTAGTCTTGCCCTGATGTCCTTTCTGGACAGCAAATGTTCCCTCCTGGCACACCTCCCATGTAGATCAAATTTGTGCAGCCTCTTTCTAATGGTAGACTCGTGCATTTTGACATCAACAGTGGCAAGAGCTACCTGTAGCTCCCGTGATGACATTCTGGGGTTCTTAGAGACTTCTTTCAGCATCTTGCGGTCCGCTCTCGGGCTGAACTTGCTGGGTCGGCCTGGCCTGAATAAGTTGGCAGTTGTTTGGAATCTAATCCACTTGTAGACGATCTTCTGGACAGTCGAATGATTGATTTCAAATTGTTTGGAGATCTTTTTAAATCCCTTCCCAGACTCGTAGGCATCGATAACCTTCTTTCTGAAGGCCTCAGAGAGCTCTTTTGATCTAGGCATGGTGATGCCGCACTCTTCAACAACAAAGAGCAAAACAAACTAAATGTCTGAGGTTTAAATAAGACAGGTTCCTCCAAGATCCTCTGTAACGATGTTCTAATAATTTGCACCTGAGCTGGTGCACCTGATTCTAATTTTAGGTATTTGAAGTAGTGATAAATGTAGGGGTGTACTTACTTTTTCCACATGCGAAATTTCCATTTATGTTTATTTAAATTATACAATGGACTACAAAATGTAAATGTTTCATGATATTTGTTATATTATATCACCTTTATCTATCAATATTGTTGAAATGAAGATAAAATAGCTGTATGTTGAAATATGTTGAAAAAGTTAAAACTTTACATGGGGTGTACTTACTTTTTCACGTGACTCTACATACACACTGATACACACACATACACACACACACACACACACACACACATATACATGCACACTGATACATGCACATAGACACACACACACACACACACACACACACACACACACACACACACACACACACACATATACATGCACACTGATACATGCACATAGACATAGACACACACACACACACACACACACACACACACACACACACACACACACACACACACACACACACACACACACACACACACACGTTTCTCTGCATTGCTTCCTTGTAGTTGTTACACAATTATGTTTGTCATTTCATAGACATTTTAAGTGTTAAAACGTGACTATGATGATAGAAAGTGCCAAGTTCCCTATTTCTGGCCAAGTCTGGTGTTTTTGTGAAGCCTCCGCAGCCCAATTAAACATTCTTGATCCACAATGAGCCATCCTGAAGTCATCACTCTCTCAGTGTGATGCTTATTTGTCTCCAGGGCATCCACAGGTGTTAAATCAAACATTAATGGAGGCAAATAAAAAGGAACCGATTCCTTTGGGAGCCTATTCTCCCTTTCCCCAATGTTAATAAAATACTGCAATGTGAACATAAATGTGGAATTTGAAATAGCAGAGAATTCGGTCTAGGATTGAGAACGGCAGTGACATGTTTATTATAGGTTCTGTGAATTATACACGTGTTGTGTTAACAACAGGTTATTCCATTGGTTCAATCTTTATGAAAAAGGGAATAACTCGATGGGCTTACAAAGGCAAAGTCAGAGGAGTCGAATGCTGACTTCTGAAGCCAAGTACCACTTGAGGTTACGTAGAGCCGAGGAAGTAGTTGATCTTTTCTTGTGGTGTCAAGAGTAACGGCCTAGGTTCTTATGTTTCATATTTAAATACCAGAAAGTTTATTCTCTGGACTTGTACATGAGTAATTTCCCTCCGACTTGACCAGGTTGTTATCATTTGGACGTACCTGTTGTGCTTTTGGCTTGGCATGTGGACATCCAAGATCCACTATAATCTTAAGGTGAATTATTTACATGAATGTGCATCTTCCAGGCTCGGATGGAACCAAATTGCCTGTGGATTATATCGGGTTTTTTTGTTTTTGTTTTTTTGTCTACAAGATCGAGGCTCATGTAAGAGCTAACATTAATCACAAAAAGACAAATGACACATAAAAAAACATATGATGAAGGGAGCGGGAGACAAGATGGGGTGAGAGGGGGTAGCACACAAGTGCAACATTTGAGAGCAGGGACATCGGGAGATCTGTGGGAGGGAGAGGGCTTGGGGGGAGGAGACGTGGGAAGGGGTCTGAGATATAAAACACCTTCACTCTTTCATTCCTCTTTTCTCCCACCTCTGGAACAAACTCCCCCATTCCCGTCAATCCCACTCCTCCCTCCATGTCTTTAAAACAGCTGTTCACCACCATCTCTTATCTTCCCCCATCCAAAACCTTGATCTTTTCTACCCCCGCTAATTCACCCCAGATCCACTTTTCTGAAATTCCAACTTCTTTCCTGGAAGTCCTTGCAGTATCCATATGTTTTATACCTCTCCCATCTCCCCCCAAGCCCTCTCCCTCCCACAGCTCTCTCGATGTCCCTGCTCTCAAATGTTGTGTTTGTTCCTTCCCCCTCTCTCCCCATCTTGTCTACCACTCCCCTTATTATATGTTTTATGTGTCGGTCTGAATTTTTGTGTGAATAATGTTAGCTCTTTCATGAGCTTCGATCTTGTATACAAAAAAAAACCACATGGACACTGCTAGGACTTCCAGGAAAGAAGTTGGAATTTCAAAAATGTGGATCTGGGGTGAATTAACGGGGGTAGAAAAGATCAAGGTTTTGGATGGGAGAAGATAAAAGATGGTTCCGTATCACAAATAACTATGCTGATAAATAAATAATAATAAATATGCTGATGATAGTAATAAAATAATATGATGATATGATGACAATAAAATAATATGCTGATAATACGTAAAGGAAGGTTATGGCTGATGTATCACAAAAGTGGATAAACAAATGTATGATTCCGTGATCTCAACTATCTCGACGTTTTTTAGAAGCTGTCCACGCTCTCCACGCTATCGAAGTTAAGTAATTGTTTCCATTTGCATTTTTGTCCAAACTGTATTTATTTTATGGTGTGTGTACCTATAGTGTGTCCCTAGGATTATCGGTGTTAATCTTTCATACCTGTATAAAATATCGTCGGTTAATTCGTGCCACGTATTTTGAGGCCTTGTACCGTGTCCTACCTTGAGGCTTTGTTTTTCTCTCAGCGGTCCGTCGATTGTGCTCCAATTACTTTCGTTCTCTGTTTTTTCCCAGTCTTTTCACCCCATACTTCCTTGTTTAGAATCTCAACTCAAAAAAACAAACAAAAAAAAACATTTCCTTCTCTGTTCGTATTTGTTGTTCTTATTTGTTTATTCGTTGTTCTTATTCATTTGTTCGTTCTTCGACCACGTGTTTCACCCCCATTTCCCCAGATAGTTTTCACTGTTAAACTTTAAAATGTTTAAACTTTCCCCTGAAGTACTGTATTCTGTCGTGTATTGTAACACCTTTTTCTTCTTCTTCGTTAAAAGGTTGCTTTCGACTTGCTCACCAAATATATTCATTCCAAAAAAAAAAATTCATCTCTTACAGTGCCTCTTTCATACATTCCCTAAACTCTCCTGCACTCCACACACCATCCAGCATCCTTAAACGTATTTTTGACTCGAAGGTCACAAGAAACTCATTTTGCAATAAATGTTCCTTTCCCATTAATCATACACTTTCCAAAATCCAATTTCACCCCTCACCTCCAAATCTTCCCCATCACTCTTCCCCTCCAAATCTTCCCCATCACCCATCCCTTTCAAATCTTCCCCCTTGCCCCTCCCCTCCAAATCCTCCCCATCACCCATCCCTTTCAAATCTCCCCCCTTGCCCCTTCACTCCGAAACTCCCCCCACACCCTTCCCCTCCTAGACTCCCCCTCGCCCCTCCCCTCCTAGACTCCCCCCTCACCCCTCCCCTCCAAATCTCCCCCATCTCCCATCCCTTTCAAGTCCCTCCCCTTGTCCCTTCCCTCCTAAACTCCCCCCTAACCCCTCCCCTCATTAACTCCCCCTCGCCCCTCCCCTTCAAATCTCCCCACCCTCATTTCTTCTCCATTTCCCCCCTCTCACCCCTCCTCCTCAAAGCGTCCTCTCCGCTTCTTCCCCCTTCCAACTCTCACCTCCATCTCCCCCAACCTTCTGCCTCACTCTTCCCCCTCCTTAAATAACACCTCACTGTGCCTCACCCAATCACCATCAAACCTTTTGTCCGCCCCATCTTTCCCTTTCTCCGAGGTATTCTGAAATCTCTGACACACCTACAACAGCTCTCCCTACCTCTTCCTCCTCTTCCACATATTACCCGCCCCCTCCCCCCCCATGTTCTGTATCCGATGCTCCCCCTTCCTCTTCATTAACGGTATGGACCTCAAACATCCGGGGCCTTCGTTCAAACTTAACTGATCTCTCCATACAGGTTGCTTCTGACAAACCAGATGTGATCTGCTTAACAGAAACGTTCCTCCTTCATGATGTCTCTGATTCCTTAGTATCTCTCCCGGGTTACTCCCTCCTCCGGTATGATAGACCTGAGCCTCGTCCTGGAGGTGGGGTTGCCAACTTTATCAAAAACTCTTTCTCACTCGCCCTGCACTGCCCTCTCACCACCTCACCCCCAGGAATACCTCTGGCTATGGCTTCCCCTTCGCTCCCACCTCTTGTTCATATGTGTGTTGTACCGTCCACCAAACAGTGATGACTCCATCTACATCTCGCTGTCTGATAATATGGGCCAACTTCTATCTACTCATCCAAACTCTCTCTTCCTCATATGTGGTGATTTCAATTGTCACCATGCCAGTTGGCTGGGTGCGGGTACATCTCTCATCAGCCATGGCTCCTCAGCAAAGGACTTCTGCGACTCACTGGGACTGACACAATCTGTCAATTTCCCGACCTGGATCTCAGTCAATGGAGCATCCTCTCTTCTGGACTTAGTTATGACTAGCTTCCTTGAAAATGTCTGCTGCTCTTCTTCTGCTCCAATCGGCTCATCTGATCATGTGCTTGTTAAATTGGACATCTCTCTGACCATTCTCAGGGAGCCTCTTCAGCATCGACGAGTCTGGCATTTCACTCAGGCTGACTGGCACGGTCTTCAAGCAGCCATCAATCATCTGGACTGGTCTCCCATCTCTACCGCCTCTGACATCAACTCATCCTGGGAATTCTTCAAAGTAAATTGCTCTCTCTCATGCACAGATTTATCCCATCTCGTCTTCAGTTGTCATACCCTTCCTCCCATCCATGGTACACGGAATCTTGTGGTGAGGCTGTTGCCCAGAAACAACTTGCCTTCGTCTCCTGGAAAGCAAATCCAATGGAAGGAAATCTCATTTCCTTTCACAAAGCCCGAAACAAGTGTGTCTCCACCCTCAGGAGAGCCAGGAAACGATATATCTCCGTTCTCAAGACCGAACTCTCTTATCTGTTTCCCTCTTCCAAATCCTGGTGGCATCTGGTCAAATCTGTTTCTGGTGTTTGTTCCCCCTCCACCCCCTCCCTGACCTCAAACGGCTACACAGCTGACTCTGCACATGAAAAAGCTGAATGCCTCAACCCTGTGTGTGCCTCTAAATCTTGTGTCCCAAACCCATCCCTCTCTGTACCCACCGTACCCAGTCGTACCCAGCTGCTCCTGGACTCTGTGTCCTTTCTTACTGACAAGGTGGAAAAGTTTCTGTCAACCCTCGACTCTGATTCTGCAACTGGACCTGACGGCATCAGCCCACAGGTCCTAAAAGCCTGTTCTTTCGCTCTTTCACTCCCTCTCTCTGTTCTCTTCACCCTCTCTTTTGCTCAGGGTCATCTGCCATCTGCTTGGAAATCAGCCAATATCACCGCTTTACACAAAAAAGATGCAAAAACAGATCCTAGCAACTACAGACCAATCAGCCTTCTCCCAATTATCAGCAAAGTCATGGAATCCATCATTGCTTCGGATATGAAATCTTTCCTCTTCTCCAATGGCTTGATCTCTGATCATCAATTTGGTTTCAGACCAGGTCACTCTACTCTGGACATGCTGCTTCTGCTGTCTCAACAATGGATGGAGGTCCTCAATGCCAAACAGGAAATTGGAGCTGTCTCCCTCGACCTATCACGTGCCTTCGATACGGTCTGGCACCCTGCTCTGCTCACCAAACTCTCCTCTTTTGGTATCCATCGAAATCTCCACGCATGGCTGGTGGACGTCCTCTCTCGTCGTTGTCAACGTCTGGCCCTGAATGCGTTTCTCTCATCTAGTAAGGGAAACATATGAAAATCTGTTAACTAAATTGTTACCAAAAAATTTCTTCACCAATATGTTTGTAAAGGTGTGTAATAACATCTGTTAAAATGTTGAAGGTCAACTCCCGTGGGAAACCCAGAAAAAAAGCTGTTGAATTCGGGTACCGAAAAATTATTTTCCAGAATTTTTATTTTTTTAAATCGGCCCTTAAGTAACTTATGAGGGGTCAAATAAGGGTTTTTCATGATTCTGAGTTGATTGTTAACATTTATATTTCACCACAGACACTCCTTTGTGGAAAAATAATTTCTAAATATATCTCATTTTCTACTTTGCAGGACATGGAGTCTAGCAATATGGATGAAGACGTTACTCCACCTGTGCTCAATTGCTTCATCTGTGCACGCTCGGATACACCAGCTGAAAGGCTCATACAGGCAACTCCAAAGGGATACTCAACTTTATTGAAACAAGCAGAAACTGTCGAAAATGTTACTGTTGTGGAACGTATGAAGGAGGCTCAAAAGGAAGGAAAACTGAGGTACCACCAGAAGTGTAAAAATGATCTGTACAACAACTTTGTTGCAACCACCAAGAAGTCAGCTCAAGCATCAAAGGCAGAGAAAGAGTCATCAAAGTTGAAGAGAAGACGCACTACTTGTGAGTTCAGTTCATCAACTGGCTGCAGTTCTAGAAGATCACAGTCAGTTGACCTCCTGTATAAGGATGTATGCATTCTTTGCAACCAACCAGCCCAGCTCTACAAAAATAATCCAGCACAAGCTAGAAAGAAATACAGAGTGCCAGATAATTTGACTGCAGATACACTGAAGGCAAGCTTGCTGAAGACAGCACGGAGTCGCGGGGATGACTGGGGCACTGAAGTCACTGGACGCCTGGAAGGGATCAACGACTTGGTAGCAGAAGAAACACTGTACCATTTGCGATGCAAACTCATGTTTGCGAGAGGTGACATTTTGTCCAAGACTGATGAGGAAGGAAAAAGGTAGAGAGGACAGAGGAGTATTGATGAGGAGCGAGAGGCAGTTTTTATTGAATTCTGCGAATGGTTAGACTCAGAATTAGAGCATGGGGTAATGAACATGGACCAAGTCCATGAAAAGCTGCAGGAGTTTGATCAGTCACCAGAGAAGAGCCGTTCTTATTCAAAGCATTGGCTAAAGATAAAACTTCTGGAGAAATACGAAGACACCTTGTATTTCACAACACAGGAAAGAAGGGCAGATGTACTCTGTCTCAAAGATGGCACCGACAATATTCTGCGAGAGCATCATGCTAATCTTGACCATGGAGATGAGAAGACTCAGATCATAAAGACGGCACTCAAGTTCATATCCAATGATATTGCCTTGATTGATTTAGGTCCAAAGTCATACCCCACCACACACAGTATGACTGACATCGATAGTCAGCTGACACTTGTTCCTGCAAGCTTTCAGATGTTCTTGAGACCGATTGTCAAGACAGACGAAAGAGTTGCCGTTTGGGGGCAGAATTTTATTAAGGCCTGTCGACCTCGGTCTGGAGTATTGCCACACCAAATGGGGCTTGCCATACAACTTGATCATAGATTTGGGTCAAAATGGATGCTCAACAAGTTCCACCGGCTGGGATACACTGAGTCTTACACGGAGACACAAAACTACAAATACTGCTTCCTTAATAGTAGGAGTGGAGATGATGTTCCAGATACTTCTGGCACTCTTGACACCATTGTGGAGGAAACCGATGAACAGATCAATGATGAGGTTGCGGTTGATGCTGCGCTTGAGGATCAATCAGTGATGACAGCCAAAGTGCCAGCCAGTGAAAGTGAATTGTCAAGTAATGATCAGGTGGTCTTTATGGAGGTTGGGGAAACAAACAATGCAGTCACTCAGTTTGTTGGAGACAATATAGATTTAAACATTGTCTCTATTCACGGAAACACTCCCTTTCACTCAATGGGTTGGATCGAAGTCACCTCTCCGACACCACCTTTGCCAGATCCACAGACAACAGCAGCTTTCCCCCGGGTGAAGTTGAAGGCACTCGACAAAGCTAAGATCCTGAGAGGAACTGAAGTAAAGATTATTCCATTTACGAACAGGAAACAGATAGGAATGAACGCGATCATGTTTCTCCCCCTCGCTGAGCTTTCCTCCTCCCTGGCTCATGATCAGCCACTCCTCACTCCAGGTGACACACTCTGGGCAGCGGGGTGGGTGATCAAAGCCAACGATCCTGAGTTCCCACACTCCAACTGGAATGGCTGGATGAAGAGAATCCATTCTAATGATGCAAAGCAGAGCACACAGATCGAGTTCCTCCCAGTTATTGAAGGAGACCCTAATGACCTCAACACCATCTTCACCCCAGACTTCACCCCAGAACATCATCTGAACCCCAGTGACTATGGATGGACAATAGGTGTGCATGGGTATGAGCCAGTTCCAACACTGGACCCCACGGCTCCTGAGGAGCTATTGCAGTTCACGAGCTGTAATTGTCATGGACATTGCAGCAACCGGCGATGCAGCTGCAAGAAGAATGGGGTCACGTGCATCTCGGCCTGTGGAGTCTATAATGGCATTACATGCAGAAACTGCAGTCATGATGTTGTTGAGTCTGAAGAAGACATAGACAATGACTGTTGAAACTTCTGACATTGTGAATGAGAAATAACTCTTGAGTATTATATATGTATGTGAAACTAGCTTCACTTTTGAGCGCCCGAAATTCCCAGGCAAACGCTATAACGCACCAGGTTTACAACCTGTGCGTTAATAAAAGCTACTTTGTGTGTAAATGTAAAAGTGAAAATATAAATGTTAACAATCAACTCAGAATCATGAAAAACCCTTATTTGACCCCTCATAAGTTACTTAAGGGCCGATTTAAAAAAATAAAAATTCACGAAAATAATTTTTCGGTACCCGAATTCAACAGCTTTTTTTCTGGGTTTCCCACGGGAGTTGAACTTCAACATTTTAACACATGTTATTACACACCTTTACAAACATATTGGTGAAGAAATTTTTTGGTAACAATTTAGTTAACAGATTTGTGAAATATCTCATAAAATGCCCTTACTAATCTCCTCTTCCTGTTCAGGCTGGAGTTCCCCAAGGCAGTATTCTGGGCCATGTGCTTTTTCTGGTCTTCATCAATGATCTCCCCGACTCTCTTGAAAATACTCTCGATCTCTTTGCTGATGACTCCACTGTCTGCCGCTCAAATCCTCATCCCTCAGACAGGCAGTCTGCAGCCTCCTCACTCTCTGCAGACCTGGACAAATTCACAGACTGGGCAAACAAGTGGAACATGTCTTTCAATCCTGACAAATCTCACACTCTTACGATGTCTCTACAAAAAGACCAACTGGACAACCCTCACATCCACTTTCTGAATAATCCTCTCCAAGAAGTTCTGTCACTCAAGCTTTTGGGTCTCACTATCTGCCATGATCTTTCCTGGGAAAACCACATTTCAAGTCTGGCCTCCAAAGCCAGCCGCCGACTGGGCATCCTCCGTCGTGGGAAGTTGTTCCTTGGCACACCTGAGCTCCTCACCACATATAAGGCTTTCATCCACAGCTCAATGGAATACTGTTCCCCCCTGTGGGCTGGTGCTCCTGCCTCACACCTAGCTCGTCTTCACGCTGTTGAAACCAAAGCGTTCAGAATTATTGGAATCTCCCACGATGAAGCTACCTCCAAGGGCCTTTCACTTACTCACTGCAGGCAGGTTGGTGGTCTTTCTGTCTTCTACCGACTCCTCTCCGGCCTTGCTCCTCCAGCTCTCCATATTTGGGGGGCTCTGTCCCCCAAATATTCCTACAGGTCACACAAGATCTGCCTGCAACCCTCTTATGGTTAAACTGCCAAAATCAAGACTCTCTGCTCACCTTCACTCCTTCATTCCTCTTTTCTCCCACCTCTGGAACAAACTCCCTCACTCTCTTCAATCCCACTCCTCCCTCCAGGTCTTTAAAACAGCTGTCTCCTAACCACCCCCTATCTTCCCCCATCCAAAACCTTGATCTTTTCTACCCCCGCTAATTTCACCCCAAATCCACTTTTTTGAAATACCAACGTCTTTCCTAGAAGTCCTTGTTGTCCTTGTGTTTATACTTATCCCACCCCCCCCCCACCCCCTTTCCACGCCGCCTCCCCCCAAGCCGTCTCCCTCCCACACATTCCCGATGTCCCTGCTCTCAAATGTTGTGCTTATGTGCTTCCCCTTCTCTTCCCATATTGTCTACCGCTCCCCTTTTTATATACTTTGTTTGTTTGTCTGTTTGATTTGTTTGTGTGATAAATGTTAGCTTTCACGAGCCTCGATTCTTTATACAAAAAAAAAAAAAACTTCTCCATGAAATGCATGCACCTGGGAGTGCTGTCGCCATTTCCATTTGGTGCAGTGAGTTGTGTTGTGCATGTGGAATATGCTGTGTAAATAATCGTGGATCTGGAAGTTTTGGAAATCTTAATCAAGTTACAGATACATTCAGAAATGACTCCAAGGGGGTAACGTTTTTATTTCCAAAGTCAATGTAATATCTCTATATAATTCCAGCAATCTCTGTGTGTGTGTGTGTGTGTGTGTGTGTGTGTGTGTGTGTGTGTGTGTGTCTGTATGCGACCGCTGTTTCTCGACAACTACCGGTCCGATATACTTGAAACTTGCCAGGTATATTGCTGGGGACCCGAGGATGTGCCTTTTCAAGGTTTGAAATTAATCGGACAAGTGGTTCCCAAGGTATGGTCACCGTACTCGCAAGCCGTTCGCTTTGGCTTTGCGAATGGACCAAACCATTTCATGTAAATAGAGGGGGGGGGATTGGCCTATACACAGCCTCTCTGGATGTTAACTTTGCCAAAAACAAGAAAATAAAAACAACCGTTAGTTTAATTGGTCTATTATAGTTCTATTAAAGATGATAGGTTAATAATTTAATATTGAGAATTTGTGCTTCCCAAGTTATGGTCTCTCACATTCGCCATATTTTTTTGCTCCGTATTCTGTGGTCGTTTCTGACACGTGGTGTCAAAAATTTTTTTTTTTGTTGTTGTTGTTGTTGTTGTTCTCTTCTCTTTTCTTTGTTTGTCCTTGCGAAAAGACAAAATACGTTTGCGATAATTGAATAATTGGCCATTAAAACTAAATTGCGAATAATCGTAATTCTGGCACGTGGTTTCAAAACTTTTTTCCTTTTGCACGCACGTACGGGCACGCCCTAGTCTCTATATAATTCCAGCAATCTGTGTGTGTGTGTGTGTGTGTGTGTGTCTGTCTGTGTCTGTGTCTGTGTCTGTGTCTGTCTGTCTGTCTGTCTGTCTGTCTGTATGCGACCGCTGTTTCTCGACAACTACCGGTCCGATATACTTGAAACTTGCCAGGTATATTGCTGGGGACCCGAGGATGTGCCTTTTCAAGGTTTGAAATTAATCGGACAAGTGGTTCCCAAGGTATGGTCACCGTACTCGCAAGCCGTTCGCTTTGGCTTTGCGAATGGACCAAACCATTTCATGTAAATAGAGGGGGGGGGATTGGCCTATACACAGCCTCTCTGGATGTTAACTTTGCCAAAAACAAGAAAATAAAAACAACCGTTAGTTTAATTGGTCTATTATAGTTCTATTAAAGATGATAGGTTAATAATTTAATATTGAGAATTTGTGCTTCCCAAGTTATGGTCTCTCACATTCGCCTATATTTTCTTGCTCCGTATTCTGTGGTCGTTTCTGACACGTGGTGTCAAAATTTTTTTTTTTTTTTGTTGTTGTTGTTGTTGTTCTCTTCTCTTTTCTTTGTTTTCTCTTGCGAAAAGATAAAATACGTTTGCGATAATTGAATAATTGGCCATTACAACTAAATTGTTTTCCTTTGCGAAAAGACAAAATACGTTTGCGATAATTGAATAATTGGCCATTAAAACTAAACTGCGAATAATCGTAATTCTGGCACGTGGTTTCAAAACTTTTTTCCTTTTGCACGCACGTACGGGCACGCCCTAGTAATAAGCATGAAGTGATTCATTGTGATATTAGATATACGTCGTATGTAATAGCTGATGTCCACCATTCCTAATGCGTGTCTAAAAACCACCAACCATGTGAGCTTTCGCTTTATATTCTACTCTTTGTAATGTTTCATTAATGTGCCTTTTAAGACTTTGGTAGGCCTTGCGGCGCTAGTTTGGCAGGAAATATCGTAGCGCCACGCAATCCATCCGGAGCACCTGTGTGACAACACTAAGGGGGCGGGCCTCCATCCATTGCTTGGACCCACGGCCCAATGTTGAGAAAGAGGTGTGCGGCGCCTTAAGTGACGTGAGGGCTCAGGGCTATAAAGGCGGTTGTTCCAGGCAGAAGCCAAGAGAATCCTAAACTCAGCTTGGAGGGAGCTGCATTTTTCACTTTAGCTGGAGCACCAGAGCCACACCTCACTCATCCAGAGCCATACCCTCTTCTCTCTTCTTAAACTTGGGCCAGGGGATGCAGTGGTCCATTCCCTGCAGAGCAGCTGGGACCTGTGGCATCTACCATCATGCGGTGTCCTGCCGGGTATCGCCTGGTATTTATTGTTTTGTGAATCCCTTTGTCTTTCTATCATGGTATGAATGGGGCCTGATAATGTAGTTATTTAAGGATCTTCCATTCGTTCTTTCATTCGTGGGCACGTATCGGTAGATGGGTAAGGTGTTTTATTGTCGATTGATTGTTGATTCTTTCTTGTATTTCCTCCCCCTGTACATCACTCTTAGTATTAAATATACATGGTATGCACCACACTACTATCCAACCCCTCCACACTCCTGTCCAATTCATCCACACTCCTGTCCAACCCATCCACACTCCTGTGCAACCCCTCCACACTCCCGTCCAACCCCTCCACACTCCTGTCCAACCCCTCCACACTCCTGTTCAAACCATCCACACTCCTGTCCAACCCCTCCACACTCCTGTCCAACCCCTCCACACTCCTGTCCAATTCATCCACATTCCTGTCCTATTCATCCACAGTCCTGTCCGACCCCTCCACACTCCGGTCCGACCCCTCCACACTCCGGTCCGACCCCTCCACACTCCGGTCCGACCCCTCCACACTCCGGTCCAACCCCTCCACACTCCGGTCCAACCCCTCCACACTCCGGTCCAACCCCTCCACACTCCGGTCCAACCCCTCCACACTCCGGTCCAACCCCTCCACACTCCGGTCCAACCCCTCCACACTCCGGTCCAACCCCTCCACAGTCCTGGCCAACCCCTCCACACTATTGTCCAACCCGTCCACACTCCTGTGCAACCCCTCCACACTCCTGTGCAACCCCTCCACACTCCTGTCCAACCCCTCCACACTCCTGTCCAACCCCTCCACACTCCTGTCCAACCCCTCTACACTCCTGTCCAACTACTCCACACTCCTGTCCAACCCCTCACTTTGCACAATGCACAGGGTAAAGCATTGCACTCAGGGGAGAGAGAGAGGGGAGGGTATGGTGAAAAGTGACACTTTTACCTTGACTTGACTTCTAACTTCTAGTGTTCATTTTTTAAGTTGAAACCATCGAATACACTTCTTTTACTAATTATAAATTGATGAAAACCAAACGTTATTATTTAATAAATATTGTATTCCATAGTTAGTTTAGATTATTACGTACAACATTTTTCAAAGTGTGGCGCTGTATTGTTTAATTACATATTTGGAAAAGAGTGAACTTGCCTTAAACTCTGCATATACACCCAGGGAATATAGAAAATATATAATCACACTACGGTTCGATCCCTAACCTCAGCATTTAGTCACTGTACATTTACTAAGTAGTCATATGCAGGTGTAGAGGCCTGCGAGAGGGAGACCAGCAGAGAGCAAAGTGTCTACATGCTCAGTGGGCAGAAAGCGAGCGGCCAGAGAGAGAATCGATACAGGAACGTGTTAGGTCAACAATATCCAAGAACCAAGAGAGTGCAAAAACGTGTTCAAAATCCCTTTGTTCGCCCTAGCCAAGGGTGAGTGGAATCTTGAAGGTGCCCTGACTCCCTATTGGTGGAGCCCATTACTCCGCCCCACAAGTTCCCCCAAAATGATTCAGGACCTGATCAGTGTTGTTTCTAAACCTGGACACCATGGACACCATGATTCAGGACCATGGCCTTGGAGCCTGCTAAATTATCAGCCTGGTGCACTCACTATCCCTTATGGGTGGAGGACCTATCTTTCCCTTTCCCCAATGCATAAAGACATACTAACCTGAAAAAAGGGAAAGGGAATAAGATAATGGTCTGCCATGAAATAACTATTCTAAGGGACCTGTATGGTGGTTGCCATTACTTTTTTGTGGTTTCCCAAAACGGCAACTATATATATATATATATATATATATATATATATATATATATATTAACCACCCCCCTCCCGCCCCCCGCCCCCGCCCCCCTGCTCTTCCTGCCAAATAAAGAAAATGAGAAGAGATACACAAGTTGAGCTGTAGAGGAACCAAGTTGAGCCAAGCTTCCTCCAGCAAAACTCACAATAATGTGGGAATAATTGTGGCCATTAAGGAAGAATAAGAAGCATATTAACAGACCGCCGTCCACAGGGTTGTGCACATACGCATGATCCCTCTCCCCGCATCCCAACACGTGGTCACTCCTGTAGGGAGCGTGCGTTTCTAGTCATAATAAATTTACTAAAAGTCCCATTTGATTATAATGGAGTGAAATTATTGTCATGTGTACCGTTGATATGTCAAAAAGGTTAAATCTATCATACTGATTTTCAGGGAAAAAATCCCAGTACCAGAAAACTCACGGAAACACGAACCAGGGGCAATCATTGAAAATGAGGACGTCATGCTCACGTACGACCTGATTATTCCATCCAGCGTGAACATAGAAAACAAAGCATTGTGTCCGGACATTGTATTCAGGAACAAAAAGGAAAAGACAGAATTGATGATTGAGATATCAGTACCCAGCGATTTTGGCCTAAACAAAGCAGATGTCAAGAAAATGACCAAATATCAAAAATGACCAAATCAAGAAAGGCCTAAACAAATAAATCTTGGAAGCGGAAGAGCGTCGAAATTGTACCAGTGATAATTGGAGCAACAATAATGATGAAGAAGAACCTCACTGAAAATGTAAAAACCATCCCCGTGAATAGTCCCACAAATGAACTACAACTGGAGGCAATCCGGTGTTCGGTGACAATCCTGAAAAGAGAACTTGGGACAAAACTCTGAAAAAGTTGAACAGTTTGGTCCATGAACCAAGATCCGTTACCGAAGAGGAGGTGGAATCTTTGGGTCTCCGTTCTGGGATCTGGGAGGACTCCGTTCCACCTCCTGAAACCCACAAATGGAGATGACAACCAAGGACACACAACAAGGAGGTCAAAATATTTTGAAGGGATGAGGATGAAACACGTCAGTCGAGTTTTGAAATGTGAAAGCCTCATTTTCCAACAATGCAGCAAGGTGAAGAAAAGGTAAAGGTTAAAGATGGTTAAAAGTAGCTCCATGTTTGGTGAACCTTTAATAGAACAAGAAAGCACTGCTCACCCCGATGTCCTCCCACTCTATGTCACGTAGGCCTGCGAGGCCACACAGACATTTGCTCGTACTCTGTAGAATGTCCAAATAGAATTATAATGAACTCACTCGAGATACATTTTGAATGTCATGTAATAAATAACTAATGACAGGGTTCTCTCCATCCCTCTTTTTCCATGTCTGTGCTTCAGCTTCAGGAATTCCTGGTATTTGGTTGTGCTTTCGAGGCCATGTATCTCTGTCCTACACGAGCGCTCTTTTAATTCCCCTGCCCGTCATCAACAAATAAACAAGATATAGGTGTCGCATCGGGAAATCGGCCTTTATTCTATGCAAGTCCACCTGGATTAGAGACTCGTGAAAGGAAACCCGGCAAGAGACCAATGGAGCTGCTAATGGCGGAGTCTTGGCAAAGAGCGCCATCGTTTACCGATTTGTCACTACTCTCTGATTTATGTTCTTCATTAGGGCAAACACAACCGTCTGGGTACCCTCTCTTCTCCCCTCAGAGGTCCAGGTATTAGGCCCGTGTTATGCGAGGAGGGAATACAAAACTCGCCAAATAAGCTACAAAAGGCCCAAGCCAATGCTGACATAACGACGACCATTTTGTTGGGGAATAGATCTCCCCATGAATATTTTACTCTCTTGGCACATTCAAGTTTTCATTGCTCTGGTTGTCTGGTTGAGGTTGTAGTCATTATTTTATACCTGTGCTGAATAAAGATGGCCGATGGAGTTATAAAGTTTTGATCTCATTTTAGACATCCAATAGTTTTCATGTCCACAAGAGATCTGAGGAGTTACCATAGTACTTGTCCTTCTGTGCAGGCCTCATGAGGCGTAAACCCTTTATGAATAACCGTAGTCATCAATTTCATTAATAAATACAAAAAACTACCAATGTCCTGGGTAGTGGATACATGTCCGCTGTCGACTTATACAGGCCGGAATCATGTGTGTTTTTGCCCATAGATGTCGATGTGTTTTTAGATTCTGAGTGAACTTTCACAAAGAGGTTACCACAATTGTGTACCACAATAATAGGCTAACTATGTAACCCTCACACTACCTATCTACCCTCTGTCTGTGGGTATTTGCCTCAAGGCCATAATAGTAGGCTAACAATGTAACCCTCACACTACCTACCTTCTGTCTCTGGGTATTTGGCTCAAAGCCATAATAATAGGCTAACCATGTAACCCTCACACTACCTACCTTCTGTCTCTGGGTATTTTGCTCAAGGCCATAATAATAGGCTAACCATGTAACCCTCACACTACCTACCCTCTGTTTCTGGGTATTTGGCTCAAAGCCATAATAATAGGCCAACCATGTAATTCTCACACTACCTACCTTCTGTCTCTGGGTATTTGGCTCAAGGCCATATTAATAGGCTAACAATGTAACCCTCACACTACCTACCCTCTGTTTCTGGGTATTTGGCTCAAGGCCATACTAATAGGCTAACCATGTAACCCTCACACTACCTACCCTCTATTTCTGGGTATTTGGTTCAAGGCCATAATAATAGGCTAACCATGTAACCCTCACACTACCTACCCTCTGTTTCTGGGTAATTGGCTCAAGGCCATACTAATAGGCTAACGATGTAACCCTCACACTACCTACCCTCTGTTTCTGGGTATTTGGCTCAAGGCCATACTAATAGGCTAACCATGTAACCCTCACACTACCTACCCTCTGTTTCTGGGTATTTGGTTCAAGGCCATAATAATAGGCTAACCATGTAACCCTCACACTACCTACCCTCTGTTTCTGGGTATTTGGCTCAAGGCCATACTAATAGGCTAACCATGTAACCCTCACACTACCTACCCTCTTTTTCTGGGTATTTGGTTCAAGGCCATAATAATAGGCTAACCATGTAACCCTCACACTACCTACCCTCTGTTTCTGGGTATTTGGCTCAAGGCCATACTAATAGGCTAACCATGTAACCCTCACACTACCTACCCTCTATTTCTGGGTATTTGGTTCAAGGCCATAATAATAGGCTAACCATGTAACCCTCACACTACCTACCCTCTGTTTCTGGGTAATTGGCTCAAGGCCATACTAATAGGCTAACGATGTAACCCTCACACTACCTACCCTCTGTTTCTGGGTATTTGGCTCAAGGCCATACTAATAGGCTAACCATGTAACCCTCACACTACCTACCCTCTGTTTCTGGGTATTTGGTTCAAGGCCATAATAATAGGCTAACCATGTAACCCTCACACTACCTACCCTCTGTTTCTGGGTATTTGGCTCAAGGCCATACTAATAGGCTAACCATGTAACCCTCACACTACCTACCCTCTGTTTCTGGGTATTTGGTTCAAGGCCATAATAATAGGCTAACCATGTAACCCTCACACTACCTACCCTCTGTTTCTGGGTATTTGGCTCAAGGCCATACTAATAGGCTAACGATGTAACCCTCACACTACCTACCCTCTGTCTGTGGGTATTTGGCTCAAGGCCATACTAATAGGCTAACCATGTAACCCTCACACGACCTACCCTCTGTTTCTGGGTATTTGGCTCAAAGCCATAATAATAGGCTAACGACGTAACCCTCACACTACCTACCCTCTGTTTCTGGGTATTTGGCTCAAGGCCATACTAATAGGCTAACCATGTAACCCTCACACTACCTACCCTCTGTTTCTGGGTATTTGGCTCAAGGCCATACTAATAGGCTAACCATGTAACCCTCACACTACCTACCCTCTGTTTCTGGGTATTTGGCTCAAGGCCATACTAATAGGCTAACAATGTAACCCTCACACTACCTACCTTCTGGGTATTTGGCTCAAAGCCATAATAATAGGCTAACGATGTAACCCTCACACTACCTACCCTCTGTCTCTGGGTATTTGGCTCAAGGCCATACTAATAGGCTAACAATGTAACCCTCACACTACCTACCCTCTGTTTCTGGGTATTTGGCTCAAGGCCATACTAATAGGCTAACAATGTAACCCTCACACTACCTACCCTCTGTTTCTGGGTATTTGGCTCAAGGCCATACTAATAGGCTAACAATGTAACCCTCACACTACCTACCCTCTGTTTCTGGGTATTTGGCTCAAGGCCATACTAATAGGCTAACCATGTAACCCTCACACTACCTACCCTCTGTTTCTGGGTATTTGGCTCAAGGCCATACTAATAGGCTAACCATGTAACCCTCACACTACATACCTTCTGTCTCTGGGTATTTGGCTCAAAGCCATAATAATAGGCTAACGATGTAACCCTCACACTACCTACCCTCTGTTTCTGGGTATTTGGCTCAAGGCCATACTAATAGGCTAACAATGTAACCCTCACACTACCTACCCTCTGTTTCTGGGTATTTGGCTCAAGGCCATACTAATAGGCTAACAATGTAACCCTCACACTACCTACCCTCTGTTTCTGGGTATTTGGCTCAAGGCCATACTAATAGGCTAACCATGTAACCCTCACACTACCTACCCTCTGTTTCTGGGTATTTGGCTCAAGGCCATACTAATAGGCTAACCATGTAACCCTCACACTACATACCTTCTGTCTCTGGGTATTTGGCTCAAAGCCATAATAATAGGCTAACGATGTAACCCTCACACTACATACCTTCTGTCTCTGGGTATTTGGCTCAAAGCCATAATAATAGGCTAACGATGTAACCCTCACACTACCTACCCTCTGTTTCTGGGTATTTGGCTCAAGGCCATACCAATAGGCTAACAATGTAACCCTCACACTACCTACCCTCTGTTTCTGGGTATTTGGCTCAAGGCCATACTAATAGGCTAACAATGTAACCCTCACACTACCTACCCTCTGTTTCTGGGTATTTGGCTCAAGGCCATACTAATAGGCTAACAATGTAACCCTCACACTACCTACCCTCTGTTTCTGGGTATTTGGCTCAAGGCCATAATAA
The DNA here is from genome assembly GCF_964187855.1 of Myxine glutinosa. NCBI lineage: Eukaryota > Metazoa > Chordata > Myxini > Myxiniformes > Myxinidae > Myxine > Myxine glutinosa. The sequence continues at coordinate 4,682,408 of NC_136272.1, read as the reverse complement.
TAGGCTAACGATGTAACCCTCACACTACCTACCCTCTGTTTCTGGGTATTTGGCTCAAGGCCATACCAATAGGCTAACAATGTAACCCTCACACTACCTACCCTCTGTTTCTGGGTATTTGGCTCAAGGCCATACTAATAGGCTAACAATGTAACCCTCACACTACCTACCCTCTGTTTCTGGGTATTTGGCTCAAGGCCATACTAATAGGCTAACAATGTAACCCTCACACTACCTACCCTCTGTTTCTGGGTATTTGGCTCAAGGCCATACTAATAGGCTAACAATGTAACCCTCACACTACCTACCCTCTGTTTGTGGATATTTGGCTCAAGGCCATACTAATAGGCTAACAATGTAACCCTCACACCACCTACCCTCTGTTTCTGGGTATTTGGCTCAAGGCCATACTAATAGGCTAACCATGTAACCCTCACACTACCTACCCTCTGTTTCTGGGTATTTGGCTCAAGGCCATACTAATAGGCTAACAATGTAACCCTCACACTACCTACCCTCTGTTTGTGGATATTTGGCTCAAGGCCATACTAATAGGCTAACAATGTAACCCTTACACTACCTACCCTCTGTTTCTGGGTATTTGGCTCAAGGCCATACTAATAGGCTAAAATGTAACCCTCACACTACCTACCCTCTGTTTCTGGGTATTTGGCTCAAGGCCATACTAATAGGCTAACAATGTAACCCTCACACTACCTACCCTCTGTTTCTGGGTATTTGGCCAAGGCCATACTAATAGGCTAACAATGTAACCCTCACACTACCTACCCTCTGTTTCTGGGTATTTGGCTCAAGGCCATACTAATAGGCTAACAATGTAACCCTCACACTACCTACCCTCTGTTTCTGGGTATTTGGCTCAAGGCCATACTAATAGGCTAACAATGTAACCCTCACACTACCTACCCTCTGTTTCTGGGTATTTGGCTCAAGGCCATACTAGTAGGCTAACAATGTAACCCTCACACTACCTACCCTCTGTTTCTGGTATTTATTATGCAAAGTTTGAACTGAATTGATCCGAAAGGTGAAGGAGGTGCATTTTAGAGGTTTAAAAAAAAAAGAAATCCAATATGGCTGCAATGCCACATGACCTAGGAAGTCATCCAGAGAATATACATCAAATCAAGTGGCATACTATAAGTGGTCCAAGTTTCAACTTAATCAATCGAAAAATTAAGGCGGAGATGCATTTTAAAGGTTTTCATGAAATCCAATTTAGCCGCCTGGTCACGTGACCTATGACATCATCTATTTTGATCAATTTTGTTTTCTTTTTCATTGCCACACCATGTGACCGATCAAAAGAAAGTTTCATATTCAAGTTCGTATTGATACCGTAGATGCCACAAAAAATGTTTTGTGTTAATCGGATACATTTTTTTTACCTCAAAATAGCTGCCAAACTGCTTCACCAATGACGTCATCTTAAAAACATTTTTTTGCACCATGGGTAGTTGATCATAACATGACAAGATTCAAATCGATAGCATTTGCGGTTTTAGAGAAGAAGATTTTAAAAGTTTTCACTTAAATCCAAGGTAGTTGCCATGGTGATTGCAAAATCAAAATTCGGAAAAAAGATGGCATCAATTCCCATTGGCCCCAACATTCCTGGAAAGTTTCAACTTGATCGTTGATCGGAGCAACAGTGCCGACGCATCAGCTTCCACAAAATTTGGCGGAAAGAATAATAACTAGAACTGCCACTTTAAAACTGCTGGCAGTGATGACCGGTTTACTCGCACCCACTTTTGATACAACCCCACTTTTGATACAACCCCACTTTGGATACAACCCCACTTTGGATACAACCCCACTTTGGATACAACCCCACTTTGGATACAACCCCACTTTGGATACAACCCCACTTTTTATACAACCCCACTTTGGATACAACCCCACTTTGGATACAACCCCACTTTGGATACAACCCCACTTTGGATACAACCCCACTTTGGATACAACCCCACTTTGGATACAACCCCACTTTGGATACAACCCCACTTTTGATACAACCCCACTTTGGATACAACCCCACTTTGGATAAAACCCCACTTTGGATAAAACCCCACTTTGGATACAACCCCACTTTTGATACAACTCCACTTTTGATACAATCCCACTTTGGATACAACCCCACTTTTGATACAACCCCACTTTGGATACAACCCCACTTTTGATACAACTCCACTTTTGATACAACCCCACTTTGGATACAACCCCACTTTGGATACAACCCCACTTTGGATACAACCCCACTTTTGATACAACCCCACTTTGGATACAACCCCACTTTCATTGGACATGCTTGGACCCCCCCCCCCCCATACACACACACACACACGCATCCACACCCACACACACATCCCCCCCTTCACACACGTACACACATCCCCCCCCTCCACACACACATCCCCCCCTACACACACACACACACACACACACACACACACACACACACACACACACACACACACACACACACACACACACACACACACACACACACACACACACACACACACACACACACACACACACACACACACACACACACACTCACACATTCACACATTCACACATTCACACATTCACACACACACACACACACACACATTCACACATTCACACATTCACACATTCACACATTCACACATTCACACATTCACACATTCACACATTCACACATTCACACACACACACACACACACACATACACACACACATACATCCCCACACTTTACAACAACCCCGCTTTCACATTGTTATTATTTTCTCCATCAATTTATCATGAGATGATGCTCAAAAATTTTCATCCTGATCGGATGAAGTTTTGTACTTGTCGAATTATGACATCATAATGGAGGCACATATGACAATTCACAAGGCTTATTCTCCATGGATAGTTCTTTGCAATGAGATATGTCTCAATCGTTTCTATTCAGCGCTTTTGTAGATAGTGAGATGTAAAAAATTTCGCTTTTCCCAAGATGGCGGCCGTACCATGTGACCTGTGACGTCATAATTACCGTCAAAAGATTCTTCATGCCTAGGCGCACCTATGGTGAAAATTTCATGTCAATCCATGCAATGATTGCAGAAAAAGCGATTTTAAAATGAAAATACACCTGAAAATTGCACAGCCAGAATTATTTATTTAGTCTGAGAAGCCACTGCGAGGTTTCTTCTTCCTCAGCCTCTCACAACTCTGTCAAATGCGATCGAGTTTAAAAAAGTCAGAATTTGACCAAAACTGTTTTATTGGTTTGTTAATGTACCTCAGCTCTTGACAAATCTTAAGTTAGAATTTTATTTGAGGTTAAAATGACCGCGAGAGATCGTGTCCAACGATGCCCTCCAGTCTGTACATGTGATAAATAATTAAATCCGCACAGTCGAGTGGCTCTTCTTCTTCACGCAATAACAACTTCTAGCTTCCAGACTGTACATCCAACCATCTTGAAATTTTGCACACTTATTACTCTTCATGACTTCTGCTATAGTATGAAGTTTCACATCGATTAATAAAGCGATTCAAGAGATATCCATTTTTGTTTTTCGTTTAAATAACGATATCTGCCAAGCCACGTGACCTATCGCAAATTTCAAAAAGACATTTTAGTAGACTGACATTCTGAACAGATCTGTGAAGTTTCCCCTCGATTGGATCAATAATGATGGAGAAGCTTGGTTTTAAAGGTTCATGCTTAAAAACGTCATAACTCTGAAACCATGTGATGCATGACGTCATGCTCGCTGACTTTTTTGTTCGTCATGCGTATGCGATTCTGCCTGCAAAGTTTGGCCTCGATCTGTTCAGCCGTTGCAGAGAAAAAGGGGTTTTCGTGTTTTCACGAAGAACAATATGGCGGCCGAACCACGTGACCTGTGACGTCATAATTACTATTAAAATATTCTACAGACCGAGTCCCTCCTATGGTGAAAATTTGATCTCAATCGGTCCTATTATTGCAGAGAAAATGTTTTTTAAAGGAAATTAAAACTTAAAATGGCAAAAGCACTGGGTGACATGGCCTGGGAGGACAAAATGGTGCGTTTCTTCTTCTTTCAACAATAAAGACTTATAGCTTCGAGACCGTACATCCAATCATCTTGAAATTTTGCACACTTGTTCCGCTTGATGAGAGCTACATTGCATTAAAAATTAAAAATTCAAGTCGATCAATGCAATGGTTCAAGAGTTAGAAGCTTTTTAGGATTTTCCTTCCATTATTTATTGTGGCCAAACCATGTGACTTATCAAAACGTCTCAAGTAACATTGAAACATCCCCCCATGAGGAACATTGGTGTAAAGTTTCCATTCGATATCTTCACTAATTATGGAGGCGATACCATTTCTAGTTTATGTTTTAAAATGTCATAACTCTGAAACCATGTGACGGATGACGTCGTGCTCAGAGGCTTTTTTGTTTGTCATGGGTATGCGATTATGCATGCCAAGTTTGGGCTCGATCTGTTCAGGCGTTTTGGAGAAAATCGGATTTTAGTGGTTTTTTCCCGACTTTTCACTCAAAACAATATGGCGGCCGAACCATGTGACGTATGACTTCGACATTTTTTGCATTCTGAGTTTTTTTAAACTACGCATCTGGGGAAAAAAATCTCATTTTCGGGGGAGAAAAAATTGTGTTTGACAAATTCTAACCTCAACGTTAGCATTTTTAATAAACTCAATACACATGTTTTTTGTTCCCATTGCAGAGTTCTTTAGAATGAGCTATTCCTCAAATTTTTCCATTGAGCCATTTCGGAGATACAGAGGGGCAAATTTGAAGGTGTTTTCCAAGATGGCGCCCATACCACGTGACCTATGACATCATAATTGAGCCTAGCCAATCATTTGATGAAAATTTCCTGTCAATCCGACCAGCGGTTGCTGAGAAACTTAATTATGAAGTTTTCGGAGGTGCAAAATAGGGTGGAAGAATTAATCATAAGAAAAACAATAGCAGTAATAATAGGTTACTCTCCATTTCATGGTTAAAATGGGGTCAAAGTGGGTTTACCGGGGGTCAAAGTGGGTCCACTCTCCATTTCATGGAGAGTAAACCTAATAATAAGTTCATTAACAAAAGGAGACCAAGTCTCTTATAGACAAAAGGAGACCAAGTCTCTTTAGACAAAAGGAGACCAAGTCTCTTTAGACAAAAGGAGACAAAGTCTCTTATAGACAAAAGGAGACCAAGTCTCTTATAGACAAAAGGAGACCAAGTCTCTTATCGACAAAAGGAGACCAAGTCTCTTATAGACAAAATGAGACCAAGTCTCTTATAGACAAAAGGAGACCAAGTCTCTTATAGACAAAAGGAGACCAAGTCACTTATAGACAAAAGGAGACCAAGTCACTTATAGACAAAAGGTGGACCAAGTCTCTTATAGACAAAAGGAGACCAAGTCTTTTATAGACAAAAGGAGTCCAAGTCTCTTCTAGACAAAAGGAGACCAAGTCTCTTCTAGACAAAAGGAGACCAAGTCTCTTATAGACAAAAGGTCCCCTAATGATCGAATATACTTGGAAAAAAATCAGTCTGTTTAAACATAAAGATATAGGTTTCTATTTTTAAAGTCCATCTGTCTTTCTGAATTGGATGAAGATGTTTCATGTTTGGCAGCAGGAACCATTTAAAATTTTAGAATAAAGTGTGATGGACACAGAAGGAGCACAACAACAACAACAAAAACAACAATAACAGCTCTGCCACGAAAGGTCCGGTTTTCGTGTGTTTTACTGTATTTTTCATCCTCATTGAGATTTACAAATAGATATTCCATGTGGTTGTGAATTGCAACATGAAGTCTTTGATTAAACCAATCAGTGAAGCGATTGGGAGCCGGTAGATATGCATGGTAAATATTTATCTCTCCATCAAGACCCACACCCATCTTTACACAAGGGTAGCGGATGGTGACACAATCAGTGGTGCTCGCTGGTAACACTATAAAGTGGAAAGGAAGACAGAACCTGTTTCCATAGGTGGAAATTTTTTAACAGCTGTTCACCACCATCTCTTATCTTCCCCCATCCAAAACCTTGATCTTTTCTACCCCCGCTAATTTCACCCCAGATCCACTTTTTGGAAATTCCAACTTCTTTCCTGGAAGTCCTTGCAGTGTTCATATGTTTTATACCTCCCCCAAAGCCTTCGCCCTCCCACATTTCTCCCGTTGTCCCTGCTCTCAAATGTTGTGTTTGTGTTCTTCCCCCTCTCTCCCCATCTTGTCTGCCGCTCCCCTTATTTTTTTGTGTTTTGTGTGCCGGTTTGACTTTTTTTGTGATTAATGGTAGCTCTTTCACGAGCCTCGATCTTGTATACCAAAAAAAAAAAAAAAAAAAAAATCAGGTAATCTGTAGGTGAGGATAAAGAGTAGGGTGGATTGAAGGATCAGTGAGTGCTAATGGCTGCAAAGACAAGTCCCAAACTGCGCAAGTCACGAAGAACCTCCTGGAAAATCAATCGATCTTCACGATTCCTGACGAAACACCCCAGCCGGTTTGAGCTAAGTGCCACAAACATATTTATTTTTCAGTTTTATTTCCCTTTGTCTGTATTCGGGTCTGTGTGGGAGCGCTCCAATTAGGAATATAGTTTTATCGTGTTTTCTTTAATAAATCCGGTATTTTTGTACATTTTAATTCCGTCTTGTTTGAGTTAATGTATCCAGGTGTGAAGACGTTGGGTGGAGGCCATCCAGGTAAGTTCGTCATCCCCCTTTTCCCTCGCGTGTAAAGAATACCGTTGTAGCGGCTACCGCTGGGTTTTCACAATCGCCTTGCACCTATCAAGGACGCGGAGCGATCACCATGCCGGGCTCGTCCAGGACGCCCGGGCAGGCCCGCGCTCAACTTGCCAGGCCTCGGTCGGGACGCCCGGGCATGCCCGGGCAGGCTCGCCCTCAACTTGCCAGGCCGCAGCCAGGACGCTGGGCCACGCCCCCTCTCGCATTTCCTGGGCAAACGCTCCGGGATAATATGTATATATATTGCTGCCCGATAAACGGGCTTTTGAGAGTGCCTGAGTTTTTGGTTTGATTAAAGCAACTCGGCTGAATTCCAGCTTTTTGTCGCGTCCATTCTTCCGATCGACGTGGGAGCCCCAGCTCCTTCATTGGTGACCTACCGACATGGACACGGCAGTCGCCCTTAAACTGCCTACCTTCTGGGAGGCTCATGCGGCGGTTTGGTTCGCACAGGCGGATTCCCTGTTTGCCCTGCGAGGCATCACGGCCGACGACACCCGCTTCCACCATGTGGTAGCAGCGCTCGGTTCGGCCACCGCGGCCCGCGCCCTGAGCCTCCTCGAGAGCCCGCCAGCCACTGACAAATACGGCGCGATTAAGAAGCTTCTCCTCGACGCTTTCGCCCTCCCATCGGCGGAACGCGCACGGCGCCTGCTCGACCTGCCCGAGCTCGGCGACACGCGCCCTTCTGAGCGAATGGACTACATGCTTTCACTGCTCGGCGAGCACTCTCCGGCATTCCTGTTCCGGGAGCTGTTCCTCCGTCAGCTGCCTAACACGGTACGCCTCGCCCTGGCAAGCACGATGATCACAGATCCCCGGGCCCTTGCCAGAGAAGCCGACAAGATCTCCGCCGCAGGACAGCGCATCGCAGCGGCGACATGGGACCCACCGCCGTCCGACGCAACACCCATGGCGCCCGAGCACCCGGCACGGTCGACGACCGAACTGCCGACGCAATTGGCGGCCGCTACACCGAGCCGACCACCTCCAGCACGACGACCGGGGCCTCCACCTGACCAAGCGTGGTGTTACTATCATGCCAGGTTCGGCAGAAGGCCCGGACATGCCGACCCCCGTGCACCGTCGGCAGGCCGGGAAACGGCCGGGCCGGCGTTCATTACCAGCCATGAGCACTGGCCACACGGGCAACTTACTGTTCATCACGGATAAAGCGTCCGGACGGCGCTTCCTGTGCGACACCGGCGCCCAACTGAGCGTCATACCCGCCTCTGACCAGGACAGGCAATCCACGGTTTGCGGCCCCTCCTTGGTTGCGGCCAACGGATCGACCATCCGCACCTTCGGCCTGCGCAACATCACCCTCTGCTTCGGCGGCCAACGCTTTGCTTGGACGTTTGTAACCGCAAACGTGCCCATGGCTCTGCTAGGCGCCGACTTCCTCTGCGCACACGGACTGCTGGTGGACGTCCAACGGCGTCGTTTAATCAACGCCGAAACCTTCAGCTCCCTGGTATGCACATTGAGCAGCTCCGCGCCGACCGAGCTGGCATGCGCCGTCCCGGCGGCGAACGAGTTTGCTCGCCTGCTCACGGAGTTCCCGGCCCTCACGCGGCCGACGTTTTCGGCCGTCGCAGTACGGCATGGGATCGAGCACCACATACCAACCACGGGCCCGCCGGTCTACGCCAGGGCCTGCCGCCTCGACCCAGCCAAGCTCGCCGTGGCGAAGGCCGAATTCGACGCGTTGGAGCACCTCGGCATCGTGCGGCGCTCCGATAGCGCGTGGGCCTCGCCACTGCACATCATGCCAAAGCCGGGGGGTGGATGGCGCCCGTGTGGCGACTACCGCTGTCTCAATGACGCTACCACCCCCGACAGGTACCCGATCCCGCATATCCAAGACTTCTCCGCCCGTCTGGCGGGACGGGTCATTTTTTCGAAAATTGATCTCATACGGGGATATCACCAGGTACCTGTCAGGGCGGCCGACGTCCCTAAAACGGCAGTCATCACGCCGTTCGGCTTATTCGAATTCTTGCGGATGCCGTTTGGTCTCAAGAACGCGGCTCAGGCGTTCCAGCGCTTGATGGACGGCGTGCTGCGTGACCTGCCGTTCCTTTTCGTTTACCTGGACGACATCCTCGTCGCCAGCACGTCCCGGGCCGAGCACCTCCTCCACCTCCGAACACTGTTCGGGCGCCTCAGCGAGCACGGCCTCATCGTCAACCCGGCCAAATGCCACTTTGGCACGACGGCCGTTGATTTTTTGGGCCACCACATCACCAAGAACGGGGCCGTGCCGCTGCCAACCAAGGTCGAGGCCATCACCACGTTCCCGCATCCCCGCACCATAAAGGCCCTGCAGGAATTCCTGGGAATGGTGAATTTTTATCACCACTTCGTGCCCCGCGCTGCTCAACTCATGCGGCCCCTCTACGAAGCCCTCCGGGGCAAGCTGGCCAAGCACGACATCGCCTGGTCCGCAGCAATGGATGCGGCCTTCCAAAGCTCAAAGCGGGCCCTCGCCGACGCAACACTGCTCGCTCACCCGGTGCTCAACGCTCCCATCGCCCTCACCACGGATGCCTCCGACTACGCGGTGGGCGCCGTACATGAGCAATGGGTGAACAGGGTTTGGCAGCCACTCGCTTTTTTCAGCCGGCAGCTCCGGCCGAACGAGCTCAAATACAGCACGTTTGACCGGGAGCTCCTCGGTCTACACCTGGCCGTCCGCCATTTCCGCCACCTCCTGGAGGGCCGACCTTTCACGGCGTTCGTCGACCACAAGCCGTTGGTTTACGCCATGGCCAAGGTCACGGAGCCGTGGTCGGCCCGCCAACAGCGCCACCTCTCCGCCGTGTCGGAGTTTACCACGGACATCCGGCACGTCGCCGGCAAAAACAACGCCGTGGCCGACTGTCTTTCCCGGGCCAGCGCGAACGCGGTCCACCTGGGCGTGGACTTTGCGCTTATGGTGGCGGACCAAACCACCGACACCACGGTGCAAGCCCTCCGGGCGGCGGACACGGGCCTCCGCCTGGCCGACATCCCCTTCGCGGACACTGTCCTGCTCTGCGACGTCTCCCAAGGCCAGCCTCGCCCCATCGTGCCCGTCACCTGGCAACGCCGCATCTTCGCCTCCCTCCACGGCCTTTCCCACCCGGGCCGGAAAGCTTCCCAGAAGCTGGTGTCGGCGCGATTCGTCTGGCACGGCCTTCGTCGGGACGTCCGCGATTGGACCAGCACTTGCACGGCCTGCCAACGGGCCAAGGTCCACCGACACACCCAGGCCCCGCTGGCACCTTTCACCGTGCCCGAACGACGTTTCGACCACGTCAACGTGGATCTGGTGGGCCCCCTCCCCCCGTCACGGGGGTTCACACACCTGCTCACCATGGTGGACAGGACCACCAGGTGGCCGGAGGCCGTTCCCCTCGTCTCCACCACCACCGCCGACATGGCGCAGGCTTTCATCGCCACCTGGGTCGCCCGCTTCGGCGCACCGGCGGACATCTCGTCAGACCGCGGACCACAGTTCACCTCCGAGCTGTGGGGCACGGTCGCCCGCAACCTGGGGGTCAAGCTCCACCGTACTACGGCCTACCACCCCCAAGCAAACAGGTTGTGCGAGCGATTCCACCGCTCCATGAAGGCCGCGCTCATGGCCGGCCTTCAAGACGGCGGTTGGGCCGACCGGCTGCTGTGGGTCCTTTTGGGCCTCCGCACGGCCCCCAAGGAGGACCTCCAGGCATCCACCGCCGAGCTTGTCTATGGCCAGGCGCTACGCGTCCCGGGCGAATTTGTGCCCGACGCTACCAGTCCCTGGTCCGCAGCTCACCAGCGCTCGGACCTCCAGGAGGCCGCCTGATGGTTTGCCCCCGTGCCAACATCCCACCACGGTGACCCCCAGTCCTACGTCCCCCCAGCACTTCGCACAGCGGAGTATGTTTTTGTGCGTCACGACGCACATCGGGGGCCACTCCGGCCGCCGTACGACGGGCCCTTCCGGGTGCTGCGACGGGACGACAAGTCGTTCGTCATCGACATCGGCGGCAGGTCAGACCGGATTGCGGTGGACCGCCTCAAGCCGGCGCACGTGGACGTCGACCACCCACCATGGGTGGCCCTTCCGCCGCGGCGAGGCCGCCCCCCGTCCACGGTGCCCCCCACTCGACCGCCCACCACTACACCGGACCCCCTCCCACGACCCGCCAGGGGTCGCTTCGGCCGGGTCATCAGGACCCCCCTCAAATTGACCCTGCCGGTGCAAGTCGATTCTGGGGGGACGTGTGTAGCGGCTACCGCTGGGTTTTCACAATCGCCTTGCACCTATCAAGGACGCGGAGCGATCACCATGCCGGGCTCGTCCAGGACGCCCGGGCAGGCTCGCCCTCAACTTGCCAGGCCGCAGCCAGGACGCTGGGCCACGCCCCCTCTCGCCTTTCCTGGGCAAACGCTCCGGGATAATATGTATATATATTGCTGCCCGATAAACGGGCTTTTGAGAGTGCCTGAGTTTTTGGTTTGATTAAAGCAACTCGGATGAATTCCAGCTTTTTGTCGCGTCCATTCTCCCGATCGACGTGGGAGCCCCAGCTCCTTCACCGTCATATTTGGATTGAACGATTCGGAGTATTAAGCTCATTTGGTCATCCGTGTCACCCTGCGGTGTTCACCACACAGTGTAGTCACACGACATTACTTTCCATTTCTACAGCCTGTTATCAATTTCGTTTTCCATGTTATTCCGAATCCTAGACATTAAAGCTGGAGTGCCAAGGTACACTCCATGATACCGGAGGTCTTCCTTCTCCCATTGTAAGCCTCTGGGAATAGGTGGTAGCCAACGGATGGTGTACAGCCAACCCATAAAACCTTACGTTTAAAGCAATGAATGTTTGTTGTGCTAGCCAAAGAGATAATATGGTGATACCTCATACAACGCACAACCTCAGAAACATCATCTGTGCAGGTCGAGGGGACGACCGGCTTTTCAGAAACGATCCAGTAAACGCAGGCAAACTGTAAGGAAGACAAATCAAGGAGACTCAATGTACAGAGAGTAGAGGAGCTTGATGGAGGACACCTGTCGTGAACCCCCCTTTGAACTAGTTTATGATGTGAATATAACCTGTGATTGACTTTGATAACATTGAACACATCATTAAACAATAATGAGACATGAGAATTAGAAGATGTTTCAAAACCAAACTGCTGTTAAATATGAATTATACATATTCATGAATAAGCGAATGAAAAGCTTCCTCCAGGGCACGTGAAAACCAATCAGTTTTGTCTTGAAATGCACATACTCCCATATATACATCCCACATGTCTCAAATTTAATATGTTATATCATGAGTAGGTTTTTGATTTGGTTTTCATGTAACATACTCTTTACATTGCCGAAGCAGTGTATTGACAATAGTTATACTGGAAGGTTTGCCATTGCCATCCCAGCATTGTTTGTTGGAAGCAAGGTATGATTTAAATATTTGGTATGACTCGGACGAGGTTCGAAACACCAACCTCCTAGATCAATACCTGAACAACTATCGAGGATGCCTCTTTGTGGTGGTTGTACCCCCCCCCCCCCCCCCGATAGATGTTAATGACGTGCTGAATATAGGCCCAAATATTCTCTATGTGGTTCAAATCAGGAATTCGACCAGGTCAGAACACTTTTTGGTGGTTTCAGCAACATTTTCTCCGACCACCTTTTGGTGGCTCTTGCAGTACGGGCCGGGATATTATCTTGTTGATAAATGACTTCTTTGCTTTTCTCTCCAGGAATTAAGTTTTGGAGGCTGGGAAGTAATCCTTTCTCTCGTATTTTCTGGTATTTCTTGACAGTAATTGACTGTTCACACCTTATCAACTCACCAACACAAACAGACAAAAATGCATCCCAGACCATGATTCCACCTCCTCCATGCTTTACAGGTGTTGAAATGCACTCAAGGTTGAATCTCTCACCAGATCTGCGAAGGTAAACATTCTGGGGCATCAATCACTGCAAATCTGAAATCTTGATTCATCACTTCACAGAACTCTCTAAAACCAGTCTGAATCACAGTTTCCATATTCAGCTAAAAAGTGCAATCTGTCCTGAAAGTCTATCTGAGGACTTCTTGAGGCAAAACCAGCATCAGCATCCTTCTTGTGATTGGTCCTTCTGGAAACAGTCTTGCTTTAAGCAGGTCCAAAATCCTGTGACGGTTTCCGCAGGCTTTTCTTTCTTTCCTGGAGAACTAAGAATTCCAGTCGCCTGTCATCTTTACCTGCAGTGGCTTTCGGCCTGCCCAATCCCTTCTTCACGGGTGATGAAGGTTGTTTTCAAGTTTCATCGGCATTGTGTGTAGTTTCTGAGAAAAAAAGCAAATACCTACTTTGGGGGGCAACTCCCTCTCCCCCTCCCCCACCCCCCCCCGTAGACCACCTTAGACCCCGATGTTCAGCTGCCCTGGAACATAGTTCCGGGGAGCTTATGGGATGGCATGTCGTCTACCCGTCAGTCCGTAAACATTTGCAACTTCATCTCTCAAACTGCTGATGGGATTGTGACGAAACTTGCCACAAATGACAATTGTTGTGTTGCAAATAATGTTTATTCACGGAATTAAAAAAAAAAAGCAGTCTAAGGAGGTTTACCGGTGGTCAAAGTGGGTCCAGGATTGACCCCCCCCCCCCCCCAAAATAGGTATTTGCTTTCTTCTCTGAAACTACACACAATTTTGATGAAACTTGATCACAACCTTCATCATCCGTGATGCATCAACCTTTGTTCACGACATAAAGAATCGGGGTTTAAGGGAGTGTGTGGGGTTTGACCCCCTAAAATAGGTATATGCTCTCTTTTCTGAAACTACACATACGATTTCAATGAAATTCGATGACAACCTTCATCACCCGTGATGCACCAAGTTTGTTCATTGCATTAGAAAAATCGGGATCTAAGAGGTCTACAGGTGAGAGGGGGGTGGAAGAATTACCCCCCAAATAGGTATTTTGTTTGTTTGTTGTCTTATGATTACTTATGTTTACCGAATGTTTTTTTGGTTTTTGGTGGGTGGCACATAAGTTCCTATGCACTTTCCCCATTCACTTACTTACCCCATTGTTTAAAGTCTTATGATTACGTTAGTATATGATTGTACATGCTGCCCTGTCTCCTATCAACCATTGAAATTGGTTATAAAATACCGTGATACTGTTCCAAATCCATTAGTCGATATACGTAGTATACATCTTTATCCTACCAGGTGAGCACCCAGGGGTATTTCAAACACTGGTACATCACAGGTGATGAAGGTTGCAGTCAAGTTTCATCAGAATTGTGTGTGTAGTGTCTGAGAAGAAAGCAAATACCTATTTTGAGGGTCAAGCCTGGACCCACTTTGACCCCCGGTAGACCCCCTCAGACACCGATTTTATTAAATACTGTGAATAAACTTGAGTTCCAACAAACCAAATATCAATGTAGCCAAGTTGCTCACAATCCTATCAGCAGTTTCGGAGAGGAAGTTGCAAGTGTTTACGGACAAACATGTGGACGTCACGACGTATTTTATGGAGATGCGCCTCAAAACGTTTCAGACATCTCGAGAATGGAGAGAGAAGACCTAAAAATGGCTTCATATGAATTACAATGACCACTTGAGAAAATCTTTTAATCTGTGCAAAGTAGGGAGATAGACTGCCATTTCTGTAATAACTGCAAGTTTCCTCTGTGACGGGATGAGACACGATTGAGTGACAAATGAATCGGAGCAAACTTTCACAAACACTGTACTGTACATGAAAATATCTATCAGCGTGCGTCCAATAAGATCCCAGAATACTTAATAAAAGTATGCAGGTAAACCATCAAAACTGCCAAGGGTTACTTTGAGGTAATGACGAGTAAAAAACAAAAACATGGTTTAACGAGCGTTGTTGCATTTCATCAATTTTTGTATAAATCTTGCATTCCATCAAATTCCTTTGTGGAAAATGTATTCTTAAAAAGGAAACCTGTCACTAAAACACATCAGCTGGGTATAAAACTGAACCCCCCGTGCTGTACCCCCAGTGCTGTACCCCCAGTGCTGTACCCGCCGTGCTGTACCTGCCGTGCTGAACCTGCCGTGCTGTATCCGCCGTGCTGTATCCGCCGTGCTGTAACCACCGTGCTGTAACCGCCGTGCATTACATCTTGTAACCGCTAAGATGATATTGGAGATACATCATTGTGGGTAATGTTCTAGAGTGCAAGCTCGGTAAGGTTTCAGATTGTTAGTAGTAGGGAAATGGGGTTTCTGAAACACACCCAATGTTATGTGTAAGTGAATGGGGAAAGTGCTTCGGAACTTATGTGCCACCCACCAAAAACCAAAAAAACATTCGGTAATTTCTCCCTCTTTCCCCCCTAGCATGCCAACGAATATTTATTGACAAGCCATGCCCACTTTTTCCATTGTTCCATTGATCATACCCTAAAAATCTGTCTATTTCTTCCACTTTCAAGTCGACCTAATGTCAAATATTAAATCCTCAATAGACCGATTACAAACCACACCCACTTTTTGATAAACCACGCCCACTGTTTCCAAAACACCCAATACCCCTAAAAAATCGTATTTATCCCACTTCTACCAAGTCCTTTGTAGGTTCTACAACACACCCAATTTTACATTGAAGTGAATGGGGGAAATGCATTGGAACTTATAAACCACCCCCTACTTTCCCATTTTTATCCAATCATTTATCCCAGCCCATTTTTTTTTTTTTACACCAAAACCCTTTTTTTTTACCAAAACCCTTTTTTTTTTAACCAAAACCCTTTTTTTTTTTTACCAAATGCATCGGAACTATACACATATCATTTTATATACAAACAGAGAACCAATGAATATTTGTTGATTCTAAAACACTCATAGCATGCCATTTTCTCCCATACTTTCTTTGAACTCATATAGAGAGCCAACGAATGTTTTATTTTAGGGAGTAACTTAATTTTCTTCTTGCACTCATCACCATCGAATATATTGATAAACTGTATGTTAGGATTTGGTTCCTGTGTTAGGTATCTTTGTTGGGCAGAGCTAAAATGATAAACCTCCTTCTCAATGCTCTGGTTTGAGCCTCTTTTAAACCACATATCATTTTTAGATTATAGTACACATTTTCTTGTTAACCATCAAAGTTTTCTGTCCATTCAAGGATGTTTATTTTCTTTACATCCTCTAACTTACTCTTATTTAAATTTATCCGTTTATTTCTTTTATCTACTTTTGTTTTAGTTATTTCTTCAATAAGACTTATTTGATATTTCTCACATTTGTGATGTTTTCCATTTTTATACCAAGGCAGTGATATTCTCCACTCTTTGGTTTGGTTATTGCTTGGTTCTATCATTTATATATCAGTAAAAAAAGGTGGCGGTAGCTCGCTAAAACCCCCCATCCCCTCTTTTATTAATTCTTATGTTTATCTTAACACTTATATTTATCTTTTAAATATCTTAACTATTATGTTAATCTTTACACTTATACCTCTCTTAACTTTTATGTTTATCTTAAACCTTATGTTCATCTTTACACTTATACTTCTCTTAACTTTTATGTTTATCTTAAAACTTATTTCATCTTTACACTTATACTTCTCTTAACTTTTATGTTTATCTTAAAACTTATGTTCATCTTTACACTTATACTTCTCTTAACTTTTATGTTTATCTTAAACCTTATGTTCATCTTTACACTTATACTTCTCTTAACTTTCATGTTTATCTTAAACCTTATGTTCACCTTTACACTTATACTTCTCTTAACTTTCATGTTTATCTTAAATCTTATGTTAATCTTTACACTTATACTTCTCTTAACTTTCATGTTTATCTTAAATTTTATGGTCATCTTTACACTTATACTTCTCTTAACTTTCATGTTTATCTTAAACCTTATGTTCATCTTTACACTTATACTTCTCTTAACTTTTATGTTTATCTTAAAACTTATGTTAATCTTTACACTTATACTTCTCTTAACTTTTATGTTTATCTTAAACCTTATGTTCATCTTTACACTTATACTTCTCTTAACTTTTATGTTTATCTTAAAACTTATGTTAATCTTTACACTTATACTTCTCTTAACTTTTATGTTTATCTTAAACCTTATGTTCATCTTTACACTTATACTTCTCTTAACTTTTATGTTTATCTTAAACCTTATGTTCATCTTTACACTTATACTTCTCTTAACTTTCATGTTTATCTTAAATCTTATGTTCATCTTTACACTTATACTTCTCTTAACTTTCATGTTTATCTTAAATCTTATCTACATCTTTACACTTATACTTCTCTTAACTTTCATATTTACCTTAAAACTTATGTTAATCTTTGCACTTATACTTCTCTTAACTTTTATGTTTACCTTAAAACTTATGTTAATCTTTACACTTATACTTCTCTTAACTTTTATGTTTATCTTAAATTTTATGTTCATCTTTACACTTATACTTCTCTTAACTTTCATGTTTATCTTAAACCTTATGTTAATCTTTACACTTATACTTCTCTTAACTTTTATGTTTACCTTAAAACTTATGTTAATCTTTGCACTTATACTTCTCTTAACTTTTATGTTTATCTTAAATTTTATGTTCATCTTTGCACTTATACTTCTCTTAACTTTCATGTTTATCTTAAACCTTATGTTAATCTTTACACTTATACTTCTCTTAACTTTTATGTTGACCTTAAAACTTATGTTAATCTTTACACTTATACTTCTCTTAACTTTCATGTTTATCTTAAATCTTATGTTCATCTTTACACTTATACTTCTCTTAACTTTTATGTTTATCTTAAAACTTATGTTAATCTTTACACTTATACTTCTCTTCACTTTTATGTTTATCTTAAAACTTATGTTCATCTTTACACTTATACTTCTCTTAACTTTTATGTTTATCTTAAACCTTATGTTCATCTTTAGACTTATACTTCTCTTAACTTTCATGTTTATCTTAAACCTTATGTTCATCTTTACACTTATACTTCTCTTAACTTTTATGTTCATCTTAAAACTTATGTTAATCTTTACACTTATACTTCTCTTCACTTTTATGTTTATCTTAAAACTTATGTTCATCTTTACACTTATACTTCTCTTAACTTTTATGTTTATCTTAATGTTCATCTTTACACTTATACTTCTCTTAACTTTCATGTTTATCTTAAACCTTATGTTCATCTTTACACTTATACTTCTCTTAACTTTCATGTTTATCTTAAATCTTATGTTAATCTTTACACTTATACTTCTCTTAACTTTCATGTTTATCTTAAACCTTATGTTCATCTTTACACTTATACTTCTCTTAACTTTTATGTTTATCTTAAACCTTATGTTCATCTTTACACTTATACTTCTCTTAACTTTTATGTTTATCTTAAAACTTATGTTCATCTTTACACTTATACTTCTCTTAACTTTTATGTTTATCTTAAACCTTGTGTTCATCTTTACACTTATACTTCTCTTAACTTTTATGTTTATCTTAAAACTTATGTTCATCTTTACACTTATACTTCTCTTAACTTTTATGTTTATCTTAAACCTTGTGTTCATCTTTACACTTATACTTCTCTTAACTTTTATGTTTATCTTAAAACTTATGTTCATCTTTACACTTATACTTCTCTTAACTTTTATGTTTGTCTTAAATTTTATGTTCATCTTTACTCTTATACTTCTCTTAACTTTTATGTTTATCTTAAATCTTATGTTCATCTTTAAACTTGTACTTCTCTTAACTTTTATGTTTACCTTAAAACTTATGTTCATCTTTACACTTATACTTCTCTTAACTTTTATGTTTACCTTAAAACTTATGTTCATCTTTACACTTATACTTCTCTTAACTTTTATGTTCATCTTTACACTTATACTTCTCTTAACTTTTATGTTTACTTTAAAACTTATGTTCATCTTTACACTTATACTTCTCTTAACTTTTATGTTTATCTTAAACCTTATGTTCATCTTTACACTTATACTTCTCTTAACTTTCATGTTTATCTTAAATCTTATGTTCATCTTTACACTTATACTTCTCTTAACTTTCATGTTTATCTTAAATCTTATGTTCATCTTTACACTTATACTTCTCTTAACTCTTATACTTCTCTTAACTTTTATGTTTATCTCAACACTTAAATTATCTTATGACTTATCTTAATGCTTATATCCATAATAGTGGGGCAGATATATGAAATAATTGTGGGTTTTGTGGTAAAAGCACCAAAATTGGTGTATATGATGTTAAGGGGGGTACTAAATTATTTCAGATATAGTGCCAAGCTGAATTTTTTCTGTGACGCCCCGTACATGCGAAAATCCAAAATGGCTGCTGCCCAAATCTAAATATCTATTAATTGTCCTATCTTTGTGAATAGTTAACATGAAAACATAAATAAAGTGTCTTTTTATATGTTTTCAGACATGCCAAATCCAATGGCGTCATCAGTTTATTGAAAAAATGCATATATTTCACGAATATATATATATATATATATATATAAATATATATATATGTAGAAAGGGCTCAGGTTAATGCTAAAATCCTAGATGGTCGCCACCTGAATTGTGAATATCTACCAAATGTCATATCTTCCCAACCAGTTCACATAAAATCATGGTTGAAGATTCTTCTGACATGGCAAATCCAATCACACCATCCTTTTGTAGAACAAATATATATGTAGGAAGCCAGATTCATGTTCAACTTCAAGCTGGCCACTGCCTGAAATGTGGTTATCTACCAAATGTTGTATCTTCCACAATAGTTAACATAAGAACTTCAATGAAGTCTCTTTCTAAATGTTTTCGCACACGGGAATCGATGACAGCATCATCTCTTCACAAATAAGGCATGGAAAGCATTTTGGGACCAGGAGTTTCATGTAATAATTATCGGTAGAATAAACGATTATTTCTCATTGTAATGATATTATTGTTCTCTCTTTGTAGATGACGGAACAACTGTAACGAAAATCATGTCTGCACAGAAAAAGTGTAAGCTTGTTCACGGTGAGAGAATGAGATCACCTCTGATAACACCTGTACCTATTGACTGGAGTCGTTGTGCCTTGTGCCAGGAACGCTAAAAAAACCACTAATTTGTCCAGGCAAACCAAAGTGTACGGACATCGGGGCTGGCTATGATACTTTGGGTGATAACTTGAGTAGTTTTGGTAGTGTTGGCAACGAGCCTTTACCCATTGACATAAATAGGCTCAATGAAGGCGATGGTATTTCAAGCACACTGACACGTAATCATGCCAAATGGCATGCATCATGCCGCCTGAAATGTTCTGCCAGTCGTTTTGCCAGGATTGAACAAAATGTAGCTGGTACCAGTGATGCCCCTGGAGGACATCCTTATATGCGGCGATAGGCTACTCGCAGAGATATTGCTCTAGAAGATTGTAAATGTTTCTTCTGTGACGAAGTTGGAACGGAAACTGCACCTCTGCATGAGACGATGACACCAAGGATCACACAACGTGTTCAGCAATGTGCACTGAAACTACAAGACCAAATGTTAATCGCGAAACTATGTCCTGGTGATCTCGTGGCACAAGAAGCAAAGCACCATTCAGATTGCCTTGTGAAATTGTACAATGCTAGCAACAGGAAGGTTGAGGAGGGTAAAAAGGAGAACACTAACGGAGTTTCTCATGGCATAGCATTGGTAGAACTCATAGGTTATATCGAGGAGACAAAAAGGAGTGCCAAGGATGTTGCACCTATCTTCAAGCTGATGGATCTTCTTCAGCTGTACACTGACCGTCTGATGGTGCTGGGGGTGGACGTAACTTGCCGTATTCACTCTACAGATTTGAAAATTCGAATACTCGCAAATGTGCCAGGTCTCAATTCCTACAAACAAGGTCGAGATGACATGCTGAGCTTCGACGATGATATCGGACATGCGTTGCGTGATGCGTGTTTGGACGATGCTGATGATGAAGCTACTTCCTTGGCCAAGGCGGCAGACATAATCTGCCGAGATATGATGGGAATACATACACGGTTTGACGGTTCCTTTCCGAGGGGTTGTCAGGAATATGCTGTGCCCAAGTCACTCATTGCATTAGTTAGCATGATCATGGATGGACCTAATATCAAGAAAAGGGATACAGACGAAGTAAGACAAGCAACACTTAGTCTTGCTCAATTGCTGGAGTACAACAGTTATGTGAGAAGACGCCAAGGGTCGACTTGTTCACACCACAGTAAAGACAGGGAGACTCTACTCCACTCCACTACACTACACTACACTACACTACACTACTCCACTAACGAGGCGTGTTGCAGCATCCAACACAATCCCAGGAAACTGGCAAGAGCTCTTGAGACTGGACGACAACAAGACTGAACTATTCAACTTCTTGGCACACCAGGTAAGACACCAATATGGCATGATTGATTTTGGAAACAATATACATGTCATTACACATTTCTAATACTTCGATGATCACTGACATAATAATAACATTTACATTCTAATATCAATATCATTATCTGCCACATGTACAATAACATTAAAATTATTGGTTCCTTTACTTTCCACGTTAGGTTGTAGAGAATCTTTCTGCGGAGAAGGAAGTGTACTCAACATGTGGCCAGAATGTGCTCTGCACCAGAGTTCATCAGGACGTCTCATCCCTCGCGCCATGTACGCATGAAGAGGCCGACACACGAATGCTCCTTCGTGCAGTCGATGCAGCATAACATGGGGTATTGCAGAATCATGTTGCGTACTGTGGACACTGATGTGCTAGTTCTGGCAGTGTCTAGTGCTGTGCTGCTTGAGAACGCGGAACTATGGGTCGCATTTGGCACAGGCAAACACCGGAGGTATATTCCTGCTCATGACCGCCACAACACTGGGTGGTGAGAAGGCACGTGCACTCCCTATGTTCCATGCCTTCACGGCTTGCAATACGGTGTCATCATTTGCAGGCAGGGGAAAAAAGACTGCATTTGACATCTGGAAATCTTTCAATGAAGTCACCCCAGTATTCTCTACCTTGTCGACATATCCATCGAGCTTCAGTGAAGACGACATGTCTGTGCTAGAGTCATACGTTGTGCTACTGTATGACCGAACCTGCACAGAAACTACTGTTGACTCTGCTAGAAAACATATTTTCAGTACCAAAGCCAGGTCCATCGACGCCATACCACCCACAGGAGCAGCACTGTTGCAACACACGAAACGGGCTATATACCAAGGTGGGCATGTGTGGGGACAGGCACATACATGTCCGTACTCCAGAACTTCCTTCGCCAGAGACCTGCGGATGGCGTAAGAGTTCCACACAAGGATGGGAAACACTGTGGACATTACTCCCAGAAGCAGTGGCGTCATGTTCCGAATTGCTACGCTGTGGATGCCAGAAAGGGTGCAGAGGAATATGCACGTGTGTCAGGGTTGCTCTAAAATGCACGTCACTATGCCGGTGCAGTGGCAACTGCGACCACAATGACTCCAACTAAGCGTGATTGTTTCGATATGACATGTACAGAACAGTTTCTTTTAAATTCTGTATGAAGTGTGCCAATGCAAGACATTGTCTGTACTTATCAACCATGTATGTGATGTATAGTATGTCATGCATCACTATTTCCTTTCCAACATGTTTTGGTGTTACAACACGTAATATAAATGTACAGTACAATCTTAGTTTTATATGGGTATTGAAGTGTCTGATTCGACTTGTTATTCAAAATTGTGTTACACCATATCGCCGTCATCCTCTAATCAAGAGCATTTCATTTGTATGCCAACATCAGGTTATATAACGATTATCCTGTGATATCTTCTCACACGAACTGAAACATTTGCATGATCATCAAGAATGTCATGAAGAAAATGACTATCATTATTTTGTTTAATCCTTGTTCATGGCTCCCATTTTGGAGCCATGGCTCCCATTTTTTCTTATATGCAAAGTAGGACATAAATCACCATTAATATTCATAAGAAATAAAAGAAAGATATTGCAGTAAAAGTTTTTGTCAGAAAACCTTGTCCTAATACTTAGAAGCAATTCTGAGGATAAAAATTGTTTTACAAATTTCTTATGTATTCTATTGTTTTTATTGTTTTTATGATTTAATCTTGTTTAGAAGTTTATTGTGAGTAAAACTTGACCAATCTTATTGATTCTTCATGCAAAAAAATATTAAATTACAGCAATTTTGGAACAAATCCCAAAAGCGTTTTCCATGTTTTGTACACAAATACATGCAAATTGTCATTTTTTGAGCCGGCATGGGTGCACCAAAAGTCATGTCACATGTGAGTCATGTGAATACATCAGAATTTCACGAATAAGGTGTCAAAAGATGAGTAAGACTCGAAGGAAAAAAGTCATGCAGTAGTACACCGCAAAATTCAGTGGTCGCAGCAGCGTGGGTAATTTTGTCATTGGGGGGGGGGGGGGGGGGGAGGTAATTTAGCCCCCCCCGGATAAGTTAGGGTTATCCTGAACCCTACCTTAAAATATATGCATTTTTTCAATGAACTGCTGGTGCCATTGGATTTGGCATGTCTGAAAACATATAAAAAGAGTTTATTTATGTTTTTATGTTAACTATTCACAAAGATAGGACAATTAATAGATATTTAGATTCGGGCAGTGGCCAATTTGGATTTTCCCATGTTAGGGGCGTCACGGAAAAAATTCAGCTTGGCACTATATCTGAAATAAATTAGTACCCCCTTAGCATCATATACACCAATTTTGGTGCTTTTACCGCAAAACCCACAATTCGTCTTGTAATTAATAATAATAATAATAATGCATTTATTTTATATAGCGCTTTGACACATATCTGCTAACCTATAAGGCATACTATCAATTCTATTGTCTAAAATAAACCTCTTATCATCAAAGCCCCCAATGCATTCTTATTTACCTCCTCTGTATATAATTGATGTTTATAACTTCTTATTGGATTCATTTTTCTGTACTCTTCCTTCTTAAAGGTTAAACAGTTGTAATAATGTTCAAAATTTATTGTTTATTTGACTACATTTTTCTTTACCCCCTTTAACTTTTTATCACTCTTTTCAATATTATTACCCTGCGCTCGCAAAGCGAAAAGTGGGGTTAAGCATTCAGGTGCGTACGTGTGCCGTGTGCTGTACGTGTCTGCATTTTAAAAATTCATTTTCTCGGCAACCGTTGGTCCGATTGATACGAAATTTTACCATAGAAGCACCTCCACCTGTATACTTTTTTAATTCATAATTATGACGTCATAGGTCACATGGTATGGACGCCATCTTTTGAAAAACGTTACACCTCTATATCTCCCAAACTGCTCAATGGAAAATATTGATACATGGCTCATTGTGAAGTCCTCACCATGGGGAATAAGATATGTTGATGGTGATGTCATCGGTGCCTTAATTATGACGTCATAATTCGACAAGTACAACGCTTGATCTGATGAGTATGAATAAAACAAAAAGTCCTCTGCAACTCTTAGTCCGATGGACACGAAATTTTCAGATTATGTGCAACTCCTGTATAATTTTTTAATGATAATTATAACGTTAAAGGTCACGTGGTACAGACGCCATCTTGGAAAAAAATCGAAAAAAGTTGCACCTCTATATCTCCGAAACTGCTCCATGGACAAAATTGAAACATGGCTCATTGTCAAGTACTCCCCTTGGGGAATAAGATGTGTTAATGATTATGTCATCGGTGCGTTCGTTATGATGTTATAATTCGACAAGTACAACACTTATCCGATCATTAAACTACGCATCTGGGGAAAAAAATCTCATTTTCGGGGGAGAAAAAATTGTGTTTGACAAATTCTAACCTCTTAACGTTAGCATTTTTAATAAACTCAATGCACATGTTTTTTGTTCCCATTGCAGAGTTCTTTAGAATGAGCTATTCCTCAAATTTTTCCATTGAGCCATTTCGGAGATACAGAGGGGCAAATTTGAAGGTGTTTTCCAAGATGGCGCCCATACCACGTGACCTATGACATCATAATTGAGCCTAGCCAATCATTTGATGAAAATTTCCTGTCAATCCGACCAGCGGTTGCTGAGAAACTTAATTATGAAGTTTTCGGAGGTGCAAAATAGGGTGGAAGAATAATCATAAGAAAAACACTAGCAGTAATAATAGGTTACTCTCCATTTCATGGTTAAAATGGGGTCAAAGTGGGTTTACCAGGGGTCAAAGTGGGTCCACTCTCCATTTCATGGAGAGTAAACCTAATAATAAGTTCATTAACAAAAGGAGACCAAGTCTCTTTAGACAAAAGGAGACAAAGTCTTTTATAGACAAAAGGAGACCAAGTCTCTTATAGACAAAAGGAGACCAAGTCTCTTATCGACAAAATGAGACCAAGTCTCTTATAGACAAAAGGAGACCAAGTCTCTTATAGACAAAAGGAGACCAAGTCACTTATAGACAAAAGGAGACCAAGTCACTTATAGACAAAAGGTGGACCAAGTCTCTTATAGACAAAAGGAGACCAAGTCTCTTATAGACAAAAGGAGACCAAGTCTCTTATAGACAAAAGGAGACCAAGTCTCTTATAGACAAAAGGAGACCAAGTCTCTTCTAGACAAAAGGAGACCAAGTCTCTTATAGACAAAAGGTCCACCTTTTGTCTTGTCAAAAGTCCACTTGTCAAAAGACAAGTCCACCAAGTAATGATCGAATATACTTGGAAAAAAATCAGTCTGTTTAAACATAAAGATACAGGTTTCTATTTTTAAAGTCCATCTGTCTTTCTGAATTGGATGAAGATGTTTCATGTTTGGCAGCAGGAACCATTTAAAATTTTAGAATAAAGTGTGATGGACACAGAAGGAGCACAACAACAACAACAAAAACAACAATAACAACAGCTCTGCCACGAAAGGTCCGGTTTTCGTGTGTTTTACTGTATTTTTCATCCTCATTGAGATTTACAAATAGATATTCCATGTGGTTGTGAATTGCAACATGAAGTCTTTGATTAAACCAATCAGTGAAGCGATTGGGAGCCGGTAGATATGCATGGTAAATATTTATCTCTCCATCAAGACCCACACCCATCTTTACACAAGGGTAGCGGATGGTGACACAATCAGTGGTGCTCGCTGGTAACACTATAAAGTGGAAAGGAAGACAGAACCTGTTTCCGTAGGTGGAAATTTTTTAACAGCGGTTCACCACCATCTCTTATCTTCCCCCATCCAAAACCTTGATCTTTTCTACCCCCGCTAATTTCACCCCAGATCCACTTTTTGGAAATTCCAACTTCTTTCCTGGAAGTCCTTGCAGTGTTCATATGTTTTATACCTCCCCCAAAGCCTTCGCCCTCCCACATTTCTCCCGTTGTCCCTGCTCTCAAATGTTGTGTTTGTGTTCTTCCCTCTCTCTCCCCATCTTGTCTGCCGCTCCCCTTATTTTTTTGTGTTTTGTGTGCCGGTTTGACTTTTTTTGTGATTAATGGTAGCTCTTTCACGAGCCTCGATCTTGTATACTAAAAAAAAAAAAAAAAAAAAAAATCAGGTAATCTGTAGGTGAGGATAAAAGAGTAGGGTGGATTGAAGGATCAGTGAGTGCTAATGGCTGCAAAGACAAGTCCCAAACTGCGCAAGTCACGAAGAACCTCCTGGAAAATCAATCGATCTTCACGATTCCTGACGAAACACCCCAGCCGGTTTGAGCTAAGTGCCACAAACAATGCATATTTATTTTTCAGTTTTATTTCCCTTTGTCTGTATTCGGGTCTGTGTGGGAGCGCTCCAATTAGGAATATAGTTTTATCGTATTTTCTTTAATAAATCCGGTATTTTTGTACATTTTAATTCCGTGTTGTTTGAGTTAATGTATCCAGGTGTGAAGACGTCGGGTGGAGGCCATCCAGGTAAGTTCGTCATCCCCCTTTTCCCTCGCGTGTAAAGAATACCGTCATATTTGGATTGAACGATTCGGAGTATTAAGCTCATTTGGTCATCCGTGTCACCCTGCGGTGTTCACCACACAGGGTAGTCACACGACATTACTTTCCATTTCTACAGCCTGTTATCAATTTCGTTTTCCATGTTATTCCGATTCCTATACATTAAAGCTGGAGTGCCAAGGTACACTCCATGATACCGGAGGTCTTCCTTCTCCCATTGTAAGCCTCTGGGAATAGGTGGTAGCCAACGGATGGTGTACAGCCAACCCATAAAACCTTACGTTTAAAGCAATGAATGTTTGTTGTGCTAGCCAAAGAGATAATATGGTGATACCTCATACAACGCACAACCTCAGAAACATCATCTGTGCAGGTCGAGGGGACGACCGGCTTTTCAGAAACGATCCAGGAAACGCAGGCAAACTGTAAGGAAGACAAATCAAGGAGACTCAATGTACAGAGAGTAGAGGAGCTTGATGGAGGGCACCTGTCGTGAACCCCCCTTTGAACTAGTTTATGATGTGAATATAACCTGTGATTGACTTTGATAACATTGAACACATCATTAAACAATAATGAGACATGAGAATTAGAAGATGTTTCAAAACCAAACTGCTGTTAAATATGAATTATACATATTCATGAATAAGCGAATGAAAAGCTTCCTCCAGGGCACGTGAAAACCAATCAGTTTTGTCTTGAAATGCACATACTCCCATATATACATCCCACATGTCTCAAATTTAATATGTTATATCATGAGTAGGTTTTTGATTTGGTTTTCATGTAACATACTCTTTACATTGCCGAAGCAGTGTATTGACAATAGTTATACTGGAAGGTTTGCCATTGCCATCCCAGCATTGTTTGTTGGAAGCAAGGTATGATTTAAATATTTGGTATGACTCGGACGAGGTTCGAAACACCAACCTCCTAGATCAATACCTGAACAACTATCAAGGATGCCTCTTTGTGGTGGTTGTACCCCCCCCCCCCCCCGATAGATGTTAATGACGTGCTGAATATTGGCCCAAATATTCTCTATGTGGTTCAAATCAGGACTTCGACCAGGTCAGAACACTTTTTGGTGGTTTCAGGAACATTTTCTCCGACCACCTTTTGGTGGCTCTTGCAGTACGGGCCGGGATATTATCTTGTTGATAAATGACTTCTTTGCTTTTCTCTCCAGGAATTAAGTTTTGGAGGCTGGGAAGTAATCCTTTCTCTCGTATTTTCTGGTATTTCTTGACAGTAATTGACTGTTCACACCTTATCAACTCACCAACACAAACAGACAAAAATGCATCCCAGACCATGATTCCACCTCCTCCATGCTTTACAGGTGTTGAAATGCACTCAAGGTTGAATCTCTCACCAGATCTGCGAAGGTAAACATTCTGGGGCATCAATCACTGCAAATCTGAAATCTTGATTCATCACTTCACAGAACTCTCTAAAACCAGTCTGAATCGCAGTTTCCATATTCAGCTAAAAAGTGCAATCTGTCCTGAAAGTCTATCTGAGGACTTCTTGAGGCAAAACCAGCATCAGCATCCTTCTTGTGATTGGTCCTTCTGGAAACAGTCTTGCTTTAAGCAGGTCCAAAATCCTGTGACGGTTTCCGCAGGCTTTTCTTTCTTTCCTGGAGAACTAAGAATTCCAGTCGCCTGTCATCTTTACCTGCAGTGGCTTTCGGCCTGCCCAATCCCTTCTTCACGGGTGATGAAGGTTGTTGTCAAGTTTCATCGGCATTGTGTGTAGTTTCTGAGAAAAAAAGCAAATACCTACTTTGGGGGGAAACTCCCTCTCCCCCTCCCCCACCCCCCCCCCGTAGACCACCTTAGACCCCGATGTTCAGCTGCCCTGGAACATAGTTCCGGGGAGCTTATGGGATGGCATGTCGTCTACCCGTCAGTCCGTAAACATTTGCAACTTCATCTCTCAAACTGCTGATGGGATTGTGACGAAACTTGCCACAAATGACAATTGTTGTGTTGCAAATAATGTTTGTTCACTGAATTAAAAAAAAAGAAGCAGTCTAAGGAGGTTTACCGGTGGTCAAAGTGGGTCCAGGATTGACCCCCCCCCCCCCCCAAAATAGGTATTTGCTTTCTTCTCTGAAACTACACACAATTTTGATGAAACTTGATCACAACTTTCATCATCCGTGATGCATCAACGTTTGTTCACGACATAAAGAATCGGGGTTTAAGGGAGTGTGTGGGGTTTGACCCCCTAAAATAGGTATATGCTCTCTTTTCTGAAACTACACATACGATTTCAATGAAATTCGATGACAACCTTCATCACCCGTGATGCACCAAGTTTGTTCATTGCATTAGAAAAATCGGGATCTAAGAGGTCTACAGGTGAGAGGGGGGTGGAAGAATTACCCCCCAAATAGGTATTTTGTTTGTTTGTTGTCTTATGATTACTTATGTTTACCGAATGTTTTTTTGGTTTTTGGTGGGTGGCACATAAGTTCCTATGCACTTTCCCCATTCACTTACTTACCCCATTGTTTAAAGTCTTATGATTACGTTAGTATATGATTGTACATGCTGCCCTGTCTCCTATCAACCATTGAAATTGGTTATAAAATACCGTGATACTGTTCCAAATCCATTAGTCGATATACGTAGTATACATCTTTATCCTACCAGGTGAGCACCCAGGGGTATTTCAAACACTGGTACATCACAGGTGATGAAGGTTGCAGTCAAGTTTCATCAGAATTGTGTGTGTAGTGTCTGAGAAGAAAGCAAATACCTATTTTGAGGGTCAAGCCTGGACCCACTTTGACCCCCGGTAGACCCCCTCAGACACCGATTTTATTAAATACTGTGAATAAACTTGAGTTCCAACAAACCAAATATCAATGTAGCCAAGTTGCTCACAATCCTATCAGCAGTTTCGGAGAGGAAGTTGCAAGTGTTTACGGACAAACATGTGGACGTCACGACGTATTTTATGGAGATGCGCCTCAAAACGTTTCAGACATCTCGAGAATGGAGAGAGAAGACCTAAAAATGGCTTCATATGAATTACAATGACCACTTGAGAAATCTTTTAATCTGTGCAAAGTAGGGAGATAGACTGCCATTTCTGTAATAACTGCAAGTTTCCTCTATGACGGGATGAGACACGATTGAGTGACAAATGAATCGGAGCAAACTTTCACAAACACTGTACTGTACATGAAAATATCTATCAGCGTGCGTCCAATAAGATCCCAGAATACTTAATAAAAGTATGCAGGTAAACCATCAAAACTGCCAAGGGTTACTTTGAGGTAATCACGAGTAAAAAACAAAAACATGGTTTAACGAGCGTTGTTGCATTTCATCAATTTTTGTATAAATCTTGCATTCCATCAAATTCCTTTGTGGAAAATGTATTGTTGCGGATATGGGATTTGGCCTCCATATCCGCTTGTAAATATTCCCCTATTTCCCCAATACTCCCCAACTATCCCCAATCCCCCATTCCCTAGTCCCATTGCCTGTAAATAACACTCTGTAGAACCGACCTTCCCTTTTTTTCCCCCATTAAATGTCGTGCCCAGGTCCACCGCATCTCACGTAGACAACTTTCGGACATCTTGCTAGTTATTCTTAGTCTATGTCAGTTAAGGACTCGTTTCCATTAATTCTGACTCTTCGTTGCACCAGAATGTGATTGTATGGCACCAGTAGTGAGTTTAGGACCTCCCCATACCTCCTCCCATCTTCCCCATGAAACAACAACTACAACCACAGCGGGGGCGGCGCGGCCGCGGTGCGGGGAGTGGGCGTCCTCACTCCGGCTCGGTTAGCCGCCATGGCCCATGTGCTCCAGGTTACCTCCAGGTTACGGGGTTACCACGAAGGGGCTGGCTGTCAGCTCCTCGTCAAGGGCGGAGCCCGGTAACCCCCAGCACCCAATAAGAAGCAACGGGCCGATTCCATCTGGGGCGGAGCTAACGAGCCGAGGGCGTGTCACTCCCCGCCGGATATACGCAGCGACTGACCGGACGTGACGTCAGATGCGCCTAAGCCACGAAGGAGAAACAGACGCCACCTCCAGCGCGACGAGACCTCCCGCATCTCTGGACCGGACCGGGTCGATTCTGCCCCTGCGCCAAGGTGCACCTTGAGCCTCGACTACCTGCCCTTCCTTGCCATCAATCCCCGTGTGAGTCAGTCTTGTCCCGTTTATCTGTCGTCTGTCGGGGTTACTATAAGACCGTGATTAAGTGCCTACCTTCCTATGCTGTCTCTCTTGTCCTTGTAATCTAACGCTCCGAACTATTATAACCTCCTCCGGAGGTCTTGAGAACTGTACCCCTGGTGTCGTGTCATTTAATCCAGCCGTTGTGTCCTTTCCTCAATTGATTTAGCGTAGCGCGACTCGGCCAACGTTCGAGTATAATCGGGTAAACTGTGCAGACGCGGTCATACCAAACCGCTCGGTAAACTAACATCCACAACCGCGTCTGTAACATTTGGTGTCGAGGAGTTGGATTCGGACCTGGGACTAAATTTATTAGGCCCAAATTTTGGAACACCAATTGTACCATTAGGGTAACATTTTGGTGTTGGGAAGTGGAATTCGATCCGGAGCGCGTTTCACGCGCTCGAAATTATAACGGCGAAATTTGATTTTGTTTTACGAAAATAAA
Organism: Myxine glutinosa; assembly: GCF_964187855.1. NCBI lineage: Eukaryota > Metazoa > Chordata > Myxini > Myxiniformes > Myxinidae > Myxine > Myxine glutinosa. The sequence goes on along the minus strand of NC_136272.1, from coordinate 4,651,012 downwards.
AACCCGAATTTTGAAAGTCGCGCTATGGCAGACCAAGACGGCTGGGTTCCGGTAGTAGGGAGTGAGGCAGGGTCGATCCAGGACCAAATTGAGGGACAAGAGGAGAGCGAAGCAGCGAGGGTAGCAGACGCACAAAATGGCGCCTCGCACATGGCCACGGCGACCGCGCCCGCGACCGTGGTAGCGCCCCTGGTGGATTCGAACCTTTTCCTCCTGCAAATGAGGGCCTTTATGGAACAAATGGGAGACCAAATTGGAGGTTTGAAAAACAGTATAGAAGCTCAGGGTGAGCGATTGGAGGGCAAAATAGGGGTAATGGGAAACGAAATAGGGGTAATGGGAAACGAAATAGGGGTAATGGGAAACGAAATGGGGGTAATGAGGGACGAAGCGAGGGGTACCGGTGAGGGGTTAGACAAGAAATTTGGGAAGTTAGACAATAATTTTGAGGAGTTAGACAAGAAATTTGGGAAGTTAGACAATAATTTTGAGGGGTTAGACAACGGGATAAAAGAGGTGAGAAATGGGTTAATGGGGTTAGAAAACAGTATGGAAGGCAAATTGAGGGACATGAGGGACCAAGCGGAAAGGGAAGTTAAACAAATGGAGCAGCGGATAGAGGGGGTCAGAATGGGGGTAGAAACCAAACTGGATGCTCACAGGGAGGAAATGGAGCAGATGAGGGTGGCATCTGGGCAGGAGATGCAAGTGATGGGAGAAGAGGTGTGAGTGAGGAGGTCGGAGGAGTGCGCGAGGAGGTGAGGCACTGTAAGGAGCACATGGAGAAGGAGGTGAGAAAGGGGACTGTAAAGTTACAAGGGGGCATAGAGGACCTGACGCAGGAGGTGGAACAGCTGACGGAGGGACAAAAAGGACTAACGGAGCAGGTTCAAAGGAACACTGCGGTATTAGGAGGGTTAAAAGCGACACAGAAAGAACTAAAAGACGACTTGATAGCGACGAAGAGGGAATGTCAGATGGTACGTGAGGGACTGACAACGAGGTTGGACGAGGTGATAGAGGTAATGGAGACGAAGGACCGGCAGGTGAGGACGCACATGGAAACGGTCAAGGTAGCCTTGGAGGACGAGCTTGAGGAGACGTACCGGGGAATAAAAGAGGTGAAGCAGAAATTAGAAGAAGTGGAAGAAGGGGTGAGCGAAATTAAGAAGCGACGGAGAGGGGATAAGAAAGAGATAAAAGAGGAGATAAAAGAATTGGTCCAAAGTCTGTGTTTGGATCGTGATGATGTGCTCATTAACCGGATGAGGGATTCGCAGGTGATGGAGGAGAAGCGAAGAGGAAGAGGACCCGGTGTAAGTGGTGACCAATATGGTCGTGCGTATGATGCGCCAGGGGATTTAAGAAGCTTGGGGGTCGAGATGGACCCGGGTGTTCGTGAGAGGCCGTTGGTGAAGTGTGCGACAGGTCTGGTGTGTGAAAAAGGAGGTGTGCGAGAAAGTCCGACTCTGGGGTGTGTGAGGAAAAAGTGCGTGCCAAGGAGTGAGGGTGCTGGCGAGAGTGAGTCGGTCGTAGCGCGTGTGCGAGGGAGCACATGGAAGCGCGGTGTGGTAAGTGTTACAGAGGGTGTGACGGGAGAGTGTGCGCGAGAAAGGTGTGTGACGGACAGGTGCATGGGGAAAGAGTGCGCTGTCGAGAGTAAGGGTGAGTGCGCTGTCAAGAGTGGAGGTGAGAGTAGTAAGAGTGACACGGAGCGTGAGTTGGTTGTGACAGGTGAGAAAGGAAGCACACCTGGAATGGTAGAGCGTGAGTGGGAATGCACGCTGGAATTGGTAGTAAGGCACGTGGTTGGGTGTGCGAATGAGAACACACCTGTGATTGTCACAGAGGAGGTGACCGAGGAGGGGGAGCGAAGAGGTGTTGGTGAGGTGTGCGACCAACGAATGTGTGCCAAAGTGTTCGGTGGTCAGGTGTGTGACCAAGGCTGTGAGTGGAATGAGGGTACCTGGGTGTGTAAGGAAAGGTACGAGGAGCATGGAGACGGCTGGATGTGTGAGCAAGGAACGGGCTGCGGGGTGTAAGCATGCAGGTGAGGCATCGAAGGTAACCGGGTTAAAGGTTAGGTCGACTTTTAGCCGAAGCGGGCCCTCGGTGCGCGTCGGGCAGCTTCGCGTGCCGCGAGGACCAGCGGGGATCCGAACCACGGCGGGTTCGAAAGGACCGCCGTGCGCGATCCACGCTGGGCCTCGCGTGGAACGGCCGCGTCCGTGCTCCACTAGGCGGAGCGGGCAGCTCGATAGGAAGGGTCGTCATGGCGACCACTTGCTATTGAGACATGCCGGCAGGTCGAGATCGGGACATTGGATGGCTCCACGCCGAGGTGGTGCGTGGGATCTCGGCCCGGGTAAACCTCCTTCCCTGCACCGAATGCGGGACGTATCCAGCCGCTGGCACCAAACAACCCACATTCATTGCTCGGCTTTACGAAGCCGGGCTTTGGACAGGAATTGGCGCACCGAGAGGCATTAGTGAGTAGACTGTGTGATGAGGATAGTGTTTGGCCCCGAAATTAGAGAAAAACAAAATTTGATGATTGGCAAAGGATTGGCAGTAATGATTGGCAGATGATGAGTAGTGATTGGCAAAATTTTTGATTTGTTGAAATTTGATGTGCAAAATTGGTAGTGAGCGATGGGCCCGGTGGGTAAGGGTGGCATCCCTGCCACCCTTCCCATGTGGGGCAAAGGAGCAATAGTTTATGGGGTGTATGGCAGTGAAAACTAGCCCGGGTGGGTTAGGTTATATTGTAGGGATCTAGCGAAGATGACATTAGGTGACGTTAAGTTAGTTAGTGACTGATACCTGTAGTGGGGACGCAGGTAGATTAGTGTGGATGATAATGACGTGGGAGCGCAATAGTTTAAAGGGACGACTGGGAAGCGCAAGTTTCAGAAGGGAGTAGTTAGCTGAGATGATGCCGTGTGTGTGAGAATTGAACAGGTGTGATTGCACAGGTGTGCAACTGGACAGGTGTGTGGAGCAGTGTATGAGTAGTAAGTGTTGTGGATCAGCGCGAATGCGCTTGGGGAGAGAAGGGTGCAGGCGGCACCAAGAGTGAGAGCACAGGTGTGCAAGTACAGGTGGTGTGGAGAGAGTTGGAGTAAGTGGTACGGAGTGGTGTGCATGGTGCGAAGGTGTGGATGGGGGAAGAGTGGACCCCTTTCACGAGTACCCGGGGCGGGTAGTGTAAGTGTTAGGTAGAGGGTATAGGTAAATTGTGGTTGGATATTGGCATTTGTGGTGCGGTTGCAGAATGGTATTGCGGATGGGTGCATTAGTGTTGTGGAAATGGCTGGGCGTGTAGCCTGTTAGTGTGTGTAGTTGGTTGGGCACTCCACCACTGTGAGGATGTCGGCCAGGTGAGGCCGCAGGTGGGCTCTGGGAGCCGTTAGTGTCAGTGGGGCCCGAGGATCCAGAGGATGGACCCGGGTAGCCCAGTGCCAGAGAGGGCACCGAGTGGGGAGAGCGCCAGAGGGCCTTCCCCAGGTAGTTAGGTTAGGGTAAGGAGCAGGTAAGCTCGGAGGCAACTGCAGTGGTGGAGGTGTGCAGGTGGGTAGACCCGCTGGGAGAGGTACACGCCACAGCCCAGAAATTGTGCGAAGGCACCGGGAGATGAATCGGGGGAGTGAGACCCCAAATTGAAAAGCACCACAGTTTGGTCAATGGGAATTGGTTTTTAGAACCCATAGTGTAAGAGGGCCAATGGTTTGGCAGGAGAAAGACCCCGGGTAGTGTAAAGTTGTTAAAGTCATTTAGGAAATAGTTAGGATTGATGAACCTGTCGCACCATACGCAGCCACTTACCTGTGGTGATGATGATGACTCCACACCTGTGTTTTCTTTGTTTTGTGTTGCAGGAAGTAAGGATTGCTGTTGGATTTGTGAGACGCATCACGACGTGGATGAGACATTGGGGTGGTTCCATCTCTCCCTCCCTAGGAGGGACTGATGATGAATTGGTGATAGCAAAATATGATGTTGAGTTGGAGATGGCAAATTTTGATGAGAGTTGAAAATGGCAAATTTGATTGGTTAGGAGGGAGAGAAGACGAATTTGGTTTATGGGAGGAACGGGGAAGACAGTAGGGACGTTTGTTGATTAGTAAAGTAGATGTTTATGGGTAGTGTTGTGTTTTGTGGAGACAGTAAGGGGTAAGGGAGGGGCAAGGTAGGTTACCTGGTGGGGGGGGGGGGGGGGGGGGGGCGTACGGTAGGAACGTACCTGTCTCACCTGGTTTTGGGGCAGAGAGAGAGGAGAGAGAGGTGCTGGCTCCACAGTTGTGGGCCTGCACTTTCGCTGCTTGCTGCCTGGATCGATACACCATATGGACCGCAATTTTGGTGGCCACCCACGATGGACCGCAGTTCTTTTGTGGCCAAGCACCACCCGTGGATGGACCTATGGGTCAACGTGGCACCTATGCCATACAGGTGAACCACTTATAGTTGGCCCCCTGACGGCCACAATAAAGAAATGGACGCGGTTGGCGCCTTTCTTTATTTTTGAAAGAAGTAAGAAGGCCAAGTGCACCACACGAAGGCAAGACCAGCGGCAGAACATCGGCCGGCTGCGACACCACACCATGATTATTAAACATTTTATTGGTGCACCGGATGGTGCTGACTGTGTGATGGGGTGGTGCTTTTGGTGCTTGGAAGGGGTGCTCTGCACATTATTAAAGGCCGTAAGGCCACAGAGCACTCGTGGGTTGGTGTATCGATGCTGGCATGCGTGCTCTCTCTATGCATAACATCTGCATGTGTTCCTCCAAAAACAGGTCCTGGATCGTAGTGTAAATATCAGCGTAGTCTTGTAAATAATGCTCCCTACCGGCTGTATGTTTAGTTTGCGAATTCTTTCCGCGATTCGGTTATCCTGTGGGTGTGTTTCTGTGAGGAGAAGGGTGCAACGTCGCAGGGGGACATATTTACTCATTTGTGAATATCTGTAAAACTGTCGCACTCAGGGTAGAGTTAATAGTAGAGGGAACTACATCTTAGTGCCACACTAAAATAGGTAAAAATTTATCGGGTCGGGACGCCCCGAGGGTAGAGAAGGGTGCAATGTTGCGGATATGGGATTTGGCCTCCATATCCGCTTGTAAATATTCCCCTATTTCCCCAATACTCCCCAACTATCCCCAATCCCCCATTCCCTAGTCCCATTGCCTGTAAATAACACTCTGTAGAACCGACCTTCCCCTTTTTCCCCCATTAAATGTCGTGCCCAGGTCCACCGCATCTCACGTAGACAACTTTCGGACATCTTGCTCGTTATTCTTAGTCTATGTCAGTTAAGGACTCGTTTCCATTAATTCTGACTCTTTGTTGCACCAGAATGTGATTGTATGGCACCAGTAGTGAGTTTAGGACCTCCCCATACCTCCTCCCATCTTCCCCATGAAACAACAACTACAACCACAGCGGGGGCGGCGCGGCCGCGGTGCGGGGAGTGGGCGTCCTCACTCCGGCTCGGTTAGCCGCCATGGCCCATGTGCTCCAGGTTACCTCCAGGTTACGGGGTTACCACGAAGGGGCTGGCTGTCAGCTCCTCGTCAAGGGCGGAGCCCGGTAACCCCCAGCACCCAATAAGAAGCAACGGGCCGATTCCATCTGGGGCGGAGCTAACGAGCCGAGGGCGTGTCACTCCCCGCCGGATATACGCAGCGACTGACCGGACGTGACGTCAGATGCGCCTAAGCCACGAAGGAGAAACAGACGCCACCTCCAGCGCGACGAGACCTCCCGCATCTCTGGACCGGACCGGGTCGATTCTGCCCCTGCGCCAAGGTGCACCTTGAGCCTCGACTACCTGCCCTTCCTTGCCATCAATCCCCGTGTGAGTCAGTCTTGTCCCGTTTATCTGTCGTCTGTCGGGGTTACTATAAGACCGTGATTAAGTGCCTACCTTCCTATGCTGTCTCTCTTGTCCTTGTAATCTAACGCTCCGAACTATTATAACCTCCTCCGGAGGTCTTGAGAACTGTACCCCTGGTGTCGTGTCATTTAATCCAGCCGTTGTGTCCTTTCCTCAATTGATTTAGCGTAGCGCGACTCGGCCAACGTTCGAGTATAATCGGGTAAACTGTGCAGACGCGGTCATACCAAACCGCTCGGTAAACTAACATCCACAACCGCGTCTGTAACAGTATTCTTAAAAAGGAAACCTGTCACTAAACACATCAGCTGGGCATAAAACTGAACCCCCCGTGCTGTACCCCCAGTGCTGTACCCCCAGTGCTGTACCCGCCGTGCTGTACCTGCCGTGCTGAACCTGCCGTGCTGTATCCGCCGTGCTGTAACCACCGTGCTGTAACCGCCGTGCATTACATCTTGTAACCGCTAAGATGATATTGGAGATACATCATTGTGGGTAATGTTCTAGAGTGCAAGCTCGGTAAGGTTTCAGATTGTTAGTAGTAGGGAAATGGGGTTTCTGAAACACACCCAATGTTATGTGTAAGTGAATGGGGAAAGTGCATCGGAACTTATGTGCCACCCACCAAAAACCAAAAAAACATTCGGTAATTTCTCCCTCTTTCCCCCCTAGCATGCCAACGAATATTTATTTACAAGCCATGCCCACTTTTTCCATTGTTCCATTGATCATACCCTAAAAATCTGTCTATTTCTTCCACTTTCAAGTCGACCTAATGTCAAATATTAAATCCTCAATAGACCAACGATTACAAACCACACCCACTTTTTGATAAACCACGCCCACTGTTTCCAAAACACCCAATACCCCCAAAAAATCGTATTTATCCCACTTCTACCAAGTCCTTTGTAGGTTCTACAACACACCCAATTTTACATTGAAGTGAATGGGGAAAATGCATTGGAACTTATAAACCACCCCCTACTTTCTCATTTTTATCCAATCATTTATCCCAGCCCATTTTTTTTTTACACCAAAACCCTTTTTTTTAATAACCAAAACCCTTCTTTTTTTTTTACCAAATGCATCGGAACTATACACCACATATCATTTTATATACAAACAGAGAACCAATGAATATTTGTTGATTCTAAAACACTCATAGCACGCCATTTTCTCCCATACTTTCTTTGAACTCATATAGAGAGCCAACGAATGTTTTATTTTAGGGAGTAACTTAATTTTCTTCTTGCACTCATCACCATCGAATATATTGATAAACGGTATGTTAGGATTTGGTTCCTGTGTTAGGTATCTTTGTTGGGCAGAGATAAAATGATAAACCTCCTTCTCAATGCTCTGGTTTGAGCCTCTTTTAAACCACATGTCATTTTTAGATTATAGTACACATTTTCTTGATAACCATCAAAGTTTTCTGTCCATTCAAGGATGTTTATTTTCTTTACATCCTCTAACTTACTCTTATTTAAATTTATCCGTTTATTTCTTTTATCTACTTTTGTTTTAGTTATTTCTTCAATAAGACATTTGATATTTCTCACATTTGTGATGTTTTCCATTTTTATACCAAGGCTGTGATTTTCTTCACTCTTTGGTTTGGTTATTGCTTGGTTCTATCATTTATATATCAGTAAAAAAAGGTGGCGGTAGCTCGCTAAAACCCCCCATCCCCTCTTTTATTAATTCTTATGTTTATCTTAACACTTATATTTATCTTTTAAATATCTTAACTATTATGTTAATCTTTACACTTATACCTCTCTTAACTTTTATGTTTATCTTAAATCTTATGTCATCTTTACACTTATACTTCTCTTAACTTTTATGTTTATCTTAAATCTTATGTTCATCTTTACACTTATACTTCTCTTAACTTTTATGTTTACCTTAAAACTTATGTTAATCTTTACACTTATACTTCTCTTAACTTTTATGTTTATCTTAAATCTTATGTCATCTTTACACTTATACTTCTCTTAACTTTTATGTTTAGCTTAAATCTTATGTTCATCTTTACACTTATACTTCTCTTAACTTTCATGTTTATCTTAAATCTTATGTTCATCTTTACACTTATACTTCTCTTAACTTTCATGTTTATCTTAAACCTTATGTTCATCTTTACACTTATACTTCTCTTAACTTTCATGTTTATCTTAAATCTTATGTTCATCTTTACACTTCTACTTCTCTTAACTTTCATGTTTATCTTAAATCTTATGTTCATCTTTACACTTATACTTCTCTTAACTTTCATGTTTATCTTAAATCTTATGTTCATCTTTACACTTATACTTCTCTTAACTTTTATGTTTACCTTAAAACTTATGTTCATCTTTACACTTATACTTCTCTTAACTTTCATGTTTATCTTAAATCTTATGTTCATCTTTACACTTATACTTCTCTTAACTTTTATGTTTATCTTAAAACTTATGTTAATCTTTACACTTATACTTCTCTTAACTTTCATGTTTATCTTAAATCTTATGTTCATCTTTACACTTATACTTCTCTTAACTTTTATGTTTATCTTAAAACTTATGTTAATCTTTACACTTATACTTATCTTAACTTTTATGTTTATCTTAAAACTTATGTTAATCTTTACACTTATACTTCTCTTAACTTTTATGTTTATCTTAAATTTTATGTTCATCTTTACACTTATACTTATCTTAACTTTTATGTTTATCTTAAATCTTATGTTAATCTTTACACTTATACTTATCTTAACTTTTATGTTTATCTTAAAACTTATGTTAATCTTTACACTTATACTTCTCTTAACTTTTATGTTTATCTTAAATTTTATGTTCATCTTTACACTTATACTTCTCTTAACTTTTATGTTTACCTTAAAACTTATGTTCATCTTTACACTTATACTTCTCTTAACTTTTATGTTCATCTTTACACTTGTACTTCTCTTAACTTTTATGTTTACCTTAAAACTTATGTTCATCTTTACACTTATACTTCTCTTAACTTTTATGTTTATCTTAAACCTTATGTTCATCTTTACACTTATACTTCTCTTAACTTTCAAGTTTATCTTAAACCTTATGTTCATCTTTACACTTATACTTCTCTTAACTTTCATGTTTATCTTAAATCTTATGTTCATCTTTACACTTATACTTCTCTTAACTCTTATACTTCTCTTAACTTTTATGTTTATCTCAACACTTAAATTATCTTATGACTTATCTTTATGCTTATATCCATAATAGTGGGGCAGATATGTGAAATAATTGTGGGTTTTGTGGTAGAAGCACCAAAATTGGTGTATATGATGTTAAGGGGGTACTAAATTATTTCAGATATAGTGCCAAGCTGAATTTCTTCTGTGACGCCCCGTACATGCGAAAATCCAAAATGGCTGCTGCCCAAATCTAAATATCTATTAATTGTCCTATCTTTGTGAATAGTTAACATAAAAACATAAATAAAGTGTCTTTTTATATGTTTTCAGACATGCCAAATCCAATGGCGTCATCAGTTCATTGAAAAAATGCATATATTTCACGAATATATATATATATATATATATATATATATATATATATATATATATATATAGAAAGGGCTCAGGTTAATGCTAAAATCCTAGATGGTCGCCACCTGAATTGTGAATATCTCCCAAATGTCATATCTTCCCAACCAGTTCACATAAAACCATGGTTGAAGATTCTTCTGACATGGCAAATCCAATCACACCATCCTTTTGTAGAACAAATATATATGTAGGAAGCCAGATTCATGTTCAACATCAAGCTGGCCACTGCCTGAAATGTGGTTATCTACCAAATGTTGTATCTTCCACAATAGTTAACATAAGAACTTCAATGAAGTCTCTTTCTAAATGTTTTCGCACACGGGAATCAATGACAGCATCACCTCTTCACAAATAAGGCATGGAAAGCATTTTGGGACCAGGAGTTTCATGTAATAATTATCGGTAGAATAAACGATTATTTCTCATTGTAATGATATTATTGTTCTCTCTTTGTAGATGACGGAACAACTGTAACGAAAATCATGTCTGCACAGAAAAAGTGTAAGCTTGTTCACGGTGAGAGAATGAGATCACCTCTGATAACACCTGTACCTATTGACTGGAGTCTTTGTGCCTTGTGCCAGGAACGCTAAAAAAACCACTAATTTGTCCAGGCAAACCAAAGTGTACGGACATCGGGGCTGGCTATGATACTTTGGGTGATAACTTGAGTAGTTTTGGTAGTGTTGGCAACGAGCCTTTACCCATTGACATAAATAGGCTCGATGAAGGCGATGGTATTTCAAGCACACTGACACGTAATCATGCCAAATGGCATGCATCATGCCGCCTGAAATGTTCTGCCAGTCGTTTTGCCAGGATTGAACAAAATGTAGCTGGTACCAGTGATGCCCCTGGAGGACATCCTTATATGCGGCGATAGGCTACTCGCAGAGATATTGCTCTAGAAGATTGTAAATGTTTCTTCTGTGACGAAGTTCGAACGGAAACTGCACCTCTGCATGAGACGATGACACCAAGGATCACACAACATGTTCAGCAATGTGCACTGAAACTACAAGACCAAATGTTAATCGCGAAACTATGTCCTGGTGATCTCGTGGCACAAGAAGCAAAGTACCATTCAGATTGCCTTGTGAAATTGTACAATGCTAGCAACAGGAAGGTTGAGGAGGGTAAAAAGGAGAACACTAACGGAGTTTCTCATGGCATAGCATTGGTAGAACTCATAGGTTATATCGAGGAGACAAAAAGGAGTGCCAAGGATATTGCACCTATCTTCAAGCTGACGGATCTTCTTCAGCTGTACACTGACCGTCTGATGGTGCTGGGAGTGGACGTAACTTGCCGTATTCACTCTACAGATTTGAAAATTCGAATACTCGCAAATGTGCCAGGTCTCAATTCCTACAAACAAGGTCGAGATGACATGCTGAGCTTCGACGATGATATCGGACATGCGTTGCGTGATGCGTGTTTGGACGATGCTGATGATGAAGCTACTTCCTTGTCCAAGGCGGCAGACATAATCTGCCGAGATATGATGGGAATACATACACGGTTTGACGGTTCCTTTCCGAGGGGTTGTCAGGAATATGCTGTGCCCAAGTCACTCGTTGCATTAGTTAGCATGATCATGGATGGACCTAATATCAAGAAAAGGGATACAGACGAAGTAAGACAAGCAACACTTAGTCTTGCTCAATTGCTGGAGTACAACAGTTATGTGAGAAGGCGCCAAGGGTCGACTTGTTCACACCACAGTAAAGACAGGGAGACTCTACTCCACTCCACTACACTACACTACACTACACTACACTACTCCACTACCGAGGCGTGTTGCAGCATCCAACACAATCCCAGGAAACTGGCAAGAGCTCTTGAGACTGGACGACAACAAGACTGAACTATTCAACTTCTTGGCACACCAGGTAAGACACCAATATGGCATGATTGATTTTGGAAACAATATACATGTCATTACACATTTCTAATACTTCGATGATCACTGACATAATAATAACATTTACATTCTAATATCAATATCATTATCTGCCACATGTACAATAACATTAAAATTATTGGTTCCTTTACTTTCCACCTTAGGTTGTAGAGAATCTTTCTGCGGAGAAGGAAGTGTACTCAACATGTGGCCAGAATGTGCTCTGCACCAGAGTTCATCAGGACGGCTCATCCCTCGCGCCATGTACGCATGAAGAGGCCGACACACGAATGCTCCTTCGTGCAGTCGATGCAGCATAACATGGGGTATTGCAGAATCATGTTGCGTACTGTGGACACTGATGTGCTAGTTCTGGCAGTGTCTAGTGCTGTGCTGCTTGAGAACGCGGAACTATGGGTCGCATTTGGCACAGGCAAACACCGGAGGTATATTCCTGCTCATGACCGCCACAACACTGGGTGGTGAGAAGGCACGTGCACTCCCTATGTTCCATGCCTTCACGGGTTGCAATACGTGTCATCATTTGCAGGCAGGGGAAAAAAGACTGCATTTGACATCTGGAAATCTTTCAATGAAGTCACCCCAGTATTCTCTACCTTGTCGACATATCCATCGAGCTTCAGTGAAGACGACATGTCTGTGCTAGAGTCATACGTTGTGCTACTGTATGACCGAACCTGCACAGAAACTACTGTTGACTCTGCTAGAAAACATATTTTCAGTACCAAAGCCAGGTCCATCGACGCCATACCACCCACAGGAGCAGCACTGTTGCAACACACGAAACGGGCTATATACCAAGGTGGGCATGTGTGGGGGGGACAGGCACATACATGTCCGTACTCCAGAACTTCCTTCGCCAGAGACCTGCGGATGGCGTAAGAGTTCCACACAAGGATGGGAAACACTGTGGACATTACTCCCAGAAGCAGTGGCGTCATGTTCCGAATTGCTACGCTGTGGATGCCAGAAAGGGTGCAGAGGAATATGCACGTGTGTCAGGGCTGCTCTAAAATGCACGTCACTATGCCGGTGCAGTGGCAACTGCGACCACAATGACTCCAACTAAGCGTGATTGTTTCGATATGACATGTACAGAACAGTTTCTTTTAAATTCTGTATGAAGTGTGCCAATGCAAGACATTGTCTGTACTTATCAACCATGTATGTGATGTATAGTATGTCATGCATCACTATTTCCTTTCCAACATGTTTTGGTGTTACAACACGTAATATAAATGTACAGTACAATCTTAGTTTTATATGGGTATTGAAGTGTCTGATTCGACTTGTTATTCAAAATTGTGTTACACCATATCGCCGTCAGCCTCTAATCAAGAGCATTTCATTTGTATGCCAACATCAGGTTATATAACGATTATCCTGTGATATCTTCTCACACGAACTGAAACATTTGCATGATCATCAAGAATGTCATGAAGAAAATGACTATCATTATTTTGTTTAATCCTTGTTCATGGCTCCCATTTTGGAGCCATGGCTCCCATTTTTTCTTATATGCAAAGTAGGACATAAATCACCATTAATATTCATAAGAAATAAAAGAAAGATATTGCAGTAAAAGTTTTTGTCAGAAAACCTTGTCCTCATACTTAGAAGCAATTCTGAGGATAAAAATTGTTTTACAAATTTCTTATGTATTCTATTGTTTTTATTGTTTTTATGATTTAATCTTGTTTAGAAGTTTATTGTGAGTAAAACTTGACCAATCTTATTGATTCTTCATGCTAAAAAATATTAAATTACAGCAATTTTGGAACAAATCCCAAAAGCGTTTTCCATGTTTTGTACACAAATACATGCAAATTGTCATTTTTTGAGCCGGCATGGGTGCACCAAAAGTCATGTCATATGTGAGTCATGTGAATACATCAGAATTTCACGAATAAGGTGTCAAAAGATGAGTAAGACTCGAAGGAAAAAAGTCATGCAGTAGTACACCGCAAAATTCAGTGGTCGCAGCAGCGTGGGTAATTTTGTCATTGGGGGGGGGGGGGGGGTAATTTAGCCCCCCCCCGGATAAGTTAGGGTTATCCTGAACCCTACCTTAAAATATATGCATTTTTTCAATGAACTGCTGATGCCATTGGATTTGGCATGTCTGAAAACATATAAAAAGAGTTTATTTATGTTTTTATGTTAACTATTCACAAAGATAGGACAATTAATAGATATTTAGATTCGGGCAGTGACCATTTTGGATTTTCCCATGTTAGGGGCGTCACGGAAAAAATTCAGCTTGGCACTATATCTGAAATAAATTAGTACCCCCTTAGCATCATATACACCAATTTTGGTGCTTTTACCGCAAAACCCACAATTCGTCTTGTAATTAATAATAATAATAATAATGCATTTATTTTATATAGCGCTTTGACACATATCTGCTAACCTATAAGGCATACTATCAATTCTATTGTCTAAAATAAACCTCTTATCATCAAAAGCCCCCAATGCATTCTTATTTACCTCCTCTGTATATAATTGATGTTTATAACTTCTTATTGGATTCATTTTTCTGTACTCTTCCTTCTTAAAGGTTAAACAGTTGTAATAATGTTCAAAATTTATTGTTTATTTGACTACATTTTTCTTTACCCCCTTTAACTTTTTATCACTCTTTTCAATATTATTACCCTGCGCTCGCAAAGCGAAAAGTGGGGTTAAGCATTCAGGTGCGTACGTGTGCCGTGTGCCGTACGTGTCTGCATTTTAAAAATTCATTTTCTCGGCAACCGTTGGTCCGATTGATACGAAATTTTACCATAGAAGCACCTCCACCTGTTTACTTTTTTAATTCATAATTATGACGTCATAGGTCACGTGGTATGGACGCCATCTTTGAAAAACGTTACACCTCTATATCTCCCAAACTGCTCAATGGAAAATATTGATACATGGCTCATTATGAAGTCCTCACCATGGGGAATAAGATATGTTGATGGTGATGTCATCGGTGCCTTAATTATGACGTCATAATTCTACAAGTACAACGCTTGATCTGATGAGTATGAATAAAACAAAAATTCCTCTGCAACTCTTAGTCCGATGGACACGAAATTTTCAGATTATGTGCAACTCCTCCTGTATAATTTTTTAATGATAATTATAACGTTAAAGGTCACGTGGTACAGACGCCATCTTGGAAAAAAATCGAAAAAAGTTGCACCTCTATATCTCCGAAACTGCTCCATGTACAAAATTGAAACATGGCTCATTGTCAAGTACTCCCCTTGGGGAATAAGATGTGTTAATGATTATGTCATCGGTGCGTTCGTTATGATGTCATAATTCGGCAAGTACAACACTTATCCGATCATTGTGAATTTTTTTTCTCAGCAACTGATGGTCTGATGGGCACCAAATTTTCACCATAGGACCGGCTCCTCCTGTAGAATATTCTAATGATAATCATGACGTCATAGGTCATGTGTTACAGGCGCCATCTTGGAAAAACCGAAAAAAGGTTGCACCTCTATATCTCCAAAACCGCTGCATGGAAAAAATTGAAACATGGCTCATTGTAAAGAACTCCATAGGGGGAGTATGTGTTGTTAACAATGACGTCATTGATGCCATAATTACGACGTCATAATTCGACAGGGACAACGCTTCGTCCTTTCTCTCTCTGATCCTTTCTCTCTCTTCCCTCTCCCTTTTCTCCCTTGCCTCCTTCTCCTTTTTCTCACTCTCTTTTCTCCCTTTCCCCCCTCTCTCTCCTTTCTCTCTCTTTCCTCTCCCTTTTCTCCCTTGCCTCCTTCTCCTTTTTCTCACTCTTCCTTCTCTCTTTTCTCCCTTTCCTCCCTCTCTCTCTTCTTTCTCTCTTCCCTCTCTCTTTTCTCACTCTCTCCTTCAACTCCCTCCTCATCCCTTGTTACCCTTGAACCATCTCCCCATCGAATATCAAACATATATTCATCTGGATTTATTGATATTCCTGTATCTGCAATTGTTTTCTTCACAACAGGAAACCAATAAAATTTGTTCTGAATTTCTGAAAGAGCTTTGCATTTTATCAACTTTAAAACCTTTTCATTATTTAACATTTTAATTAAATCTACATTTGTGTTTATTAACATCAGTATAAAAGCAATCTTTTATTGAAAAACTCCCATTCTTATGTTGCAGAACATATTTATTAAAATACCGAATACCCTTTTCTTGTAGGTATGCTTGGATACAGAAATGATCATTTTCTTGAAGTCTTCTTGTTGTCATTTATGTATCAGACATATTTGAGATATTAGTATGATGACAGATACCTCCCCATCTTCCTGTTGTTAAATCAGTTTGTAGTATTCCCTGGCTTACTATGTAAAATCCTGTTATTTGTGTTTTTATTAAATAAACTATGGCAAAACTGTTGTTGATTTTAGCTTTATTAAATTCCTTTATTTGGTGTTTGCCAATAGTGCTTCCATATATCTTATTATCCTCACCAAGTGGATAATATTCTTCTTTATGTGATTGATTTAACTCTTGTAGGTCTTGTAGGTTTATTGAAAAAGACCAGTTATACCCTAAATCAGACATATCATACCCCCAATGTTCTATTCTCATATAAACGAAATGTCCTTCTTTATGAAAGTTAATTTTAATTGCAACTGTGAATTGTGTATGACCTGGGGATGTATTCAACATTTCCACATCTTTTGAATATATAGCCATTTTATTTAAAGATATATATTGTCGCGTTCCTGGCGATTAAAATCTTTCCCAGAAAGGAATAGCCGAGCAAGCTTTAACTCCGAGGCACTGATCAAATGTGGACTTAATATATGCTGGGGAAGGAAGGGGAGTGGAGGGATGAAGAGCCTTGCCTGTGGTCCGCCCGCAGTGCCCAAAACTGCAAAAAATAACTCGCACAAAAACGGATTTTAAAATGTACAAAAATAACAAAAGGATTTATTAAAAGAAAATACTGATAACAAGAAAAGTGCGATGGTAAAACTAAATTCCGATGGGATCCTCCACACCAGATGTAACACAGACAAAGGGATAAAATAACGTTTGATAAAATAAAGATGTGTGGTTATTTAGTGGGACTTATCTCAGATCGGCTTGTGGGGTCTCGTCAGTCTGCGAACGTCCCGGAGCGTGCAGGCCAGACGCTGCTTCTGCCTTGCCGGGAAGAAGGCCTCGATGTGCCCTTGTTCACTAGGCCTCGATGAAGGCCTCCCACGCGAGGCAAATGAGTAGGCGTGCAGCCCACTTCCCAGCCGTGCCCATCCTCACGAATTCGGCACGGAAACCGCGGCTCTTCATTCTTGGCGCTCTACTTCTCATAGTGGTCATAAGACCACCAGCAAGGTCCCTGAACACGGCCGCTGCGATGAAGCCCAATGAAGAGAGAAATGTCAGCGCACAGCCGTCTCCCACCAAAGTCCGGAACCAAAACCTGGCCAAAAGTCCTTCAGCTCATTGTTTTCTCGGCCAACCTCTCACATCATCGGTGCTACTCCTCCAATCCCCGCAGGCCAACACCAAAGGCTCAGCTCTCCACCACTCAACACGCAGTCCGCCTTCGTGATGCAGTCTGCCTGTCAATCAAAACCATGACCAATGGTATCTCCTCGAAGTGTCGCTTTCGGCCTGCCTGACTCTGTGGTGATGTAGCTGGTTGCCATGCCATCAGCAGTGCTCAGAATTGGCTTCCGGTTGGGTTTTATTGTTATTTAAAGCAGTTAATGGGCAATTCCTGCTCTACGTGTCTAATGCAGTGCCATAAGAGACATATTGATAAATCACCGAGGGTACGAAGTACAAGGGATAATTTATCCTTATTTCCTAAGCTAGTTAACATGCCCCACCCCCTCATGATGGGGACAAATATACAAGCTTATCCGACATCCGGGCTAAACAATTTCCCTACTTATTACATGGTGGTGGTTCTTCTACTTCACGACAATCGGAGCATGCTACCTATACAAATCTACCTGGACTACAGTAATCATTACCCCACAAACATAACAATATTGTGATAAATCATTTAATCTAACTAAGTCATTCGCATCTGTGGGGTTTGGATAATTGATTAATTTATAAGTATTTTTCATATTAATATTTTTTGTTATATTCTATTTTTGTCATTTAACCTGTGCCTTTGTATAATAATTTGATAAATCAATATCCAACTCTTGGGATACTCCAAAGATGGACCAGCTTTTCCAACATAAGTAATTTATATTAGATTAAAAATGACATCATAAAAATTTTCATTATTGTTGAGTTGAAATAATATGTACAAACATAATTGACCACAACATTTGGAATTAAACTTTTGGACTTGAAATGTTTGATTGACACCATTCTGTAAGAAGTTAAATACTTCAACAGGTGGTGGAAGACCATAACTATCAAAATAAAAAAAATTCCTGACTGTTATAAATACAAACCCAATGAGAACCATTCCCATTATTATCTTTGAAATTCATAAATAATATTCTTTGCATGTTGAGACAACTTTGTTAATTAATCTCTCATACAGTAATCGCGAGATCTCGGAGACGATCTCGCGAGATCTCGGAGACGGTGGGAGGGATTTTCGAAGCTCCACACGGTCTCCACGTTTTTCGAAGTTAAGTCTGTTCACAATTGTATTTTGTCGAAACTGTATTTATCTTTCGGTGTGTGAAGTTATTGTGTGCAACTTTGGTTGTTTCTCGGTGTTTATCTTTCATAAATTGATCGTCTGTTTGCCGTGTCGCGAGCAAGGCCTTTGCCGCGTCGCGAACGATTTGAAATCGAAGTTAAGTGATTGTTCCCATTTGTATTTTCGTTAAAACTGTATTTATTTATGGTGTTGTACGTATATTGTGTCCCGACGAAGATTTTTCGGTGCAAATCTTTCATACCTGTATTGAAAATCGTGTTAATTCGTGTCGTGTCTTGAGGCCTTGTACAGTGTGCACTGTACAACCTTGAGGATTTGTTTTTCTCTCAGCGGTCCGTCGTTTGTGATCCAATAACTTTCGTTCTCTGTATTCCCAGGCTTTTCACCCATAGCCTACTTCCTTGTGTAAATCTCAACTCAAAAAAAACAAACAAACAAAAAAAAAACACAACATTTCCTTCTCTGTTCTCATTCGTTTTTTCATTCTTATTCGTTCGTATTCGTTCGTTCGTTCTTCGACCACGTGTTTCTCCCCCATTTCCCCAGATAGTTTTCACTCATTAACCTTCAATGTTTACACTTTCCCCTCAAGTTATGTATTCCGTCATATTTTATAACACCTTTTTCTTCTTCTTCTTTAAAAGGCTGCTTTCGACTTGCTCACCAAATCAATTCATCCCAAAAAAAATACCCATCTCCTATAGTGCCTTTTTTCTACATTCCCTAAACTATCCTGCACTCCATCCTCCATCCAGCGTCCTTAAACGTATTTTTAACTCAAAGGTCACAAGAAACTCATTTTGCAATAAATGTTCGTTTCCCATAAATCGTACACTTTCAAAAATCCAATTTCACCCCTCACCTCCAAATCTTCCCCATCACTCTTCCCCTCCAAATCTTCCCCATCACCCATCCCCTCCAAATCTTCCCCATAACCCCTCCCCTCCAAATCTTCCCCATCACCCCTCCCCTCCAAATCTTCCCCATCACCCATCCCTTTCAAATCTCCCCCCTTGCCCCCTCCCTCCTAAACTACCCCCTCACCCCTCCCCGCCAAGACGCACCCTCGCCCCTCCCCTCCTAGACTCCTGCCTCACCCCTCCCCTCCAAATCTCCCCCATATCCCATCCCTTTCAAATCCCTCCCCTTGTCCCTTCCCTCCCAAACTCCCCCCTCACCCCTCCCCTTCAAATCTCCCCACCCTCATTGCTTCTCAATTTCCCCCCTCTCACTCCCCCTCCTCAAAGCATCCTCCCCGCTTCTTCCCCCTTCAAACTCTCACCTCCATCTCCCCCAACCTTCTGCCTCGCTCTTCCCCCTCCTCAAATAACACCTCATTGTGGCTCACCCAATCACCATCAAACCTTTTGTCCGCCCCATCCTTCCCTTTCTCCGAGCTATTCTGAAATCTCTGACACACCTTCAACAGCTCTCCCTACCTCTTCCACCTCTTCCACATCTTACCCTACCCCTCCTCCCCCCTGTTCTGTATCTGATGCTCCCCTTCCTCTTCATTAACGGTATGGACCTCAAACATCCGGGGCCTTCGTTCAAACTTAACTGATCTCTCCATACAGGTTGCTTCTGTCAAACCAGACGTGATCTGCTTAACAGAAACTTTCCTCCTTTCTGATGTCTCTGATTCCATAGTATCTCTCCCGGGCTACTCCCTCCTCCGGTATGATAGACCTGAGCCTCGTCCTGGAGGCGGGGTTGCTATCTTTATCAAAAACTCTCTTCCTCACTCGCCCTGCACTGCACTCTCTCCACCTCACCCCCAGGAATACCTCTGGCTACGGCTTCCCCTTCGCTCCCACCTCTTGTTCATATGTGTGTTGTACCGTCCACCAAACAGTGATGACTCCATCTACATCTCGCTGTCTGATGATATGGACCAACTTCTATCTACTCATCCCAACTCTCTCTTCCTCATATGTGGTGATTTCAACTGTCATCATGCCAGTTGGCTGGGTGTGGGTACCTCTCTCACCAGCCATGGCTCCTCAGCAAAGGACTTCTGCGACTCACTGGGACTGACACAATCTGTCAATTTCCCGACCCGGATCTCAGTCAACGGAACATCTTCTCTTCTGGACTTGGTTATGACTAACTTCCCTGAAAATGTCTGCTGCTCTTCTTCTGCTCCGATCGGATCATCTGATCATGTCCTTGTTAAAGTGGACATCTCTCTGACCATCCTCAGGGAGCCTGCTCAGCGTCGACGAGTCTGGCATTTCACTCAGGCCAACTGGCACGGTCTTCAAGCAGCCATCAATCATCTGGACTGGTCTCCCATCTCTACCACCTCTGACATCAACTCATCCTGGGAATTCTTCCAAAGTAAATTGCTCTCTCTCATGCACAGATTTATCCCATCTCGTCTTCAGTTGTCATACCCTTCCTCCCGTCCATGGTACACGGAATCTTGTGGTGAGGCTGTTGCCCAGAAACAACTTGCCTTCATCTCCTGGAAAGCAAATCCAACGGAAGGAAATCTCATTTCCTTTCACAAAGCCCGAAACAAGTGTGTGTCCACCCTCAGGAGAGCCAGGAAACAATATCTCTCCGTTCTCAAGACCGAACTCTCTTATCTGTCTCCCTCTTCCAAATCCTGGTGGCGTCTGGTCAAATCCGTTTCTGGTGTTTGTGCCCCCTCCATCCCCTCCCTTACCTCAAACGGCTACACAGCTGACTCCGCACGTGAAAAAGCTGAATGCCTCAACTCTGTGTTTGCCTCTAAATCTTGTGTCCCAAACCCATCCCTCTCTGTACCCACCATACCCAGTCGTACCCTGCTGCTCCTGGACTACGTGTCCTTTCCTCCTGACAAGGTGGAAAAGTTTCTGTCAACCCTCGACTCTGATTCTGCAACTGGACCCGACGGCATCAGCCCACGGGTCCTAAAATCCTGCTCTGCTGCTCTATCTCACCCTCTCTCTGTTCTCTTCACCCTCTCTTTTGCTCAAGGTCAACTGCCATCTGCTTGGAAATCAGCCAACATCACCGCTTTGCACAAAAAAGGTGCAAAAACAGATCCTAGCAACTACAGACCAATCAGCCTTCTCCCAATTATCAGCAAAGTCATGGAATCCATCATTGCTTCGGATATGAAATCTTTCCTCTTCTGCAATGGCTTGATCTCTGATCATCAATTTGGTTTCAGACCAGGTCACTCTACTCTGGACATGCTGCTTCTGCTGTCTCAACAATGGATGGAGGTCCTCAATGCCAAACAGGAAATTAGAGCTGTCTCCCTCGACATATCACGTGCCTTCGACACGGTCTGGCACCCCGCTCTGCTCACCAAACTCTCCTCCTTTGGTATCCATGGAAATCTCCACGCATGGCTGGCGGACTTCCTCTCTAGTCGTCGTCAACGTGTGGCCCTGAATGGGTTTCTCTCATCTCCTCTTCCTGTTCAGGCTGGAGTTCCCCAAGGCAGTGTTCTGGGCCCCGTGCTTTTTCTGGTCTTCATCAATGATCTCTCTGACTCTCTCGAAAATCCTCTCTATCTCTTTGCTGATGGCTCCACTCTCTGCCGCTGCATTCCTCTTCCCTCAGATCGGCAGTCTGCTGCCTCCTCACTCTCTGAAGACCTGGACAAAATCACAGACTGGTCAAACAAGTGGAACATGTCTTTCAATCCTGACAAATCTCACACTCTTACTATGTCTCTCCGAAAAGATCGACTGGACAACCCTCCCATCTACTTTCTCAACAATCCTCTCCAAGAAGTTCTGTCGCTCAAGATTTTGGGTCTCACTATCTGCCATGATCTTTCTTGGGAAAACCACATTTCCAAGCTGGCCTCCAAAGCCAGTCGCCGACTGGGCATCCTCCGTCGTGCGAAGTCCTTCCTCGGCACACCTGAGCTCCTCACCACATACAAGGCTTTCATCCGCAGCTCAATGGAATACTGTTCTCCCCTATGGGCCGGTGCTCCTGCCTCACACCTAGCTCGGCTTCACGCTGTTGAAACCAAAGCTTTCAGAATTATTGGAATCTCCCGCGATGAAGCTATCTCTGAGGGCCTTTCACTCACTCACCGCAGGCAGGTAGGTGGTCTTTCTGTCTTCTACCGACTCCTCTCCGGCCTTGCACCCCCAGCTCTCTCTGTGCTCTGTCCCCCAAATATTCCTACAGGTCGCACAAGATCTGCCAGCAACCCTCTGATGGTTAAACTGCCGAAATCTCGGCTCTCTGCTCACCTTCACTCTTTCATTCCTCTTTTCTCCCGCCTCTGGAACAAACTCCCTCACTCCCTTCAATCCCACTCCTCCCTCCAGGTCTTTAAAACAGCTGTTCACCACCATCTCTTATCTTCCCCCATCCAAAACCTTGATCTTTTCTACCCCCGCTAATTCACCCCAGATCCACCTTGTTTGAAATTCCAACTTCTTTCCTGGAAGTCCTGGCAGTGTCCATATGTTTTATACCTCTCCCACCGCCCCCTTCACATGCCCCCCCCCCCCCCCAAAGCCCTCGCCCTCTCTCAGATCTCTCGATGTCTCCATGTCTCTCGGTCCCTGCTCTCAAATGTTGTGTTTGTGTCCTTCCCCCTCTCTCCCCATCTTGTCTACCGCTCCCGATGTTATATGTTTTATGTGTCGGTTTGTCTTTCTGTGTGATTAATGTTCGCTCTTTCACGAGCCTCGATCTTGTATACAAAAAAAATAAAAAAAAATAAAAAAATACAAATAACCACATTACCAAATTTTAGTTTTTTACAATATTTAGCAAGTTCTATATTTGATGTTGTCTTCTTTCCAAATACTTTAAACCATTTATCCATCAGAAAGATCCTGTTGTGGCTTCTTTTCAGACACTTTTCTTAGCGAGGCTCAGACTCAACGGGACTCAGACTCGCTCAGTTCAAACCGAGATTTATTCAGATATTGCGGAGAGGACTTTACACAAAATACAAACAGAAAACAATGCGTCGTTCCATGGAAAAGGATTTCTCTCCTCGCAGCCTCGGAGTGTCCCGTTATATAAGTCCCGGCTGCTTTTTTCTTGTTCAGTTGGAATTTCGGGGTCACCACAAAGCTTGGCCAGGTCAATCTTCTTGGCGCCATAGCCCATCTGGGTTCCATCATGAAGCGACTAATAAGTTTACCATAGATAACTATCACATACAGATGGAGAAGAAACCATTGTTCTAGCTGTTACAGGTCAATCTTCTTTGACCTGTTCATTCTCACTAATTGACGAATGCATTCAAATCCTGGCTGAGTCAACACTCTGCCCTTGGGCCTCTCCACTGAAGGGCAAAGGTTATTTTACAGATAGTTGATTGTCGTCTTGGTTCCATATTCACTGCTTTGCTCAAACTGCACACTTTGAAAGCACTTTCTGTCTTTAATACAATTTTAACTGTTGGCAATAACTTGCCTATACAATCATGTCCTTTAAAATTCCACAATCCCTCATTTTTTATTTTTGTTTATATTAAACAATTAATTTAAACACCAATTGCCAAATACTCAAATTACACATTTGGTAATCTAATTTTCAATACCTAAGGCATACACCATCATCCTCAAAGAATCTGATCATAAAAAACATTTCCTTGTTCGTTGACTCTTCCCATGTTGATAATTCAGTTCATTTCATTTGCATCATAAATATCTCTGCAAACAAAACTTCACCTTTACCAATAAACAACAATTTCAATTCACCATTTTCAAAATAATAAAACATCTGCAACATTTGGCAATTATTCTTCGAAAATACGTTTTGCTTCAGAACAAATGTTGACTTTCTGTTTGAAAAGAAGAGGCTGATCACTTGTGTTTGAAATTCAAGTATGAAACATTTTCTTCTGATTTCTTCATAGCACCTACACTATTTTGCGTAGGGTTCCCGCTGTTGTGATAGCTGGGCGGAATCATAAACTGACCCTGCTCTGCAGGTAGCATCCTTGCCACTCTTGCTGTGAGCCATAGTAGATTTGAACAAGCTGTCGTCCAGTTGTAGTTGACTTGCCTCCTCACTCATCATGAGTGGGCAGCAAGTATTGATGTGATGTTGGTCGACCGGCAAGATGTGAAACAGAGATGCCAGATGCATCCACAACGATGTTAGGACCATGGTGTTAAAGTTATCCATGGTCCACACCAGGAGCAACCAGCAGAATCGTGCACAGCCGTTGTAGAGGAAGAAGCACAGCCGTCCACTTACAGCTCCACGCTGGTTCCCCGGAAGTTGGTGGAGCAATGACACAAGTCATCGCATCCAGTAGAAGTTGCAGGTAAGATGTTGTCGTCCCACAATTGCTGACGTGATGAATGTTCGAAACATTCGAACAGAAGCAAGTGATCGCCTTTCTTCCATGCATTGCAATGTGATCCAGGCAAATGGTCACATGCTTTTCCTTGGTGAAGGTAAGCATCTGTCTCCAATCTTACAAAGGAGAATGCCATCATCATTCTTTGAGAAGGAGGGTGTATGCCAAGATTAACTTCATTTTTAGCCACAAATTTTCTTTCTCGAACTTCTTCCCAATGCCGTTATCACTCCATTTGAGATGTGATCTGGTCTTATTCTTTACTCAGCCACATCTGTATCTGCTTTCCACACACTCTGAATCAGATAGGGTACATCTTGACATGAAATTACCATGTTTTAACTAATCATGTATATCTTATAACAGCTTCACATTTAACAATTTGCTGTTTTCCTCAAAACATTCAAAAAGTTATATTCATCTATATACTTCACACGGACAATATCCAAATCAGGTATGTATTTTCACATATATCACAAAGACATAAAGTCCAACATCAGATGTGTTTAATTTATGACATCACCACCAACTCAGATATCTCTAACCTTCTGATTCATTAATTGACAATTTAAAATTATGTGGTTCTTGTAATACAAACAAATAAGGAATGTAATCACTATCTTACCTTTTATATCATTATCAAACAGAAATAAAATGAGTCCTTCATATTTCTCACAAATGCTTCACTCATGCATTTAAATCATTCATTAATGATGGTGAAAATCACAAATAGGAATATCTAATTCCGAACAAACTTTGCAAACAAACAAACTATGTAGGCTCCGGGCCAGGTATGGTCCATCTGCACCCCCCCCACAACTCTCCGACCCTGGGTTTTTCTGAACCATTGGGGTGTCCTGGGGTGGAAATCAACTGGTAACAGTAAATAAACTTGGACTCACTACCCATTTGGTACCTATATTGGATGGTACCCTCAAAACAGCATATTTTTAAATCCGCGTTGCGCCATATTCGACACACGTGTTCTTTTGGTATTTGTGCCTGCTAATATTAACTCAGAATAAAAAGTTATATACCAAAAGAAAGCTGTTCATCTACTGATCATCATAGAATATTGACACATTACTTATAATGGTACCTTAATGGTCATAACTAGTGCTGAATAGCAGTACCCCACTTTAACGTAACATAATTCGGTATCGACCGTACTATTTCATCTTACACACATAATATGAACACATTACACCTGATATGCTTACATATATATTTTATTGGCTTTCTCCTGTATATCAGCTTTAATTTGATACCAGATACATCCCCATAGCTTCAATTCTCTTTTTTATACAGCGTGTCAAAGATACTACCGGTATGGGGTGATATTGTAGGCGATGCTGCATTTGTCAATTTACAAATGCTGCCACGTATATCATGTACATATATGTTGGACACATGACAAAATCTATGTATTGTTAATATGTGTTACTTAATATATTGTTGTATTGATGTATCACTGTAGTTTATTGCAGGAATTTTGACGAAAATGGCATGCAGATCCTTCCATGTTTGTATCCTGCGTAAATTGAGATCATCAGATTGTACAATTATGTTATTTAAGTGTCTCTTACAGCGACAGAACGAGTCAATTAGTTAAGTTAAACACCTTTTTTTACATAGTTAAGTATGCAATATAAGATATTTTTTATAATTAAGATGCAATTTATAATAATTATTCAGCTTGGTACTTACCAATATTTTGATGTGTTTTGCAGGTGAAGTAACAACGCTAATATGGAACATCCGGCGCGAGCGAAACGTACACGTGAGAGTGAACAACCACCCATTGTGTGCATAACTCATGTAAAGGGACTGAGCTATAGAGAGTTGCACTTGTTATCTGGACTCAAAAATTCTGAGAAGGAATTGGCCAAGCTGCAGGAGGTCAAAGAAAGACGCCTTGCACAACCCCCACAGTCTCCGCATATGATGAAGGACACATGTGATTTGGTCCCTGAATCTCTGGCCGAACACCATGGTTTCCACTGGGAGTGTTACAAGCGTTTCACGATGAACTTAGACAGACTGAACCCTCCTACTGCAGGTACATCTGAAACAACTGGTGCCACAACTCAGCGGATGGCCCGTACTAGTTCTGGTGACAAGATCATATTTAAGCCAGACTGTATCTTCTGTTCTTCGGAAAGTCGTAAAAAAGTGAAAGTGCATGGCAGTTGGACTACCCAGGGGATGAGCCAGTTCGAGTATGAAGGCTGGAAGCCGGTACTGGAGATGGCTGAAATGAAGCAAGATGAAACGCTCTTAATGAGGATCCGAGGCCATGATCTTTTTGCCTCTGAGGCAAAGTTCCACAAAACTTGCCGTATGAAATATATGCAAAAGCCAGAGAAATGGCGCAGTACTGACGAAGAGGCACAGCACCATCAAGGAGAATTAGAAGAAGCCCACAGACAGGCATTCGATGTGGTATGTGATGCCATTGAAAGGGATGTGTTAATGGCCAAGAAGATAATGAAACTATCCGACCTGAGGCAAATGTATGTCATTAACCTGCAAACCAGCAAATATGCGAATCCTGACTACCGAGCCAGCAAACTAAAACTGAAGCTTGAAAACCACGAGCCTTTCAGGGAGAGACTATCATTCTGTGATCTGGGAAAGTCCTACATAATATTCAGCACTGCAATTGACGTCCAGACAGCAGTGAAACAAGCCTTCAAATTGGGATCAAGAGATATGATTGAGAGTGCAGGTAGCCATTTACGACTGTCAATTCTGGATGATTTCTCGAATGCCCCAGAACTGAAATGGCCACCAAGTCCTTCTGATCTCCAACAAATGGACGATGTTATACCAGATTCACTCAAGAAGCTGCTATGCTACATCATAACTGGAACAACATCAGCAAGGTCACAACGAAGCCAGCGATTAGTTCAATCAATCGGCCAAGATATCTGTCGCGCTGCCACCAAAGGCTCTTGGAAGCTTCCAAAACACATCATCATGTGCACGTCCCTGAGACATCTATACAGAAGTGAAAAGCTCATAACCCTTCTTAATAGAATGGGACACTGTGAGAGTTATTCATTTTCACTTGAATTGGAGACTGCACTGGCCGAATCAGTGATGAAGTCATCGACACAACTCTCCAACCAAATCATCAGGTCACCACGAGAGCCGTCTGTCTTCCACTCGGAGTTTGACAATTTCGACTCATTGGTGAATGATCTGACAGGAAAAGGTTCTGTTCATACAGCACACGGGATCATGATGGACATATGCCATTCGTGCAAGCAAGCCAACTTGACTGCACTCATGCAGTGTTTGACTTTTGTTGATAATTAACAAAATGCAATTGTTTGTTTGTGTTCTTTTGAGAGTGGATACTTGTATTATCTATCTATAATTCCAGTAATCTCTGTTTGTACGTTTGTACGTTTGTACGTTTGTTTGTCTGTGACCGCTGTTTCTCGACAACCACGGGTCCGATATACTTTTAACTTGCCAGGTATATTGCTGGGGACCCGAGGATGTGCCTTTTCAAGGTTTCATATTAATCGGACAATTACTTACCGAGCTATGTCCAAAAAACGATTCAACCAATCAGAGAGCAGCGAACTATCGCGTGTGCCGAACGTGGCGGACACACTCTGCCTCGGATGGCACATTTGAGAGCGTATTCATTTATTTCACGTTTGCAAACTATGTTGGCGTTAAACTATGTTTTAAAACTAATAAAAACGAATTTGCGATTCATTCGCTTTCCTGCGCGTTTGTGCACGCGATGGCGATTTCTTTACCAAACTCCGGAAGCCGTTCGCTTTGGACCAAACCATTTCATGTAAATAGAGGGGGGGGATATAATTTTAGATATAGATATAGTACGGGCAATGCCCTAGTATGATATAATGTGGTTAACTGAGTGTACGACATACATATGTAATTGTAGGGATAAAACTGACTGTTAATATTATTATGATATCTGTTGTTGAGCAATAATGTTTGGTTTATCATCAAAATATTCGATACTAAAAATTTTTTCAATGGGATGTTAAAATTTAGTTTCAAATAAGAAATATTTTTACTTTTACAGTAAATATTCGAGCATTACATTGTTACTGTTCTGTGGAAGGTGTTTGACCCAGTGTATGAATATTAATATGATGATATTAAAAACTACTGTGATTAATAAACAAGTTTTTCTTGTTTAATATGTTAATAAGATGGCAGTATGATTATGATATTCGATTATGAATGACATTTATAAGTGTAATAGGCAGTTCTTTTGAATATAGACAAAGACTGTTACCGAGATTATATGATTCATGGTTCCCGCGAAACAGGTAGTATCTTTGACACGCTGTATAAAAAAGAGAATTGAAGCTATGGGGATGTATCTGGTATCAAATTAAAGCTGATATACAGGAGAAAGCCAATAAAATATATATGTAAGCATATCAGGTGTAATGTGTTCATATTATGTGTGTAAGATGAAATAGTACGGTCGATACCGAATTATGTTACGTTAAAGTGGGGTACTGCTATTCAGCACTAGTTATGACCATTAAGGTACCATTATAAGTAATGTGCCAATATTCTATGATGATCAGTAGATGAACAGCTTTCTTTTGGTATATAACTTTTTATTCTGAGTTAATATTAGCAGGCACAAATACCAAAAGAACACGTGTGTCGAATATGGCGCAACGCGGATTTAAAAATATGCTGTTTTGAGGGTACCATCCAATATAGGTACCAAATGGGTAGTGAGTCCAAGTTTATTTACTGTTACCAGTTGATTTCCACCCCAGGACACCCCAATGGTTCAGAAAAACCCAGGGTCGGAGAGTTGTGGGGGGGGTGCAGATGGACCATACCTGGCCCGGAGCCTAATGCATAATGTATTAATTATCATAGATTCTCCCCATTTTTTTAAATTTTATTTATTTTTAACATGAGGAATCAGTTCAATAGTGTCTACTACTAGTATGTGATCTTCAAATGGTGTCTTACATCACTTTTAATTTTCATGATTTGTAACTTCTGGTGATATGAGTTCACTGATCTTGTAAAACTGGCACAGTCCATAACCTTTTTTATTATGTCGTTATCTTAACTCTACTGTATTCATTTGTAGCATTACCTGATTCAATCTTTTTATCTCGGTATTTATGTCATCATAAAAGTCTTTCTATTTTGGTTCCATATTTGTTTCTATTCTCATCAGCATCAGATGATTTATTAATTTGTTCCAACACACTGCAAGCAATGTTTTTTTTTTTGGTTTTTTTTAACAAGCCTCCACCAAACTATTTCCAATAACAATCATCAATTTAACTCAAAATGTAAGTTTAAACAAAACTTCGAACAATTAACTTCAAAGAGTCAACAAATTCATTTCATAAACAGATCTTGAAATATTTTAACTACCACTCTTCCAAATATATCTATCTTAACCTTGCAACCAGTTGTATACTCCTAGAATTTTGCTCCGTTATCCCTTAGCTCTTAGACATTTGATTTACGAGCAATTCATATACTTTGTAAAAATATATACATATATATATATATATATATATATACAGTAATAAACTGTATATATATATCATTAATTCATTATGTCATTAATTGGTTCCATAAGCCGTGACGTAACTCGGTTTTTGACGTAAACCAGGCGTAATGTCTTTAAAATGCCTTAAAATGAAGACAAATACCGTAATTCGTAAAACTAGAGTAAATAACTGGAGGAGGCTGCGGCTTTGCCCTGAATCTTTGCCACTCCCCGTCGGGAGTCCCTCCGTTGTTTTCTATCGGTCGGGTCTTCTCCTCGAATGGGGTGACCGGCACGGATGTGTCGACCGTGAGCTCGCTTGTGTGCCGAGTGGCTCCACGGCCCGCTTCACCACGGCGTGCTTTACCCAACGTGTCCGAGCAGTTTCACCGGTGGTCATGTCATGTCGTGTCGTCTGTGACGAACGATCGAGCTCAGGGTTCTGTGAACTCGGCCGCCCCGGGGATCGACGCTCGCCTCCGAGTCGTAGGCGTGCCGCATCTTTCCTTGAGCGGCCGAAGTTGCTTGCTTGCTTTATTTTTGGACGATGCGATATACGCAGAAACGACGATGTACAGGCAGGCATTTGCAAATCCATGCACATGTGCACATGCACACGTCGATCGGTTCTTTACAAGGATATGCATCAACAACAACATGCTACTCTCTGCACCACAGCTGTCAATTTCCAAACAATTTACCTACTCCCTCTCCCTAACTTTAAACTACCCTCCCCGGGTATTCGTGAAGGGGTCCATCCTCCCCCATCCACTCCTTCGCACCATGCACTCCACACCACTCAATCCACACTACTCACTCCACACACCATTTATTCCCACACACCAAGTATTCTCTCCATTTATCCACTTGCACCCCATGCAAGTCAATCACTCAACACCATTACACATGTCCTCAATACACCACTCATACACTCTCTGGTCATCCCAGACCATTGACTCATTTCACCAAGTTCAACGATAACCAGATTCTCACACACACAACCATTCTCGACCAATGCCTCATTTCACCAAGTTCATTCCAAAGATCCTCATTCAATTCCTCATTTGTGCCTAAAGCTCATCCTCATTCTCATACGCATGATACACCAGATACACCAAGAGCGGCTTCAGCTTGAAGTCGCCGGTGCAATTACCCCCAAGCATTAGCGTTAGCCGCTCCTTCGTGACTTTGTAGCCTGGCATAGTCTTCTCCTCCTTCGAGATAAAGGAGATGATGATGTAGGAGTGACGTAAAGTCGCACATAATGACGTTCGCTGAACTGAAATTTACTCTAGAAGAGTGGCGTAAAGTCGGATTTGACGTAGGTCGAAATGGCGTAAAACGGGGTATGACTGTATATATACAGATCTTATTATTCATCCAATGGTTTTCCTTGCCAACTGTCATATTATAACATTTTAATAAACCTTTGGAAATATCTTCCCAATAAAGGGAGCAATAAATTCCCTCCATTACTTGCAAAATACTCATCTGTAAATTACATATGCAATTACAGTTTTTTCCAAATTTGCCTGGCCTTTACGGCCATAGAAATTGCTGCTAACATGCAGTACCTTTTTATCTACCAAGCAATTATTCTTCCACATAAGACCTCTACCAAATTTTAAAATCTGGGATTTCTGATTATATGGATGCATACTCTCAGGACATTTCAGGCTGCTGTTAACAATCCACTGCGATAAATTAATTCCTTTTCACACAATTAATTAATTAGTACAAATTGAGGATGTTATCCCTAACATATTCATTTATAGATTCATTGTTTTGGATCTGTCTTTCAACTGCCATAAGGAAGAATAATAGCTCTTATGAGTCTTAGTAATATCTCACTTAATTTACCCAGCATCTAAAAATTATTTACTATCCATTCTCCTTCTGTTAACCCGTGACTTTGCTTAAATTCCAAAGCTTAATTTGGTGAATCACATGTGTACAAACCACTGCTTATTCAGACGCTTTGTATGTTGTAAAAAATATCCAAGTAAGTTTTACGCCCCTATAAATGTTTCTTGTCTATTTCTATGCCACTAGTGAGTACCAATGACACCAGTATGCCAATATAGGTGTTCCAAGTTATTAAAATATATTGCAGGTACACGTAACATCACGTTCTGATTTTAAACTACGCAACAGCACGTTCATGTCTATCCCTTGGTTTGAGATTCACAATACATCCCGTTTAAAAAACTCACAATAGTGGCTGAATATTCCCATTTATTATTTCTCTCTTAAAATGTTATTCCATCACCAAAATGTCACTCAATCAAATTTTTTCCATCTTTTTTTATGATGTTAATAACTAATAAAATCAACCACCTTGGTCCATTGCACAATCTGATTTGTTCGTTTCCATTTTCCATCCTACTTCATTGTTCCATTGTAAAATCCATGTTTTATGAAAATTAATATACGTTCAAGTCTGGTGTTACATTTCCCTTATCAATTCAGCAAAATTTTCTGTCCAAAACCCATTCCCTGGAACTTATCAGAATATTACCATTTTCAGGGAGTATCTTAAAATCTCCTTTCATAAATCATCCAGCTCATCTTCGTGAGCTCTTCCTCATTTTCACGTCTGTCTTTGTCTATTAACCCATATCATCTACTCCTAATACACATCTATACCTACAGCCAAATTTTACATGCTGATAAAAATATGTATCAGAAATCCATAAGCAGAGTACTCTGCTAAGTCCGTGTAAGATCCCTTACAAATTTTGCTAATGTTACTCCCAAAGGCATATCATTACCTTTTAATTTTATGAAGCTCATATCCATAAATAGCTATGTGTCCTCATATAGGTTTTATCAAAAAAATGGAATCCCAAGGTTATAATTTCCTACTGTTAATTAATGGCTGCTTATAACTCAGCACATCGAATATTTGCATTCCATCTGCCTTGTTAAAAAAAAAAACTTTCATATTCAAATTATGTCTTTTATTTTATGGATGTTTGGAAATTATGAGAAATTATGGAAATTATGTTTTTTATTTTTATGGATTTTATGGATATTCGATCCCATCCACATCATATTATCTATTTCAATACAGGTATACTGTCGTTTTCAGCAATCTTTTGAGGAAAAAAAAAATACACAAACTTATGCATTATGTATACTTATTTGCATTGGAACCATTATTTTCATATCAAGGTGGGTGTCAATTTCATAAAGTTTGTCCCTTAATTTTTTAGAAACGCAGATACACAAACAGACAAAAAATTTTCTTAGAAATCCCTACAATGTGCACATTGAAATCACCCTTTGTCTTCCACAATAACTTATCCAAATTTTGACAGCACACCCGTTTACATGCCAGTCGACCACTGACATATCAATCATCCAAAAACAATAGTCCGAAATTCCCACCTGATCATCATGTGACTCCCGTCACTTCGTTCCCAAAAAGAAATTTGCAAAGCAATTGTTCCAAAATTTGTAAATTCAAAAAATTGTTTTGCCAAAAATGCTCCCTTAAACCACATATATAATTGGCAAATATGAGGCTTCCAGAATTAAATCTAATCCTGGAACTTTTAATTCAATGTTCCCAAAAGTCTCCAATTTCGGCATTTGATCAATTAATTATTATTTTGATAATAAGCAAAAAAAATGAATCATTCTTGCTCCGAAGACTTTTCAGCCACAGGAAGCATCGACAGTTTCTCATTTTGGTCTAGTGATCTAGTCTGTTGAGGCCAATTGTCATTTGGGATCTACAGCAACGAAGGCCTAGTCATTGTCTGACGTGCGGGTGAGCACTGGTACCCTTGATCTTGGTGGCCCTATGAAATAGTTTCCTTTCTGAATATGGACAACATCGTCTCCAGTGTCCCAATTCTCCACACTTAAAACACCGGTCCTCATCATTGCGTGTTCTTTCAGGCCTACCCATCCTGTTACTTCCTTGTCGATTAGGTCTCTGATTTTCCCTTGGATCATAAGAAAATTCTCTGTGCTGTGCTATTTGGGGAGACAAATGGGAATCAGATGGGGCAAATGTCACTTTTATTCCTACATTCGAAAGCAGTTGTGCATGTATCTCCTTCAATGTATCCTGTATCCTTTTTAGTTTAAGTTCTAGGTCCGTTATCCTTTCTTGCTGTTCCCACTTCCTGGATTCAACATCCCAATGATGGAATGCCAGCCAGTCTACCATTAGGTTCTGTCTCTTCCTGGCGTTCAATTCTTGTCCTAATCTGTCCAATCGACTTCGCTCAAATGTACCATCTCTTGGAAACTCCTTGGTATGTCCCTTTGTCCACAAATACCAATTCTCAACATCCTTAATGGCCTCTATACCATAATGGTTGTACATATAATATGTACAAGTACCTTTTTGTGGAATATCTGGTTCAACTTTTCTACCCTTACAGGCCCTATTTCCCATTATGCCTATATGAATGTATTAGGTAAACCACTGTATGAACTATAAATAAAATCTGCTGGGGTTATTCCACCTTGTACACTGTAACCTGTATGTTGCGTCTTCTGAGGTTGGTATGACAGTCGTTCTTCACTGGTGATTCCAGGAAGAGTCTCTCCTGCTTTCAATTGACGATGGCAGCTGAGTCCAGGAACACCTCCTTTTTGTACAACCGTTTCACCAACCGATCCCCAAACTGATCGGGCAGGTAAATCACCACAGATAGGTGGAGAACCACGTATCGGTCCCTCATCACCAGAGCCAAAACACTTTTGCGGAGGCCAGGTAATTGCGTTCCCTGTTGAAAAGGCACGCCAGATGTTAAGCACATATATAATATATATATATATATATATATATATATATATATATATATATATATATATATATATATATATATAATTATTTATATATATATATATATATATAATTATTTATATATATATATATATATATATATATATATATATATATATATATATATATATACGTATATATATATATATATATATATATATATATATATATATATATATATATATATATATATATTTGGACCTTCCCTTCGCTTTTCTCAATTTACGACCTTGCTCATTTTTGAATGTATCTTCACATTGACGTAAATATTTTGATTCCACATTGATTTCACAATGTGGATTTTATCACATTTTAAAAAATCAAACTATCTTCCAATCAAATCAAAAATCAAAAATCAGAATGGTTCATCTTCTTCTATCAAAAAAAAAAATTTCGAGAAAAAAATCAGTGTTACAGGGTCCTCCCCTATTTACCTGGTCTCGGTGACCTCCGAACCTCGAGGGGAGCCCCGGCAGAGAAATATGTTATCCTTGGGGAAATCAATCAGATCATTAATGAGACCACACCAAGGGTTATGAACGAACAAGGATATATTCACAATCCCAAACACATAACATAAAGGGTGAATACATCAATTCACAATTACAATCACAATATTTAAGATGGTACCACCTTATATATCCCTCTAACCCAACTTACTGCACTTCCCCCCCAATGTCTCTGGACTCCTCCAAGGCGACGTCGAGTCGCTCCGGCGATCGTCGGATCAATGGCCGCTCAAAGTCAATTGAGGCTTGGACGAGTGAAACAACCCGGAGATCACGTGATCCAGTTCCCGCACAATGGCGGTGGTATGGGCGCTTTCCCAAGACACTCCAAACATGCATGTACACCGTGCAGCCGCAAACCGCATCGTCTCCTTCAAAGGCCGCTGGCGCGCACACACGTCCTGGACAACCCACCGAGGAAGGTGAACCCAGCAGACGCGGCAACCTTATTCTGCGAACGCCGTGCAACGCGCGCGAGTCCCAATGGCGGCGGGCTTGTACTTGCGGCGAACTTATGCGACGAGGGTTCATCCGAATCCGACGTCGACCTCGATCTGACATGCAGATGTGAACAGTCCCAGCGATCACAACGCTGAAGGCAGGACTTCCTTTATAGGCTCAACCGCACCGTCTCCTTTGACAATGCTCGCTACGAAGCTTCAACCACCACGTCTCTTTCCAATCTCCTCCCACCTCCTTTTCTTCGCTCCACCTCTTCCGGTCTCGATCCGGATTTCCGGCCACATTTTACCAAGAGTGCTTTTAAATCTTTTACTCACAACAACCCTTTCCCTTCAGTCACAATAAGCATACTATCTCGAACGCTTCGAACCAGCAACAATACTCATAACCACAATCATTAAGGCCGAGTCCGTAACAAAAGTTATTTTCACAATCTTCTGATATCCACTCTAATCCATTCCCCTATCAAATCTTACAGAGGAGCCTGGAAGAGAATGGAAAATCAAAAGCTCTATCAAACGATCAATATTGTGTTGTTCAAACCCACCAAAAAACAAAAACACATCAGCAAAAAAAATCCGAATAAAATCCAATAGAACACCATTTAGCTCCAGGCAGCCTGATTCCTAATTTTACGAGGAGGAAACACAATGCTGCTTCCTGGGGGCCCTCCAAGAAGCGAGATATGCTTCCCTCTCGTCCTATTACCTCCATCAAAGGAGAGGATATTACATTTAAACCGTTTGTTTGTCTGTCTGCACAGAACAATTTTGATTTTCTCTGCATTCCACATTTGTGATGGCATTGAAAACCAGTTTTTGCACTTGGGTTCGTGTAGAAAACCACTTTTCGCAATTGGGTTAGTGTTGCAAAACCACTTTCCACACCTGCGCTGGTGTTGAAAAACACTTTTTGCACTTGTTTAAGTGTTGAAAACTACTTATCGCACTTGTACTCGTGTTGAAAACCACTTTCCACACTTGTGTTGGTGTTGCAAACCACTTTCGCAACTCGTGCTGGTGTTGCAAAACCACTTTTTGCACTTGTGTTAGTGTTGCAAAACCACTTTTCGCACTTGTGCTAGTGTTGAAAACCACATTCCGCACTTGAGCTAGTGTTGCAGAACTACTTTCCGCACTTGTGCTGGCATTGGATACCACTTTTTGCACTTGTGTTAGTGTTGCAAAACCACTTCCCATGCTCGTGCTGGTGTTGCAGAACCACTTTCCGCACTTGTGCTGGCATTGAAAACCACTTTCCGCACTTGATCTAGTGTTGCAGAACCACTTTTTGCACTTGTGCTGACATTGAAAACCACTTTTCACACATGTGCTAGTTTTGCAAAACCACTTTCCGCACTTGTGCTGGTGCTGAAAACCACGTTTCGAGCTCCTGTTAGTGTTCAAAACCACTTTTTGCACTTGTGTTAGTGTTGCAAAATCACTTGTCTCACTTGGGTTCGTGTTGCAAAACCACTTTTTGCACTTGTGCTGGCGTTTGAAAACCACTCTCCCACTTGAGATCTTGTTGCAAAACCACTTTCCACACTTGCGCTCGTGTTGAAAACCATGTTCTACACTTGTGCTTGTGTTGCAAAACCACTTTCCGCACTTGTGCTGGTGTTGAAAACAACTTTTTGAACTTTGGTTAGTGTTGAAAACCACTTCTTGCAATTGTGTTAGTGTTTAAAACCACTTTTTGCACATGTGCTCGTGTTGAAAATCACTTTTTGCACTTGTGTACATGTTGCAAAACCAATTTTCGCACTTCTGTTAGTGTTGCAAAACCACTTTTCGCCCTCATGTTAGTTTTGAAAAACACTTTTTGCACTTGCGCTCATGTTGAAAAACACTTCCCACACTTGTGTTAGTGTTGAAAACCACTTTCCACACTTGCGCTAGTGTTGAAAACCACAATTCGCATTTGTCTTAGTGTTGCAAGACCAATTTCCACACTTGTGCTGGCATTGAAAACGACTTTCCACACCCGTGCTCGTGTTGCAGAACCACTTTTTGCACTTGTGCTGGCATTGAAAACCACTTTTTGCACTTGTGTTAGTATTGCAAAACCAGTTTCCACACTTGTGCTGACATTGAAAACCACGTTTCACACATGTGCTAGTTTTGCAAAACCACTTTCCGCACTTGTGCTGGTGTTGAAAACCACTTTTTGCACTTCTGATAGTGTTGAAAACCACTTTTTGCGCTCCTGTTAGTGTTCAAAACCACTTTTTGCACTTGTGTTAATGATGCAAAATCACTTGTCTCACTTGAGCTTGTGTTCAAAACCACTTTCCACACTTGCGCTCGTGTTGAAAACCACGTTCTACACTTGTGCTTGTGTTGCAAAACCACTTTCCGCACTTGTGCTGGTGTTGAAAACAACTTTTTGCACTTTGGTTAGTGTTGAAAACCACTTTTTGCAATTGTGTTAGTGTTTAAAACCATTTTCCACACTCGTGCTAGTGTTGCAGAACCACTATCCGCACTTGTGCTGGCATTGAAAACCACGTTTTGCACTTGTGTTAGTGTTGCAAAACCACTTTCAACACTTGCGCTCATGTTGAAAACCACGTCTACACTTGTGCTGACATTGAAAACCACTTTCCGCACTTGAGCTGGTGTCGCAGAACCACTTTTTGCACTTGTGCTGACATTGAAAACCACTTTTTGCACTTGTATTAGTGTGGAAAAACCACTTTTTGCACTTGTGTTAGTGTTGAAAACCCACTTTTCGCACTTGTGTTGGTGCAGGAAACCACTTTTGCACTTGTATTAGTGTGGAAAAACCACTTTTCGCACTTGTGTTAGTGTTGAAAAACCACTTTTCGCACTTGTGTTGGTGCAGGAAACCACTTTTGCACTTATATTAGTGTGGAAAAAACACTTTTTGCACTTGTGATAGTGTTGAAAAACCACTTTTCGCACTTGTGTTAGTGTTGAAAAACCACTTTTCGCACTTGTGTTGGTGCAGGAAACACTTTTGCACTTGTATTAGTGTGGAAAAAACACTTTTTGCACTTGTGATAGTGTTGAAAAACCACTTTTCGCACTTGTGTTTGTGTTGAAAAACCACTTTTCGCACTTGTGTTGGTGCAGGAAACCACTTTTGCACTTGTATTAGTGTGGAAAAAACACTTTTTGCACTTGTGATAGTGCTGAAAAACCACTTTTCGCACTTGTGTTAGTGTTGAAAAACCACTTTTCGCACTTGTGTTGGTGCAGGAAACCACTTTTGCACTTGTATTAGTGTGGAAAAACCACTTTTTGCACCTGTGATAGTGTTGAAAAACCACGTTTCGCACTTGTGTTAGTGTTGAAAAACCACATTTCGCACTTGTGTTAGTGAAGGAAACCACTTTTTGCACTTGTGATAGTGTTGAAAAACCACTTTTCGCACTTGAGTTGGTGCAGGAAACCACTTTTGCACTTGTATTAGTATGGAAAAAACACTTTTTGCACTTGTGATAGTGTTGAAAAACCACTTTTCGCACTTGTGTTAGTGTTGATAAACCACTTTTCGCACTTGTGTTAGTGTTGAAAAACCAATTTTCGCACTTGTGTTGGTGCAGGAAACCACTTTTGCACTTGTATTAATGTGGAAAAAACACTTTTTGCACATGTGATAGTGTTGAAAAACCACTTTTCGCACTTGTGTTAGTGTTGAAAAACCACTTTTCGCACTTGTGTTGGTGCAGGAAACCACTTTTGCACTTGTGTTAGTGTTGAAAAACCACTTTTCGCACTTGTGTTAGTGTTGAAAAACCACTTTTCGCACTTGTGTTGGTGCAGGAAACCACTTTTGCACTTGTATTAGTGTGGAAAAAACACTTTTTGCACTTGTGATAGTGTTGAAAAACCACTTTTCGCACTTGTGTTCGTGTTGAAAACCCACTTTTCGCACTTGTGTTTGTGTTGAAAATCCACTTTTCGCACTTGTGTTGGTGCAGGAAACCACTTTTGCACTTGTATTAGTGTGGAAAAACCACTTTTTGCACTTGTGATAGTGTTGAAAAACCACTTTTCGCACTTGTGTTAGTGTTGAAAAACCACTTTTCGCACTTGTGTTGGTGCAGGAAACCACTTTTGCACTTGTGTTAGTGTTGAAAAACCACTTTTCGCACTTGTGTGTGTGTTGAAAAACCACTTTTTGCACTTGTGTTGGTGCAGGAAACCACTTTTGCACTTGTATTAGTGTGGAAAAAACACTTTTTGCACTTGTGATAGTGTTGAAAAACCACTTTTCGCACTTGTGTTAGTGTTGAAAAACCACTTTTTGCACTTGTGTTGGTGCAGGAAACCACTTTTGCACTTGTATTAGTGTGGAAAAACCTCTTTGCGTACTTGTGATAGTGTTGAAAAACACTTTTTGCACTTGTATTAGTGTGGAAAAAACACTTTTTGCACTTGTGATAGTGTTGAAAAAACACTTTTCGCACTTGTGTTAGTGTTGAAAACCCACTTTTCGCACTTGTGTTTGTGTTGAAAATCCACTTTTCGCACTTGTGTTGGTGCAGGAAACCACTTTTGCACTTGTATTAGTGTGGAAAAACCACTTTTCGCACTTGTGTTAGTGTTGAAAAACCACTTTTCGCACTTGTGTTGGTGCAGGAAACCACTTTTGCACTTGTATTAGTGTGGAAAAACCACTTTTCGCACTTGTGTTAGTGTTGAAAACCCACTTTTCGCACTTGTGTTAGTGTTGAAAATCCACTTTTCACACTTGTGTTGGTGCAGGAAACCACTTTTGCACTTGTATTAGCGTGGAAAAACCACTTTTCGCACTTGTGTTACTGTTGAAAAACCACTTTTTGCACTTGTGTTAGTGTTGAAAAACCACTTTTCGCACTTGTGTTGGTGCAGGAAACCACTTTTGCACTTGTGTTGGTGCAGGAAACCACTTTTGCACTTGTATTAGTGTGGAAAAAACACTTTTTGCACTTGTGATAGTGTTGAAAAACCACTTTTCGCACTTGTGTTAGTGTTGAAAAACCACTTTTCGCACTTGTGTTGGTGCAGGAAACCACTTTTGCACTTGTATTAGTGTGGAAAAAACACTTTTTGCACTTGTGATAGTGTTGAAAAACCACTTTTCGCACTTGTGTTAGTGTTGAAAAACCACTTTTCGCACTTGTGTTGGTGCAGGAAACCACTTTTGCACTTGTATTAGTGTGGAAAAAACACTTTTTGCACTTGTGATAGTGTTGAAAAACCACTTTTCGCACTTGTGTTAGTGTTGAAAAACCACTTTTCGCACTTGTGTTGGTGCAGGAAACCACTTTTGCACTTGTATTAGTGTGGAAAAACCACTTTTTGCACCTGTGATAGTGTTGAAAAACCACTTTTCGCGCTTGTGTTAGTGTTGAAAAACCACTTTTCGCACTTGTGTTAGTGAAGGAAACCACTTTTTGCACTTGTGATAGTGTTGAAAAACCACTTTTCGCACTTGTGTTGGTGCAGGAAACCACTTTTGCACTTGTATTAGTGTGGAAAAAACACTTTTTGCACTTGTGATAGTGTTGAAAAACCACTTTTCGCACTTGTGTTAGTGTTGAAAAACCACTTTTCGCACTTGTGTTAGTGTTGAAAAACCACTTTTCGCACTTGTGTTGGTGCAGGAAACCACTTTTGCACTTGTATTAGTGTGGAAAAAACACTTTTTGCACTTTTGATAGTGTTGAAAAACCACTTTTTGCACTTGTGTTCGTGTTGAAAACCCACTTTTCGCACTTGTGTTTGTGTTGAAAATCCACTTTTCGCACTTGTGTTGGTGCAGGAAACCACTTTTGCACTTGTATTAGTGTGGAAAAACCACTTTTTGCACTTGTGATAGTGTTGAAAAACCACTTTTCGCACTTGTGTTAGTGTTGAAAAACCACTTTTCGCACTTGTGTTAGTGTTGAAAAACCAATTTTCGCACTTGTGTTGGTGCAGGAAACCACTTTTGCACTTGTATTAGTGTGGAAAAAACACTTTTTGCACATGTGATAGTGTTGAAAAACCACTTTTCGCACTTGTGTTAGTGTTGAAAAACCACTTTTCGCACTTGTGTTGGTGCAGGAAACCACTTTTGCACTTGTGTTGGTGTTGAAAAACCACTTTTCGCACTTGTGTTAGTGTTGAAAAACCACTTTTCGCACTTGTGTTCGTGTTGAAAACCCACTTTTCGCACTTGTGTTGGTGCAGGAAACCACTTTTGCACTTGTGTTAGTGTTGAAAAACCACTTTTCGCACTTGTGTTAGTGTTGAAAAACCACTTTTCGCACTTGTGTTGGTGCAGGAAACCACTTTTGCACTTGTATTAGTGTGGAAAAACCACTTTTCGCACTTGTGTTAGTGTTGAAAACCCACTTTTCGCACTTGTGTTAGTGTTGAAAATCCACTTTTCGCACTTGTGTTGGTGCAGGAAAACACTTTTGCACTTGTATTAGTGTGGAAAAACCACTTTTCGCACTTGTGTTAGTGTTGAAAACCCACTTTTCGCACTTGTGTTAGTGTTGAAAACCCACTTTTCGCACTTGTGTTAGTGTTGAAAATCCACTTTTCGCACTTGTGTTGGTGCAGGAAAACACTTTTGCACTTGTATTAGTGTGGAAAAACCACTTTTCGCACTTGTGATAGTGTTGAAAAACCACTTTTCGCACTTGTGTTAGTGTTGAAAAACCACTTTTCGCACTTGTGTTGGTGCAGGAAACCACTTTTGCACTTGTATTAGTGTGGAAAACCACTTTTTGCACCTGTGATAGTGTTGAAAAACCACTTTTCGCACTTGTGTTAGTGTTGAAAAACCACTTTTCGCACTTGTGTTGGTGCAGGAAACCACGTTTGCACTTGTATTAGTGTGGAAAAACCACTTTTTGCACCTGTGATAGTGTTGAAAAACCACTTTTCGCGCTTGTGTTAGTGTTGAAAAACCACTTTTCGCACTTGTGTTAGTGAAGGAAACCACTTTTTGCACTTGTGATAGTGTTGAAAAACCACTTTTCGCACTTGTGTTGGTGCAGGAAACCACTTTTGCACTTGTATTAGTGTGGAAAAAACACTTTTTGCACTTGTGATAGTGTTGAAAAACCACTTTTCGCACTTGTGTTAGTTTTGAAAAACCACTTTTCGCACTTGTGTTAGTGTTGAAAAACCACTTTTCGCACTTGTGTTGGTGCAGGAAACCACTTTTGCACTTGTATTAGTGTGGAAAAAACACTTTTTGCACTTTTGATAGTGTTGAAAAACCACTTTTCGCACTTGGGTTCGTCTTGAAAACCCACTTTTCGCACTTGTGTTTGTGTTGAAAATCCACTTTTCGCACTTGTGTTGGTGCAGGAAACCACTTTTGCACTTGTATTAGTGTGGAAAAACCACTTTTTGCACTTGTGATAGTGTTGAAAAACCACTTTTCGCACTTGTGTTAGTGTTGAAAAACCACTTTTCGCACTTGTGTTAGTGTTGAAAAACCAATTTTCGCACTTGTGTTGGTGCAGGAAACCACTTTTGCACTTGTATTAGTGTGGAAAAAACACTTTTCGCACTTGTGTTGGTGCAGGAAACCACTTTTGCACTTGTATTAGTGTGGAAAAACCACTTTTCGCACTTGTGTTAGTGTTGAAAACCCACTTTTCGCACTTGTGTTAGTGTTGAAAATCCACTTTTCGCACTTGTGTTAGTGTTGAAAAACCACTTTTCGCACTTGTGTTAGTGTTGAAAAACCAATTTTCGCACTTGTGTTGGTGCAGGAAACCACTTTTGCACTTGTATTAGTGTGGAAAAACCACTTTTCGCACTTGTTAGTGTTGAAAAACCACTTTTCGCATTTGTGTTAGTGTTGAAAAACCACTTTTCGCACTTGTGTTGGTGCAGGAAACCACTTTTGCACTTGTATTAGTGTGGAAAAACCACTTTTCGCACTTGTGTTAGTGTTGAAAACCCACTTTTCGCACTTGTGTTAGTGTTGAAAATCCACTTTTCGCACTTGTGTTGGTGCAGGAAACCACTTTTGCACTTGTATTAGTGTGGAAAAACCACTTTTCGCACTTGTGTTACTGTTGAAAAACCACTTTTCGCACTTGTGTTAGTGTTGAAAAACCACTTTTCGCACTTGTGTTGGTGCAGGAAACCACTTTTGCACTTGTATTAGTGTGGAAAAAACACTTTTTGCACTTGTGATAGTGTTGAAAAACCACTTTTCGCACTTGTGTTAGTGTTGAAAAACCACTTTTCGCACTTGTGTTGGTGCAGGAAACCACTTTTGCACTTGTATTAGTGTGGAAAAAACACTTTTTGCACTTGTGATAGTGTTGAAAAACCACTTTTCGCACTTGTGTTAGTGTTGAAAAACCACTTTTCGCACTTGTGTTGGTGCAGGAAACCACTTTTGCACTTGTATTAGAGTGGAAAAAACACTTTTTGCACTTGTGATAGTGTTGAAAAACCACTTTTCGCACTTGTGTTAGTGTTGAAAAACCACTTTTCGCACTTGTGTTGGTGCAGGAAACCACTTTTGCACTTGTATTAGTGTGGAAAAAACACTTTTTGCACTTGTGATAGTGTTGAAAAACCACTTTTCGCACTTGTGTTAGTGTTGAAAAACCACTTTTCGCACTTGTGTTGGTGCAGGAAACCACTTTTGCACTTGTATTAGTGTG
Source organism: Myxine glutinosa (assembly GCF_964187855.1). Taxonomy (NCBI): domain Eukaryota; kingdom Metazoa; phylum Chordata; class Myxini; order Myxiniformes; family Myxinidae; genus Myxine; species Myxine glutinosa. The sequence continues at coordinate 4,606,749 of NC_136272.1, read as the reverse complement.
GAAAAAACACTTTTTGCACTTGTGATAGTGTTGAAAAACCACTTTTCGCACTTGTGTTAGTGTTGAAAAACCACTTTTCGCACTTGTGTTAGTGTTGAAAAACCACTTTTCGCACTTGTGTTGGTGCAGGAAACCACTTTTGCACTTGTATTAGTGTGGAAAAAACACTTTTTGCACTTTTGATAGTGTTGCAAAACCACTTTTCGCACTTGTGTTCGTGTTGAAAACCCACTTTTCGCACTTGTGTTTGTGTTGAAAATCCACTTTTCGCACTTGTGTTGGTGCAGGAAACCACTTTTGCACTTGTATTAGTGTGGAAAAACCACTTTTTGCACTTGTGATAGTGTTGAAAAACCACTTTTCGCACTTGTGTTAGTGTTGAAAAACCACTTTTCGCACTTGTGTTAGTGTTGAAAAACCAATTTTCGCACTTGTGTTGGTGCAGGAAACCGCTTTTGCACTTGTATTAGTGTGGAAAAACCACTTTTCGCACTTGTGTTAGTGTTGAAAACCCACTTTTCGCACTTGTGTTAGTGTTGAAAATCCACTTTTCGCACTTGTGTTGGTGCAGGAAACCACTTTTGCACTTGTATTAGTGTGGAAAAACCACTTTTCGCACTTGTGTTACTGTTGAAAAACCACTTTTCGCACTTGTGTTAGTGTTGAAAAACAACTTTTCGCACTTGTGTTGGTGCAGGAAACCACTTTTGCACTTGTATTAGTGTGGAAAAAACACTTTTTGCACTTGTGATAGTGTTGAAAAACCACTTTTCGCACTTGTGTTAGTGTTGAAAAACCACTTTTCGCACTTGTGTTGGTGCAGGAAACCACTTTTGCACTTGTATTAGTGTGGAAAAAACACTTTTTGCACTTGTGATAGTGTTGAAAAACCACTTTTCGCACTTGTGTTAGTGTTGAAAAACCACTTTTTGCACTTGTGTTGGTGCAGGAAACCACTTTTGCACTTGTATTAGTGTGGAAAAACCACTTTTTGCACCTGTGATAGTGTTGAAAAACCACTTTTCGCACTTGTGTTAGTGTTGAAAAACCACTTTTCGCACTTGTGTTGGTGCAGGAAACCACTTTTGCACTTGTATTAGTGTGGAAAAACCACTTTTTGCACCTGTGATAGTGTTGAAAAACCACTTTTCGCGCTTGTGTTAGTGTTGAAAAACCACTTTTCGCACTTGTGTTAGTGAAGGAAACCACTTTTTGCACTTGTGATAGTGTTGAAAAACCACTTTTCGCACTTGTGTTGGTGCAGGAAACCACTTTTGCACTTGTATTAGTGTGGAAAAAACACTTTTTGCACTTGTGATAGTGTTGAAAAACCACTTTTCGCACTTGTGTTAGTGTTGAAAAACCACTTTTCGCACTTGTGTTGGTGTTGAAAAACCACTTTTCGCACTTGTGTTGGTGCAGGAAACCACTTTTGCACTTGTATTAGTGTGGAAAAAACACTTTTTGCACTTTTGATAGTGTTGAAAAACCACTTTTCGCACTTGTGTTCGTGTTGAAAACCCACTTTTCGCACTTGTGTTGGTGCAGGAAACCACTTTTGCACTTGTGTTAGTGTTGAAAAACCACTTTTCGCACTTGTGTTAGTGTTGAAAAACCACTTTTCGCACTTGTGTTGGTGCAGGAAACCACTTTTGCACTTGTATTAGTGTGGAAAAACCTCTTTGCGCACTTGTGATAGTGTTGAAAAACACTTTTTGCACTTGTATTAGTGTGGAAAAAACACTTTTCGCACTTGTGTTAGTGTTGAAAACCCACTTTTCGCACTTGTGTTTGTGCAGGAAACCACTTTTGCACTTGTATTAGTGTGGAAAAACCACTTTTCGCACTTGTGTTACTGTTGAAAAACCACTTTTCGCACTTGTGTTAGTGTTGAAAAACCACTTTTCGCACTTGTGTTGGTGCAGGAAACCACTTTTGCACTTGTATTAGTGTGGAAAAAACACTTTTTGCACTTGTGATAGTGTTGAAAAACCACTTTTCGCACTTGTGTTAGTGTTGAAAAACCACTTTTCGCACTTGTGTTGGTGCAGGAAACCACTTTTGCACTTGTATTAGTGTGGAAAAACCACTTTTTGCACCTGTGATAGTGTTGAAAAACCACTTTTCGCACTTGTGTTAGTGTTGAAAAACCACTTTTCGCACTTGTGTTGGTGCAGGAAACCACTTTTGCACTTGTATTAGTGTGGAAAAACCACTTTTTGCACCTGTGATAGTGTTGAAAAACCACTTTTCGCGCTTGTGTTAGTGTTGAAAAACCACTTTTCGCACTTGTGTTAGTGAAGGAAACCACTTTTTGCACTTGTGATAGTGTTGAAAAACCACTTTTCGCACTTGTGTTGGTGCAGGAAACCACTTTTGCACTTGTATTAGTGTGGAAAAAACACTTTTTGCACTTGTGATAGTGTTGAAAAACCACTTTACGCACTTGTGTTAGTGTTGAAAAACCACTTTTCGCACTTGTGTTAGTGTTGAAAAACCACTTTTCGCACTTGTGTTGGTGCAGGAAACCACTTTTGCACTTGTATTAGTGTGGAAAAAACACTTTTTGCACTTTTGATAGTGTTGAAAAACCACTTTTCGCACTTGTGTTCGTGTTGAAAACCCACTTTTCGCACTTGTGTTTGTGTTGAAAATCCACTTTTCGCACTTGTGTTGGTGCAGGAAACCACTTTTGCACTTGTATTAGTGTGGAAAAACCACTTTTTGCACTTGTGATAGTGTTGAAAAACCACTTTTCGCACTTGTGTTAGTGTTGAAAAACCACTTTTCGCACTTGTGTTAGTGTTGAAAAACCAATTTTCGCACTTGTGTTGGTGCAGGAAACCGCTTTTGCACTTGTATTAGTGTGGAAAAACCACTTTTCGCACTTGTGTTAGTGTTGAAAACCCACTTTTCGCACTTGTGTTAGTGTTGAAAATCCACTTTTCGCACTTGTGTTGGTGCAGGAAACCACTTTTGCACTTGTATTAGTGTGGAAAAACCACTTTTCGCACTTGTGTTACTGTTGAAAAACCACTTTTCGCACTTGTGTTAGTGTTGAAAAACCACTTTTCACACTTGTGTTGGTGCAGGAAACCACTTTTGCACTTGTATTAGTGTGGAAAAAACACTTTTTGCACTTGTGATAGTGTTGAAAAACCACTTTTCGCACTTGTGTTAGTGTTGAAAAACAACTTTTCGCACTTGTGTTGGTGCAGGAAACCACTTTTGCACTTGTATTAGTGTGGAAAAAACGCTTTTTGCACTTGTGATAGTGTTGAAAAACCACTTTTCGCACTTGTGTTAGTGTTGAAAAACCACTTTTCGCACTTGTGTTGGTGCAGGAAACCACTTTTGCACTTGTATTAGTGTGCAAAAACCACTTTTTGCACCTGTGATAGTGTTGAAAAACCACTTTTCGCGCTTGTGTTAGTGTTGAAAAACCACTTTTCGCACTTGTGTTAGTGAAGGAAACCACTTTTTGCACTTGTGATAGTGTTGAAAAACCACTTTTCGCACTTGTGTTGGTGCAGGAAACCACTTTTGCACTTGTATTAGTGTGGAAAAAACACTTTTTGCACTTGTGATAGTGTTGAAAAACCACTTTTCGCACTTGTGTTAGTGTTGAAAAACCACTTTTCGCACTTGTGTTGGTGTTGAAAAACCACTTTTCGCACTTGTGTTGGTGCAGGAAACCACTTTTGCACTTGTATTAGTGTGGAAAAAACACTTTTTGCACTTTTGATAGTGTTGAAAAACCACTTTTCGCACTTGTGTTCGTGTTGAAAACCCACTTTTCGCACTTGTGTTGGTGCAGGAAACCACTTTTGCACTTGTGTTAGTGTTGAAAAACCACTTTTCGCACTTGTGATAGTGTTGAAAAACCACTTTTCGCACTTGTGTTGGTGCAGGAAACCACTTTTGCACTTGTATTAGTGTGGAAAAACCTCTTTGCGCACTTGTGATAGTGTTGAAAAACACTTTTTGCACTTGTATTAGTGTGGAAAAAACACTTTTCGCACTTGTGTTAGTGTTGAAAACCCACTTTTCGCACTTGTGTTTGTGTTGAAAATCCACTTTTCGCACTTGTGTTGGTGCAGGAAACCACTTTTGCACTTGTATTAGTGTGGAAAAACCACTTTTTGCACTTGTGATAGTGTTGAAAAACCACTTTTCGCACTTGTGTTAGTGTTGAAAAACCACTTTTCGCACTTGTGTTAGTGTTGAAAAACCAATTTTCGCACTTGTGTTGGTGCAGGAAACCGCTTTTGCACTTGTATTAGTGTGGAAAAACCACTTTTCGCACTTGTGTTAGTGTTGAAAACCCACTTTTCGCACTTGTGTTGGTGCAGGAAACCACTTTTGCACTTGTATTAGTGTGGAAAAACCACTTTTCGCACTTGTGTTACTGTTGAAAAACCACTTTTCGCACTTGTGTTAGTGTTGAAAAACCACTTTTCACACTTGTGTTGGTGCAGGAAACCACTTTTGCACTTGTATTAGTGTGGAAAAAACACTTTTTGCACTTGTGATAGTGTTGAAAAACCACTTTTCGCACTTGTGTTGGTGCAGGAAACCACTTTTGCACTTGTATTAGTGTGGAAAAAACACTTTTTGCACTTGTGATAGTGTTGAAAAACCACTTTTCGCACTTGTGTTAGTGTTGAAAAACCACTTTTTGCACTTGTGTTGGTGCAGGAAACCACTTTTGCACTTGTATTAGTGTGGAAAAACCACTTTTTGCACCTGTGATAGTGTTGAAAAACCACTTTTCGCACTTGTGTTAGTGTTGAAAAACCACTTTTCGCACTTGTGTTGGTGCAGGAAACCACTTTTGCACTTGTATTAGTGTGGAAAAACCACTTTTTGCACCTGTGATAGTGTTGAAAAAACCACTTTTCGCGCTTGTGTTAGTGTTGAAAAACCACTTTTCGCACTTGTGTTAGTGAAGGAAACCACTTTTTGCACTTGTGATAGTGTTGAAAAACCACTTTTCGCACTTGTGTTGGTGCAGGAAACCACTTTTGCACTTGTATTAGTGTGGAAAAAACACTTTTTGCACTTGTGATAGTGTTGAAAAACCACTTTTCGCACTTGTGTTAGTGTTGAAAAACCACTTTTCGCACTTGTGTTGGTGTTGAAAAACCACTTTTCGCACTTGTGTTGGTGCAGGAAACCACTTTTGCACTTGTATTAGTGTGGAAAAAACACTTTTTGCACTTTTGATAGTGTTGAAAAACCACTTTTCGCACTTGTGTTCGTGTTGAAAACCCACTTTTCGCACTTGTGTTGGTGCAGGAAACCACTTTTGCACTTGTGTTAGTGTTGAAAAACCACTTTTCGCACTTGTGTTAGTGTTGAAAAACCACTTTTCGCACTTGTGTTGGTGCAGGAAACCACTTTTGCACTTGTATTAGTGTGGAAAAACCTCTTTGCGCACTTGTGTTAGTGTTGAAAAACACTTTTTGCACTTGTATTAGTGTGGAAAAAACACTTTTCGCACTTGTGTTAGTGTTGAAAACCCACTTTTCGCACTTGTGTTTGTGCAGGAAACCACTTTTGCACTTGTATTAGTGTGGAAAAACCACTTTTCGCACTTGTGTTACTGTTGAAAAACCACTTTTCGCACTTGTGTTAGTGTTGAAAAACCACTTTTCGCACTTGTGTTGGTGCAGGAAACCACTTTTGCACTTGTATTAGTGTGGAAAAACCACTTTTTGCACCTGTGATAGTGTTGAAAAACCACTTTTCGCACTTGTGTTAGTGTTGAAAAACCACTTTTCGCACTTGTGTTGGTGCAGGAAACCACTTTTGCACTTGTATTAGTGTGGAAAAACCACTTTTTGCACCTGTGATAGTGTTGAAAAACCACTTTTCGCGCTTGTGTTAGTGTTGAAAAACCACTTTTCGCACTTGTGTTAGTGAAGGAAACCACTTTTTGCACTTGTGATAGTGTTGAAAAACCACTTTTCGCACTTGTGTTGGTGCAGGAAACCACTTTTGCACTTGTATTAGTGTGGAAAAAACACTTTTTGCACTTGTGATAGTGTTGAAAAACCACTTTTCGCACTTGTGTTAGCGTTGAAAAACCACTTTTCGCACTTGTGTTAGTGTTGAAAAACCACTTTTCGCACTTGTGTTGGTGCAGGAAACCACTTTTGCACTTGTATTAGTGTGGAAAAAACACTTTTTGCACTTTTGATAGTGTTGAAAAACCACTTTTCGCACTTGTGTTCGTGTTGAAAACCCACTTTTCGCACTTGTGTTTGTGTTGAAAATCCACTTTTCGCACTTGTGTTGGTGCAGGAAACCACTTTTGCACTTGTATTAGTGTGGAAAAACCACTTTTTGCACTTGTGATAGTGTTGAAAAACCACTTTTCGCACTTGTGTTAGTGTTGAAAAACCACTTTTCGCACTTGTGTTAGTGTTGAAAAACCAATTTTCGCACTTGTGTTGGTGCAGGAAACCGCTTTTGCACTTGTATTAGTGTGGAAAAACCACTTTTCGCACTTGTGTTACTGTTGAAAAACCACTTTTCGCACTTGTGTTAGTGTTGAAAAACCACTTTTCACACTTGTGTTGGTGCAGGAAACCACTTTTGCACTTGTATTAGTGTGGAAAAAACACTTTTTGCACTTGTGATAGTGTTGAAAAACCACTTTTCGCACTTGTGTTAGTGTTGAAAAACAACTTTTCGCACTTGTGTTGGTGCAGGAAACCACTTTTGCACTTGTATTAGTGTGGAAAAAACACTTTTTGCACTTGTGATAGTGTTGAAAAACCACTTTTCGCACTTGTGTTAGTGTTGAAAAACCACTTTTCGCACTTGTGTTGGTGCAGGAAACCACTTTTGCACTTGTATTAGTGTGGAAAAAACACTTTTTGCACTTGTGATAGTGTTGAAAAACCACTTTTCGCACTTGTGTTAGTGTTGAAAAACCACTTTTCGCACTTGTGTTGGTGCAGGAAACCACTTTTGCACTTGTATTAGTGTGGAAAAACCACTTTTTGCACCTGTGATAGTGTTGAAAAACCATTTTTCGCGCTTGTGTTAGTGTTGAAAAACCACTTTTCGCACTTGTGTTAGTGAAGGAAACCACTTTTTGCACTTGTGATAGTGTTGAAAAACCACTTTTCGCACTTGTGTTGGTGCAGGAAACCACTTTTGCACTTGTATTAGTGTGGAAAAAACACTTTTTGCACTTGTGATAGTGTTGAAAAACCACTTTTCGCACTTGTGTTAGTGTTGAAAAACCACTTTTCGCACTTGTGTTGGTGTTGAAAAACCACTTTTCGCACTTGTGTTGGTGCAGGAAACCACTTTTGCACTTGTATTAGTGTGGAAAAAACACTTTTTGCACTTTTGATAGTGTTGAAAAACCACTTTTCGCACTTGTGTTCGTGTTGAAAACCCACTTTTCGCACTTGTGTTGGTGCAGGAAACCACTTTTGCACTTGTGTTAGTGTTGAAAAACCACTTTTCGCACTTGTGTTAGTGTTGAAAAACCACTTTTCGCACTTGTGTTGGTGCAGGAAACCACTTTTGCACTTGTATTAGTGTGGAAAAACCTCTTTGCGCACTTGTGATAGTGTTGAAAAACACTTTTTGCACTTGTATTAGTGTGGAAAAAACACTTTTCGCACTTGTGTTAGTGTTGAAAACCCACTTTTCGCACTTGTGTTTGTGTTGAAAATCCACTTTTCGCACTTGTGTTGGTGCAGGAAACCACTTTTGCACTTGTATTAGTGTGGAAAAACCACTTTTCGCACTTGTGTTAGTGTTGAAAAACCACTTTTCGCAGTTGTGTTGGTGCAGGAAACCACTTTTGCACTTGTATTAGTGTGGAAAAACCACTTTTTGCACCTGTGATAGTGTTGAAAAACCACTTTTCGCACTTGTGTTAGTGTTGAAAAACCACTTTTCGCACTTGTGTTGGTGCAGGAAACCACTTTTGCACTTGTATTAGTGTGGAAAAAACACTTTTTGCACTTTTGATAGTGTTGAAAAACCACTTTTCGCACTTGTGTTCGTGTTGAAAACCCACTTTTCGCACTTGTGTTGGTGCAGGAAACCACTTTTGCACTTGTATTAGTGTGGAAAAAACACTTTTTGCAGTTGTGATAGTGTTGAAAAACCACTTTTCGCACTTGTGTTAGTGTTGAAAAACCACTTTTCGCACTTGTGTTGGTGCAGGAAACCACTTTTGCACTTGTATTACTGTGGAAAAACCACTTTTCGCACTTGTGTTGGTGCAGGAAACCACTTTTGCACGTGTATTAGTGTGGAAAAACCACTTTTTGCACCTGTGATAGTGTTGAAAAACCACTTTTCGCACTTGTGTTAGTGTTGAAAAACCACTTTTCGCACTTGTGTTGGTGCAGGAAACCACTTTTGCACTTGTATTAGTGTGGAAAAAACACTTTTTGCACTTGTGATAGTGTTGAAAAACCACTTTTCGCACTTGTGTTAGTGTTGAAAAACCACTTTTCGCACTTGTGTTAGTGTTGAAAAACCACTTTTCGCACTTGTGTTGGTGCAGGAAACCACTTTTGCACTTGTATTAGTGTGGAAAAAACACTTTTTGCACTTTTGATAGTGTTGAAAAACCACTTTTCGCACTTGTGTTCGTGTTGAAAACCCACTTTTCGCGCTTGTGTTAGTGTTGAAAAACCACTTTTCGCACTTGTGTTAGTGTTGAAAAACCACTTTTCGCACTTGTGTTAGTGTTGAAAAACCACTTTTCGCACTTGTGTTGGTGCAGGAAACCACTTTTGCACTTGTATTAGTGTGGAAAAACCTCTTTGCGCACTTGTGATAGTGTTGAAAAACACTTTTTGCACTTGTATTAGTGTGGAAAAACCACTTTTCGCACTTGTGTTAGTGTTGAAAAACCACTTTTCGCACTTGTGTTGGTGCAGGAAACCACTTTTGCACTTGTATTAGTGTGGAAAAACACTTTTTGCACTTTTGATAGTGTTGAAAAACCACTTTTCGCACTTGTGTTCGTGTTGAAAACCCACTTTTCGCACTTGTGTTTGTGTTGAAAATCCACTTTTCGCACTTGTGTTGGTGCAGGAAACCACTTTTGCACTTGTATTAGTGTGGAAAAACCACTTTTTGCACTTGTGATAGTGTTGAAAAACCACTTTTCGCACTTGTGTTGGTGCAGGAAACCACTTTTGCACTTGTGTTAGTGTTGAAAAACCACTTTTCGCACTTGTGTTAGTGTTGAAAAACCACTTTTTGCACTTGTGTTGGTGCAGGAAACCACTTTTGCACTTGTATTAGTGTGGAAAAACCTCTTTGCGCACTTGTGATAGTGTTGAAAAACACTTTTTGCACTTGTATTAGTGTGGAAAAAACACTTTTTGCACTTGTGATAGTGTTGAAAAAACACTTTTCGCACTTGTGTTGGTGCAGGAAACCACTTTTGCACTTGTATTAGTGTGGAAAAACCACTTTTCGCACTTGTGTTAGTGTTGAAAAACCACTTTTCGCATTTGTGTTAGTGTTGAAAAACCACTTTTCGCACTTGTGTTGGTGCAGGAAACCGCTTTTGCACTTGTATTAGTGTGGAAAAACCACTTTTCGCACTTGTGTTAGTGTTGAAAACCCACTTTTCGCACTTGTGTTAGTGTTGAAAATCCACTTTTCGCACTTGTGTTGGTGCAGGAAACCACTTTTGCACTTGTATTAGTGTGGAAAAACCACTTTTCGCACTTGTGTTACTGTTGAAAAACCACTTTTCGCACTTGTGTTAGTGTTGAAAAACCACTTTTCACACTTGTGTTGGTGCAGGAAACCACTTTTGCACTTGTATTAGTGTGGAAAAAACACTTTTTGCACTTGTTATAGTGTTGAAAAACCACTTTTCGCACTTGTGTTAGTGTTGAAAAACAACTTTTCGCACTTGTGTTGGTGCAGGAAACCACTTTTGCACTTGTATTAGTGTGGAAAAAACACTTTTTGCACTTGTGATAGTGTTGAAAAACCACTTTTCGCACTTGTGTTAGTGTTGAAAAACCACTTTTCGCACTTGTGTTGGTGCAGGAAACCACTTTTGCACTTTTATTAGTGTGGAAAAAACACTTTTTGCACTTGTGATAGTGTTGAAAAACCACTTTTCGCACTTGTGTTAGTGTTGAAAAACCACTTTTCGCACTTGTGTTGGTGCAGGAAACCACTTTTGCACTTGTATTAGTGTGGAAAAACCACTTTTTGCACCTGTGATAGTGTTGAAAAACCACTTTTCGCACTTGTGTTAGTGTTGAAAAACCACTTTTCGCACTTGTGTTGGTGCAGGAAACCACTTTTGCACTTGTATTAGTGTGGAAAAACCACTTTTTGCACCTGTGATAGTGTTGAAAAACCACTTTTCGCGCTTGTGTTAGTGTTGAAAAACCACTTTTCGCACTTGTGTTAGTGAAGGAAACCACTTTTTGCACTTGTGATAGTGTTGAAAAACCACTTTTCGCACTTGTGTTGGTGCAGGAAACCACTTTTGCACTTGTATTAGTGTGGAAAAAACACTTTTCGCACTTGTGTTGGTGCAGGAAACCACTTTTGCACTTGTATTAGTGTGGAAAAAACACTTTTTGCACTTGTGATAGTGTTGAAAAACCACTTTTCGCACTTGTGTTAGTGCAGGAAACCACTTTTCGCACTTGTGTTAGTGTTGAAAAACCACTTTTTGCACTTGTGTTGGTGCAGGAAACCACTTTTGCACTTGTATTAGTGTGGAAAAAACACTTTTTGCACTTTTGATAGTGTTGAAAAACCACTTTTCGCACTTGTGTTCGTGTGGAAAAAACACTTTTTGCACTTTTGATAGTGTTGAAAAACCACTTTTCGCACTTGTGTTCGTGTTGAAAACCCACTTTTCGCACTTGTGTTGGTGCAGGAAACCACTTTTGCACTTGTGTTAGTGTGGAAAAACCTCTTTGCGCACTTGTGATAGTGTTGAAAAACACTTTTTGCACTTGTATTAGTGTGGAAAAAACACTTTTCGCACTTGTGTTAGTGTTGAAACCCCACTTTTCGCACTTGTGTTTGTGTTGAAAATCCACTTTTCGCACTTGTGTTGGTGCAGGAAACCACTTTTGCACTTGTATTAGTGTGGAAAAACCACTTTTCGCACTTGTGTTAGTGTTGAAAAACCACTTTTCGCACTTGTGTTAGTGTTGAAAAACCACTTTTCGCACTTGTGTTGGTGCAGGAAACCACTTTTGCACTTGTATTAGTGTGGAAAAACCACTTTTCGCACTTGTGTTAGTGTTGAAAACCCACTTTTCGCACTTGTGTTAGTGTTGAAAATCTACTTTTCGCACTTGTGTTGGTGCAGGAAAACACTTTTGCACTTGTATTAGTGTGGAAAAACCACTTTTCGCACTTGTGTTACTGTTGAAAAACCACTTTTCGCACTTGTGTTAGTGTTGAAAAACCACTTTTCGCACTTGTGTTGGTGCAGGAAACCACTTTTGCACTTGTATTAGTGTGGAAAAAACACTTTTTGCACTTGTGATAGTGTTGAAAAACCACTTTTCGCACTTGTGTTAGTGTTGAAAAACCACTTTTCGCACTTGTGTTGGTGCAGGAAACCACTTTTGCACTTGTATTAGTGTTAAAAACACTTTTTGCGCTTGTGATAGTGTTGAAAAACCACTTTTCGCACTTGTGTTAGTGTTGAAAAACCACTTTTCGCACTTGTGTTGGTGCAGGAAACCACTTTTGCACTTGTATTAGTGTGGAAAAAACACTTTTTGCACTTGTGATAGTGTTGAAAAACCACTTTTCGCACTTGTGTTAGTGTTGAAAAACCACTTTTCGCACTTGTGTTGGTGCAGGAAACCACTTTTGCACTTGTATTAGTGTGGAAAAACCACTTTTTGCACCTGTGATAGTGTTGAAAAACCACTTTTCGCACTTGTGTTAGTGTTGAAAAACCACTTTTCGCACTTGTGTTGGTGCAGGAAACCACTTTTGCACTTGTATTAGTGTGGAAAAAACACTTTTTGCACTTGTGATAGTGTTGAAAAACCACTTTTCGCACTTGTGTTAGTGTTGAAAAACCACTTTTCGCACTTGTGTTAGTGTTGAAAAACCACTTTTCGCACTTGTGTTGGTGCAGGAAACCACTTTTGCACTTGTATTAGTGTGGAAAAAACACTTTTTGCACTTTTGATAGTGTTGAAAAACGACTTTTCGCACTTGTGTTCGTGTTGAAAACCCACTTTTCGCGCTTGTGTTAGTGTTGAAAAACCACTTTTCGCACTTGTGTTAGTGTTGAAAAACCACTTTTCGCACTTGTGTTAGTGTTGAAAAACCACTTTTCGCACTTGTGTTGGTGCAGGAAACCACTTTTGCACTTGTATTAGTGTGGAAAAACCTCTTTGCGCACTTGTGATAGTGTTGAAAAACACTTTTTGCACTTGTATTAGTGTGGAAAAACCACTTTTCGCACTTGTGTTAGTGTTGAAAAACCACTTTTCGCACTTGTGTTGGTGCAGGAAACCACTTTTGCACTTGTATTAGTGTGGAAAAACACTTTTTGCACTTTTGATAGTGTTGAAAAACCACTTTTCGCACTTGTGTTCGTGTTGAAAACCCACTTTTCGCACTTGTGTTTGTGTTGAAAATCCACTTTTCGCACTTGTGTTGGTGCAGGAAACCACTTTTGCACTTGTATTAGTGTGGAAAAACCACTTTTTGCACTTGTGATAGTGTTGAAAAACCACTTTTCGCACTTGTGTTGGTGCAGGAAACCACTTTTGCACTTGTGTTAGTGTTGAAAAACCACTTTTCGCACTTGTGTTAGTGTTGAAAAACCACTTTTTGCACTTGTGTTGGTGCAGGAAACCACTTTTGCACTTGTATTAGTGTGGAAAAACCTCTTTGCGCACTTGTGATAGTGTTGAAAAACACTTTTTGCACTTGTATTAGTGTGGAAAAAACACTTTTTGCACTTGTGATAGTGTTGAAAAAACACTTTTCGCACTTGTGTTGGTGCAGGAAACCACTTTTGCACTTGTATTAGTGTGGAAAAACCACTTTTCGCACTTGTGTTAGTGTTGAAAAACCACTTTTCGCATTTGTGTTAGTGTTGAAAAACCACTTTTCGCACTTGTGTTGGTGCAGGAAACCGCTTTTGCACTTGTATTAGTGTGGAAAAACCACTTTTCGCACTTGTGTTAGTGTTGAAAACCCACTTTTCGCACTTGTGTTAGTGTTGAAAATCCACTTTTCGCACTTGTGTTGGTGCAGGAAACCACTTTTGCACTTGTATTAGTGTGGAAAAACCACTTTTCGCACTTGTGTTACTGTTGAAAAACCACTTTTCGCACTTGTGTTAGTGTTGAAAAACCACTTTTCACACTTGTGTTGGTGCAGGAAACCACTTTTGCACTTGTATTAGTGTGGAAAAAACACTTTTTGCACTTGTTAGTGTTGAAAAACCACTTTTCGCACTTCTGTTAGTGTTGAAAAACAACTTTTCGCACTTGTGTTGGTGCAGGAAACCACTTTTGCACTTGTATTAGTGTGGAAAAAACACTTTTTGCACTTGTGATAGTGTTGAAAAACCACTTTTCGCACTTGTGTTAGTGTTGAAAAACCACTTTTCGCACTTGTGTTGGTGCAGGAAACCACTTTTGCACTTTTATTAGTGTGGAAAAAACACTTTTTGCACTTGTGATAGTGTTGAAAAACCACTTTTCGCACTTGTGTTAGTGTTGAAAAACCACTTTTCGCACTTGTGTTGGTGCAGGAAACCACTTTTGCACTTGTATTAGTGTGGAAAAACCACTTTTTGCACCTGTGATAGTGTTGAAAAACCACTTTTCGCACTTGTGTTAGTGTTGAAAAACCACTTTTCGCACTTGTGTTGGTGCAGGAAACCACTTTTGCACTTGTATTAGTGTGGAAAAACCACTTTTTGCACCTGTGATAGTGTTGAAAAACCACTTTTCGCGCTTGTGTTAGTGTTGAAAAACCACTTTTCGCACTTGTGTTAGTGAAGGAAACCACTTTTTGCACTTGTGATAGTGTTGAAAAACCACTTTTCGCACTTGTGTTGGTGCAGGAAACCACTTTTGCACTTGTATTAGTGTGGAAAAAACACTTTTCGCACTTGTGTTGGTGCAGGAAACCACTTTTGCACTTGTATTAGTGTGGAAAAAACACTTTTTGCACTTGTGATAGTGTTGAAAAACCACTTTTCGCACTTGTGTTAGTGCAGGAAACCACTTTTCGCACTTGTGTTAGTGTTGAAAAACCACTTTTCGCACTTGTGTTGGTGCAGGAAACCACTTTTGCACTTGTATTAGTGTGGAAAAAACACTTTTTGCACTTTTGATAGTGTTGAAAAACCACTTTTCGCACTTGTGTTCGTGTGGAAAAAACACTTTTTGCACTTTTGATAGTGTTGAAAAACCACTTTTCGCACTTGTGTTCGTGTTGAAAACCCACTTTTCGCACTTGTGTTGGTGCAGGAAACCACTTTTGCACTTGTGTTAGTGTGGAAAAACCTCTTTGCGCACTTGTGATAGTGTTGAAAAACACTTTTTGCACTTGTATTAGTGTGGAAAAAACACTTTTCGCACTTGTGTTAGTGTTGAAACCCCACTTTTCGCACTTGTGTTTGTGTTGAAAATCCACTTTTCGCACTTGTGTTGGTGCAGGAAACCACTTTTGCACTTGTATTAGTGTGGAAAAACCACTTTTCGCACTTGTGTTAGTGTTGAAAAACCACTTTTCGCACTTGAGTTAGTGTTGAAAAACCACTTTTCGCACTTGTGTTGGTGCAGGAAACCACTTTTGCACTTGTATTAGTGTGGAAAAACCACTTTTCGCACTTGTGTTAGTGTTGAAAACCCACTTTTCGCACTTGTGTTAGTGTTGAAAATCTACTTTTCGCACTTGTGTTGGTGCAGGAAAACACTTTTGCACTTGTATTAGTGTGGAAAAACCACTTTTCGCACTTGTGTTACTGTTGAAAAACCACTTTTCGCACTTGTGTTAGTGTTGAAAAACCACTTTTCGCACTTGTGTTGGTGCAGGAAACCACTTTTGCACTTGTATTAGTGTGGAAAAAACACTTTTTGCGCTTGTGATAGTGTTGAAAAACCACTTTTCGCACTTGTGTTAGTGTTGAAAAACCACTTTTCGCACTTGTGTTGGTGCAGGAAACCACTTTTGCACTTGTATTAGTGTGGAAAAAACACTTTTTGCACTTGTGATAGTGTTGAAAAACCACTTTTCGCACTTGTGTTAGTGTTGAAAAACCACTTTTCGCACTTGTGTTGGTGCAGGAAACCACTTTTGCACTTGTATTAGTGTGGAAAAACCACTTTTTGCACCTGTGATAGTGTTGAAAAACCACTTTTCGCACTTGTGTTAGTGTTGAAAAACCACTTTTCGCACTTGTGTTGGTGCAGGAAACCACTTTTGCACTTGTAATAGTGTGGAAAAACCACTTTTCACACATGTGTTGGTGCAGGAAACCACTTTTGCACGTGTATTAGTGTGGAAAAACCACTTTTTGCACCTGTGATAGTGTTGAAAAACCACTTTTCGTGCTTGTGTTAGTGTTGAAAAACCACTTTTCGCACTTGTGTTAGTGAAGGAAACCACTTTTTGCACTTGTGATAGTGTTGAAAAACCACTTTTCGCACTTGTGTTGGTGCAGGAAACCACTTTTGCACTTGTATTAGTGTGGAAAAAACACTTTTTGCACTTGTGATAGTGTTGAAAAACCACTTTTCGCACTTGTGTTAGTGTTGAAAAACCACTTTTCGCACTTGTGTTTGTGTTGAAAAACCACTTTTCGCACTTGTGTTGGTGCAGGAAACCACTTTTGCACTTGTATTAGTGTGGAAAAAACACTTTTTGCACTTTTGATAGTGTTGAAAAACCACTTTTCGCACTTGTGTTCGTGTTGAAAACCCACTTTTCGCACTTGTGTTTGTGTTGAAAATCCACTTTTCGCACTTGTGTTGGTGCAGGAAACCACTTTTGCACTTGTATTAGTGTGGAAAAACCACTTTTTGCACTTGTGATAGTGTTGAAAAACCACTTTTCGCACTTGTGTTGGTGCAGGAAACCACTTTTGCACTTGTGTTAGTGTTGAAAAACCACTTTTCGCACTTGTGTTAGTGTTGAAAAACCACTTTTTGCACTTGTGTTGGTGCAGGAAACCACTTTTGCACTTGTATTAGTGTGGAAAAACCTCTTTGCGCACTTGTGATAGTGTTGAAAAACACTTTTTGCACTTGTATTAGTGTGGAAAAAACACTTTTTGCACTTGTGATAGTGTTGAAAAAACACTTTTCGCACTTGTGTTGGTGCAGGAAACCACTTTTGCACTTGTATTAGTGTGGAAAAACCACTTTTCGCACTTGTGTTAGTGTTGAAAAACCACTTTTCGCATTTGTGTTAGTGTTGAAAAACCACTTTTTGCACTTGTGTTGGTGCAGGAAACCGCTTTTGCACTTGTATTAGTGTGGAAAAACCACTTTTCGCACTTGTGTTAGTGTTGAAAACCCACTTTTCGCACTTGTGTTAGTGTTGAAAATCCACTTTTCGCACTTGTGTTGGTGCAGGAAACCACTTTTGCACTTGTATTAGTGTGGAAAAACCACTTTTCGCACTTGTGTTACTGTTGAAAAACCACTTTTCGCACTTGTGTTAGTGTTGAAAAACCACTTTTCACACTTGTGTTGGTGCAGGAAACCACTTTTGCACTTGTATTAGTGTGGAAAAAACACTTTTTGCACTTGTGATAGTGTTGAAAAACCACTTTTCGCACTTGTGTTAGTGTTGAAAAACAACTTTTCGCACTTGTGTTGGTGCAGGAAACCACTTTTGCACTTGTATTAGTGTGGAAAAAACACTTTTTGCACTTGTGATAGTGTTGAAAAACCACTTTTCGCACTTGTGTTAGTGTTGAAAAACCACTTTTCGCACTTGTGTTGGTGCAGGAAACCACTTTTGCACTTGTATTAGTGTGGAAAAAACACTTTTTGCACTTGTGATAGTGTTGAAAAACCACTTTTCGCACTTGTGTTAGTGTTGAAAAACCACTTTTCGCACTTGTGTTAGTGTTGAAAAACCACTTTTCGCACTTGTGTTGGTGCAGGAAACCACTTTTGCACTTGTATTAGTGTGGAAAAACCACTTTTTGCACCTGTGATAGTGTTGAAAAACCACTTTTCGCACTTGTGTTAGTGTTGAAAAACCACTTTTCGCACTTGTGTTGGTGCAGGAAACCACTTTTGCACTTGTATTAGTGTGGAAAAACCACTTTTTGCACCTGTGATAGTGTTGAAAAACCACTTTTCGCGCTTGTGTTAGTGTTGAAAAACCACTTTTCGCACTTGTGTTAGTGAAGGAAACCACTTTTTGCACTTGTGATAGTGTTGAAAAACCACTTTTCGCACTTGTGTTGGTGCAGGAAACCACTTTTGCACTTGTATTAGTGTGGAAAAAACACTTTTTGCACTTGTGATAGTGTTGAAAAACCACTTTTCGCACTTGTGTTAGTGTTGGAAAACCACTTTTCGCACTTGTGTTAGTGTTGAAAAACCACTTTTCGCACTTGTGTTGGTGCAGGAAACCACTTTTGCACTTGTATTAGTGTGGAAAAACCACTTTTTGCACCTGTGATAGTGTTGAAAAACCACTTTTCGCGCTTGTGTTAGTGTTGAAAAACCACTTTTCGCACTTGTGTTAGTGAAGGAAACCACTTTTTGCACTTGTGATAGTGTTGAAAAACCACTTTTCGCACTTGTGTTGGTGCAGGAAACCACTTTTGCACTTGTATTAGTGTGGAAAAAACACTTTTTGCACTTGTGATAGTGTTGAAAAACCACTTTTCGCACTTGTGTTAGTGTTGAAAAACCACTTTTCGCACTTGTGTTAGTGTTGAAAAACCACTTTTCGCACTTGTGTTGGTGCAGGAAACAACTTTTGCACTTGTATTAGTGTGGAAAAAACACTTTTTGCACTTTTGATAGTGTTGAAAAACCACTTTTCGCACTTGTGTTCGTGTTGAAAACCCACGTTTCGCACTTGTGTTGGTGCAGGAAACCACTTTTGCACTTGTGTTAGTGTTGAAAAACCACTTTTCGCACTTGTGTTAGTGTTGAAAAACCACTTTTCCCACTTGTGTTGGTGCAGGAAACCACTTTTGCACTTGTATTAGTGTGGAAAAACCTCTTTGCGCACTTGTGATAGTGTTGAAAAACACTTTTTGCACTTGTATTAGTGTGGAAAAAACACTTTTTGCACTTGTGTTAGTGTTGAAAACCCACTTTTCGCACTTGTGTTTGTGTTGAAAATCCACTTTTCGCACTTGTGTTGGTGCAGGAAACCACTTTTGCACTTGTATTAGTGTGGAAAAACCACTTTTCGCACTTGTGTTAGTGTTGAAAAACCACTTTTCGCACTTGTGTTAGTGTTGAAAAACCACTTTTCTCACTTGTGTTGGTGCAGGAAACCACTTTTGCACTTGTATTAGTGTGGAAAAACCACTTTTCGCACTTGTGTTAGTGTTGAAAACACACTTTTCGCACTTGTGTTAGTGTTGAAAATCCACTTTTCGCACTTGTGTTGGTGCAGGAAAACACTTTTGCACTTGTATTAGTGTGGAAAAACCACTTTTCGCACTTGTGTTACTGTTGAAAAACCACTTTTCGCACTTGTGTTAGTGTTGAAAAACCACTTTTCGCACTTGTGTTGGTGCAGGAAACCACTTTTGCACTTGTATTAGTGTGGAAAAAACACTTTTTGCACTTGTGATAGTGTTGAAAAACCACTTTTCGCACTTGTGTTAGTGTTGAAAAACCACTTTTCGCACTTGTGTTGGTGCAGGAAACCACTTTTGCACTTGTATTAGTGTGGAAAAAACACTTTTTGCACTTGTGATAGTGTTGAAAAACCACTTTTCGCACTTGTGTTAGTGTTGAAAAACCACTTTTCGCACTTGTGTTGGTGCAGGAAACCACTTTTGCACTTGTATTAGTGTGGAAAAAACACTTTTTGCACTTGTGATAGTGTTGAAAAACCACTTTTCGCACTTGTGTTAGTGTTGAAAAACCACTTTTCGCACTTGTGTTGGTGCAGGAAACCACTTTTGCACTTGTATTAGTGTGGAAAAACCACTTTTCGCACTTGTGTTGGTGCAGGAAACCACTTTTGCACATGTATTAGTGTGGAAAAACCACTTTTTGCACCTGTGATAGTGTTGAAAAACCACTTTTCGCGCTTGTGTTAGTGTTGAAAAACCACTTTTCGCACTTGTGTTAGTGAAGGAAACCACTTTTTGCACTTGTGATAGTGTTGAAAAACCACTTTTCGCACTTGTGTTGGTGCAGGAAACCACTTTTGCACTTGTATTAGTGTGGAAAAAAACACTTTTTGCACTTGTGATAGTGTTGAAAAACCACTTTTCGCACTTGTGTTAGTGTTGAAAAACCACTTTTCGCACTTGTGTTAGTGTTGAAAAACCACTTTTCGCACTTGTGTTGGTGCAGGAAACCACTTTTGCACTTGTATTAGTGTGGAAAAAACACTTTTTGCACTTTTGATAGTGTTGAAAAACCCACTTTTCGCACTTGTGTTCGTGTTGAAAACCCACTTTTCGCACTTGTGTTTGTGTTGAAAATCCACTTTTCGCACTTGTGTTGGTGCAGGAAACCACTTTTGCACTTGTATTAGTGTGGAAAAACCACTTTTTGCACTTGTGATAGTGTTGAAAAACCACTTTTCGCACTTGTGTTGGTGCAGGAAACCACTTTTGCACTTGTGTTAGTGTTGAAAAACCACTTTTCGCACTTGTGTTAGTGTTGAAAAACCACTTTTTGCACTTGTGTTGGTGCAGGAAACCACTTTTGCACTTGTATTAGTGTGGAAAAACCTCTTTGCGCACTTGTGATAGTGTTGAAAAACACTTTTTGCACTTGTATTAGTGTGGAAAAAACACTTTTTGCACTTGTGATAGTGTTGAAAAACCACTTTTCGCACTTGTGTTAGTGTTGAAAACCCACTTTTCGCACTTGTGTTTGTGTTGAAAATCCACTTTTCGCACTTGTGTTGGTGCAGGAAACCACTTTTGCACTTGTATTAGTGTGGAAAAACCACTTTTCGCACTTGTGTTAGTGTTGAAAAACCACTTTTCGCATTTGTGTTAGTGTTGAAAAACCACTTTTCGCACTTGTGTTGGTGCAGGAAACCACTTTTGCACTTGTATTAGTGTGGAAAAACCACTTTTCGCACTTGTGTTAGTGTTGAAAACCCACTTTTCGCACTTGTGTTAGTGTTGAAAATCCACTTTTCGCACTTGTGTTGGTGCAGGAAACCACTTTTGCACTTGTATTAGTGTGGAAAAACCACTTTTCGCACTTGTGTTACTGTTGAAAAACCACTTTTCGCACTTGTGTTAGAGTTGAAAAACCACTTTTCGCACTTGTGTTGGTGCAGGAAACCACTTTTGCACTTGTATTAGTGTGGAAAAAACACTTTTTGCACTTGTGATAGTGTTGAAAAACCACTTTTCGCACTTGTGTTAGTGTTGAAAAACCACTTTTCGCACTTGTGTTAGTGAAGGAAACCACTTTTTGCACTTGTGATAGTGTTGAAAAACCACTTTTCGCACTTGTGTTGGTGCAGGAAACCACTTTTGCACTTGTATTAGTGTGGAAAAAACACTTTTTGCACTTGTGATAGTGTTGAAAAACCACTTTTCGCACTTGTGTTAGTGTTGAAAAACCACTTTTCGCACTTGTGTTAGTGAAGGAAACCACTTTTTGCACTTGTGATAGTGTTGAAAAACCACTTTTCGCACTTGTGTTGGTGCAGGAAACCACTTTTGCACTTGTATTAGTGTGGAAAAAACACTTTTTGCACTTTTGATAGTGTTGAAAAACCACTTTTCGCACTTGTGTTCGTGTTGAAAACCCACTTTTCGCACTTGTGTTTGTGTTGAAAATCCACTTTTCGCACTTGTGTTGGTGCAGGAAACCACTTTTGCACTTGTATTAGTGTGGAAAAACCACTTTTTGCACTTGTGATAGTGTTGAAAAACCACTTTTCGCACTTGTGTTAGTGTTGAAAAACCACTTTTCGCACTTGTGTTAGTGTTGAAAAACCAATTTTCGCACTTGTGTTGGTGCAGGAAACCACTTTTGCACTTGTATTAGTGTGGAAAAACCACTTTTTGCACCTGTGATAGTGTTGAAAAACCACTTTTTGCGCTTGTGTTAGTGTTAAAAAACCACTTTTCGCACTTGTGTTAGTGAAGGAAACCACTTTTTGCACTTGTGATAGTGTTGAAAAACCACTTTTCGCACTTGTGTTGGTGCAGGAAACCACTTTTGCACTTGTATTAGTGTGGAAAAAACACTTTTTGCACTTGTGATAGTGTTGAAAAACCACTTTTCGCACTTGTGTTAGTGTTGAAAAACCACTTTTCGCACTTGTGTTAGTGTTGAAAAACCACTTTTCGCACTTGTGTTGGTGCAGGAAACCACTTTTGCACTTGTATTAGTGTGGAAAAAACACTTTTTGCACTTTTGATAGTGTTGAAAAACCACTTTTCGCACTTGTGTTCGTGTTGAAAACCCACTTTTCGCACTTGTGTTGGTGCAGGAAACCACTTTTGCACTTGTGTTAGTGTTGAAAAACCACTTTTCGCACTTGTGTTAGTGTTGAAAAACCACTTTTCGCACTTGTGTTGGTGCAGGAAACCACTTTTGCACTTGTATTAGTGTGGAAAAACCTCTTTGCGCACTTGTGATAGTGTTGAAAAACACTTTTCGCACTTGTGTTAGTGTTGAAAAACCACTTTTCGCACTTGTGTTGGTGCAGGAATCCACTTTTGCACTTGTATTAGTGTGGAAAAAACACTTTTTGCACTTGTGATAGTGTTGAAAAACCACTTTTCGCACTTGTGTTAGTGTTGAAAAACCACTTTTCGCACTTGTGTTGGTGCAGGAAACCACTTTTGCACTTGTATTAGTGTGGAAAAAACACTTTTTGCACTTGTGATAGTGTTGAAAAACCACTTTTCGCACTTGTGTTAGTGTTGGAAAACCACTTTTTGCACTTGTGTTGGTGCAGGAAACCACTTTTGCACTTGTATTAGTGTGGAAAAACCACTTTTTGCACCTGTGATAGTGTTGAAAAACCACTTTTCGCACTTGTGTTAGTGTTGAAAAACCACTTTTCGCACTTGTGTTGGTGCAGGAAACCACTTTTGCACTTGTATTAGTGTGGAAAAACCACTTTTTGCACCTGTGATAGTGTTGAAAAACCACTTTTCACGCTTGTGTTAGTGTTGAAAAACCACTTTTCGCACTTGTGTTAGTGAAGGAAACCACTTTTTGCACTTGTGATAGTGTTGAAAAACCACTTTTTGCACTTGTGTTGGTGCAGGAAACCACTTTTGCACTTGTATTAGTGTGGAAAAAACACTTTTTGCACTTGTGATAGTGTTGAAAAACCACTTTTCGCACTTGTGTTAGTGTTGAAAAACCACTTTTCGCACTTGTGTTGGTGTTGAAAAACCACTTTTCGCACTTGTGTTGGTGCAGGAAACCACTTTTGCACTTGTATTAGTGTGGAAAAAACACTTTTTGCACTTTTGATAGTGTTGAAAAACCACTTTTCGCACTTGTGTTCGTGTTGAAAACCCACTTTTCGCACTTGTGTTGGTGCAGGAAACCACTTTTGCACTTGTGTTAGTGTTGAAAAACCACTTTTCGCACTTGTGTTAGTGTTGAAAAACCACTTTTCGCACTTGTGTTGGTGCAGGAAACCACTTTTGCACTTGTATTAGTGTGGAAAAACCTCTTTGCGCACTTGTGATAGTGTTGAAAAACACTTTTTGCACTTGTATTAGTGTGGAAAAAACACTTTTTGCACTTGTGTTAGTGTTGAAAACCCACTTTTCGCACTTGTGTTTGTGTTGAAAATCTACTTTTCGCACTTGTGTTGGTGCAGGAAACCACTTTTGCACTTGTATTAGTGTGGAAAAACCACTTTTCGCACTTGTGTTAGTGTTGAAAAACCACTTTTCGCACTTGTGTTGGTGCAGGAAACCACTTTTGCACTTGTATTAGTGTGGAAAAACCACTTTTCGCACTTGTGTTAGTGTTGAAAACCCACTTTTCGCACTTGTGTTAGTGTTGAAAATCCACTTTTCGCACTTGTGTTGGTGCAGGAAAACACTTTTGCACTTGTATTAGTGTGGAAAAACCACTTTTCGCACTTGTGTTACTGTTGAAAAACCACTTTTCGCATTTGTGTTAGTGTTGAAAATCCACTTTTCGCACTTGTGTTGGTGCAGGAAACCACTTTTGCACTTGTATTAGTGTGGAAAAAACACTTTTTGCACTTGTGATAGTGTTGAAAAACCACTTTTCGCACTTGTGTTAGTGTTGAAAAACCACTTTTCGCACTTGTGTTGGTGCAGGAAACCACTTTTGCACTTGTATTAGTGTGGAAAAAACACTTTTTGCACTTGTGATAGTGTTGAAAAACCACTTTTCGCAATTGTGTTAGTGTTGAAAAACCACTTTTCGCACTTGTGTTGGTGCAGGAAACCACTTTTCGCACTTGTGTTGGTGCAGGAAACCACTTTTGCACTTGTATTAGTGTGGAAAAAACACTTTTTGCACTTGTGATAGTGTTGAAAAACCACTTTTCGCACTTGTGTTAGTGTTGAAAAACCACTTTTCGCACTTGTGTTGGTGCAGGAAACCACTTTTGCACTTTTATTAGTGTGGAAAAACCACTTTTCGCACTTGTGTTGGTGCAGGAAACCACTTTTGCACTTGTATTAGTGTGGAAAAACCACTTTTTGCACCTGTGATAGTGTTGAAAAACCACTTTTCGCGCTTGTGTTAGTGTTGAAAAACCACTTTTCGCACTTGTGTTAGTGAAGGAAACCACTTTTTGCACTTGTGATAGTGTTGAAAAACCACTTTTCGCACTTGTGTTGGTGCAGGAAACCACTTTTGCACTTGTATTAGTGTGGAAAAAACACTTTTTGCACTTGTGATAGTGTTGAAAAACCACTTTTCGCACTTGTGTTAGTGTTGAAAAACCACTTTTCGCACTTGTGTTAGTGTTGAAAAACCACTTTTCGCACTTGTGTTGTTGCAGGAAACCACTTTTGCACTTGTATTAGTGTGGAAAAAACACTTTTTTCACTTTTGATAGTGTTGAAAAACCACTTTTCGCACTTGTGTTCGTGTTGAAAACCCACTTTTCGCACTTGTGTTTGTGTTGAAAATCCACTTTTCGCACTTGTGTTGGTGCAGGAAACCACTTTTGCACTTGTAATAGTGTGGAAAAACCACTTTTTGCACTTGTGATAGTGTTGAAAAACCACTTTTCGCACTTGTGTTGGT
Source organism: Myxine glutinosa (assembly GCF_964187855.1). Taxonomy (NCBI): domain Eukaryota; kingdom Metazoa; phylum Chordata; class Myxini; order Myxiniformes; family Myxinidae; genus Myxine; species Myxine glutinosa. The sequence goes on along the minus strand of NC_136272.1, from coordinate 4,582,342 downwards.
GCAGGAAACCACTTTTGCACTTGTATTAGTGTGGAAAAAACACTTTTTGCACTTGTGATAGTGTTGAAAAAACACTTTTCGCACTTGTGTTGGTGCAGGAAACCACTTTTGCACTTGTATTAGTGTGGAAAAACCACTTTTCGCACTTGTGTTAGTGTTGAAAAACCACTTTTCGCATTTGTGTTAGTGTTGAAAAACCACTTTTCGCACTTGTGTTGGTGCAGGAAACCGCTTTTGCACTTGTATTAGTGTGGAAAAACCACTTTTCGCACTTGTGTTAGTGTTGAAAACCCACTTTTCGCACTTGTGTTAGTGTTGAAAATCCACTTTTCGCACTTGTGTTGGTGCAGGAAACCACTTTTGCACTTGTATTAGTGTGGAAAAACCACTTTTCGCACTTGTGTTACTGTTGAAAAACCACTTTTCGCACTTGTGTTAGTGTTGAAAAACCACTTTTCACACTTGTGTTGGTGCAGGAAACCACTTTTGCACTTGTATTAGTGTGGAAAAAACACTTTTTGCACTTGTGATAGTGTTGAAAAACCACTTTTCGCACTTGTGTTAGTGTTGAAAAACAACTTTTCGCACTTGTGTTGGTGCAGGAAACCACTTTTGCACTTGTATTAGTGTGGAAAAAACACTTTTTGCACTTGTGATAGTGTTGAAAAACCACTTTTCGCACTTGTGTTAGTGTTGAAAAACCACTTTTCGCACTTGTGTTGGTGCAGGAAACCACTTTTGCACTTGTATTAGTGTGGAAAAAACACTTTTTGCACTTGTGATAGTGTTGAAAAACCACTTTTCGCACTTGTGTTAGTGTTGAAAAACCACTTTTCGCACTTGTGTTGGTGCAGGAAACCACTTTTGCACTTGTATTAGTGTGGAAAAACCACTTTTTGCACCTGTGATAGTGTTGAAAAACCACTTTTCGCGCTTGTGTTAGTGTTGAAAAACCACTTTTCGCACTTGTGTTAGTGAAGGAAACCACTTTTTGCACTTGTGATAGTGTTGAAAAACCACTTTTCGCACTTGTGTTGGTGCAGGAAACCACTTTTGCACTTGTATTAGTGTGGAAAAAACACTTTTTGCACTTGTGATAGTGTTGAAAAACCACTTTTCGCACTTGTGTTAGTGTTGAAAAACCACTTTTCGCACTTGTGTTAGTGTTGAAAAACCACTTTTCGCACTTGTGTTGGTGCAGGAAACCACTTTTGCACTTGTATTAGTGTGGAAAAAACACTTTTTGCACTTTTGATAGTGTTGAAAAACCACTTTTCGCACTTGTGTTCGTGTTGAAAACCCACTTTTCGCACTTGTGTTGGTGCAGGAAACCACTTTTGCACTTGTATTAGTGTGGAAAAAACACTTTTTGCACTTGTGATAGTGTTGAAAAACCACTTTTCGCACTTGTGTTAGTGTTGAAAAACCACTTTTCGCACTTGTGTTGGTGCAGGAAACCACTTTTGCACTTGTATTAGTGTGGAAAAACCACTTTTCGCACTTGTGTTGGTGCAGGAAACCACTTTTGCACTTGTATTAGTGTGGAAAAACCACTTTTTGCACCTGTGATAGTGTTGAAAAACCACTTTTCGCGCTTGTGTTAGTGTTGAAAAACCACTTTTCGCACTTGTGTTAGTGAAGGAAACCACTTTTTGCACTTGTGATAGTGTTGAAAAACCACTTTTCGCACTTGTGTTGGTGCAGGAAACCACTTTTGCACTTGTATTAGTGTGGAAAAAACACTTTTTGCACTTGTGATAGTGTTGAAAAACCACTTTCGCACTTGTGTTGGTGCAGGAAACCACTTTTGCACTTGTATTAGTGTGGAAAAAACACTTTTTTTTTTTTTTTTTTTTTTTTTTTTGTATACAATATCGAGGCTCGTGAAAGAGCGAACATTAATCACACAGAAAGACAAACCGACACATAAAACATATAACATAGGGAGCGGTAGACAAGATGGGGAGAGAGGGGGAAGGACACAAACACAACATTTGAGAGCAGGGACCGAGAGACATGGAGACATCGAGAGATCTGAGAGAGGGCGAGGGCTTTGGGGGGGGGGGGGGGGGCGTGGGAAGGGGGCAGTGGGAGAGGTATAAAACATATGGACACTGCCAGGACTTCCAGGAAAGAAGTTGGAATTTCAAACAAGGTGGATCTGGGGTGAATTAGCGGGGGTAGAAAAGATCAAGGTTTTGGATGGGGGAAGATAAGAGATGGTGGTGAACAGCTGTTTTAAAGACCTGGAGGGAGGAGTGGGATTGAAGGGAGTGAGGGAGTTTGTTCCAGAGGCGGGAGAAAAGAGGAATGAAAGAGTGAAGGTGAGCGGAGAGCCGAGATTTCGGCAGTTTAACCATCAGAGGGTTGCTGGCAGATCTTGTGCGACCTGTAGGAATATTTGGGGGACAGAGCACAGAGAGAGCTGGGGGTGCAAGGCCGGAGAGGAGTCGGTAGAAGACAGAAAGACCACCTACCTGCCTGCGGTGAGTGAGTGAAAGGCCCTCAGAGATAGCTTCATCGCGGGAGATTCCAATAATTCTGAAAGCTTTGGTTTCAACAGCGTGAAGCCGAGCTAGGTGTGAGGCAGGAGCACCGGCCCATAGGGGAGAACAGTATTCCATTGAGCTGCGGATGAAAGCCTTGTATGTGGTGAGGAGCTCAGGTGTGCCGAGGAAGGACTTCGCACGACGGAGGATGCCCAGTCGGCGACTGGCTTTGGAGGCCAGCTTGGAAATGTGGTTTTCCCAAGAAAGATCATGGCAGATAGTGAGACCCAAAATCTTGAGCGACAGAACTTCTTGGAGAGGATTGTTGAGAAAGTAGATGGGAGGGTTGTCCAGTCGATCTTTTCGGAGAGACATAGTAAGAGTGTGAGATTTGTCAGGATTGAAAGACATGTTCCACTTGTTTGACCAGTCTGTGATTTTGTCCAGGTCTTCAGAGAGTGAGGAGGCAGCAGACTGCCGATCTGAGGGAAGAGGAATGGAGCGGCAGAGAGTGGAGTCATCAGCAAAGAGATAGAGAGGATTTTCGAGAGAGTCAGAGAGATCATTGATGAAGACCAGAAAAAGCACGGGGCCCAGAACACTGCCTTGGGGAACTCCAGCCTGAACAGGAAGAGGAGATGAGAGAAACCCATTCAGGGCCACACGTTGACGACGACTAGAGAGGAAGTCCGCCAGCCATGCGTGGAGATTTCCATGGATACCAAAGGAGGAGAGTTTGGTGAGCAGAGCGGGGTGCCAGACCGTGTCGAAGGCACGTGATATGTCGAGGGAGACAGCTCTAATTTCCTGTTTGGCATTGAGGACCTCCATCCATTGTTGAGACAGCAGAAGCAGCATGTCCAGAGTAGAGTGACCTGGTCTGAAACCAAATTGATGATCAGAGATCAAGCCATTGGAGAAGAGGAAATATTTCATATCAGAAGCAATGATGGATTCCATGACTTTGCTGATAATTGGGAGAAGGCTGATTGGTCTGTAGTTGCTAGGATCTGTTTTTGCACCTTTTTTGTGCAAAGCGGTGATGTTGGCTGATTTCCAAGCAGATGGCAGTTGACCTTGAGCAAAAGAGAGGGTGAAGAGAACAGAGAGAGGGTGAGATAGAGCAGCAGAGCAGGATTTTAGGACCCGTGGGCTGATGCCGTCGGGTCCAGTTGCAGAATCAGAGTCGAGGGTTGACAGAAACTTTTCCACCTTGTCAGGAGGAAAGGACACGGAGTCCAGGAGCAGCAGGGTACGACTGGGTATGGTGGGTACAGAGAGGGATGGGTTTGGGACACAAGATTTAGAGGCAAACACAGAGTTGAGGCATTCAGCTTTTTCACGTGCGGAGTCAGCTGTGTAGCCGTTTGAGGTAAGGGAGGGGATGGAGGGGGAACAAACACCAGAAACGGATTTGACCAGACGCCACCAGGATTTGGAAGAGGGAGACAGATAAGAGAGTTCGGTCTTGAGAACGGAGAGATATTGTTTCCTGGCTCTCCTGAGGGTGGACACACACTTGTTTCGGGCTTTGTGAAAGGAAATGAGATTTCCTTCCGTTGGATTTGCTTTCCAGGAGACGAAGGCAAGTTGTTTCTGGGCAACAGCCTCACCACAAGATTCCGTGTACCATGGACGGGAGGAAGGGTATGACAACTGAAGACGAGATGGGATAAATCTGTGCATGAGAGAGAGCAATTTACTTTGGAAGAATTCCCAGGATGAGTTGATGTCAGAGGTGGTAGAGATGGGAGACCAGTCCAGATGATTGATGGCTGCTTGAAGACCGTGCCACTTTTTGCACTTGTGATAGTGTTGAAAAACCACTTTTCGCACTTGTGTTAGTGTTGAAAAACCACTTTTCGCACTTGTGTTAGTGTTGAAAAAACACTTTTCGCACTTGTGTTGGTGCAGGAAACCACTTTTGCACTTGTATTAGTGTGGAAAAAACACTTTTTGCACTTTTGATAGTGTTGAAAAACCACTTTTCGCACTTGTGTTCGTGTTGAAAACCCACTTTTCGCACTTGTGTTGGTGCAGGAAACCACTTTTGCACTTGTATTAGTGTGGAAAAAACACTTTTTGCACTTGTATTAGTGTGGAAAAACCACTTTTTGCACCTGTGATAGTGTTGAAAAACCACTTTTC